>NC_065582.1:163211930-163811930 GCF_024542745.1 Macaca thibetana thibetana
GATAAAGCCAATCAGATGGTATGATATCACATTCAAGACTAAGTAATGAGACTGTGAGCTCATTTTATCCTCAGGCACACTAGAAAGTAGGCATACTACACAGTAACAGCCAACTTTTTGTTCATTCTAACTCTTCCCACCCCGAGCTTTCCTTGGTGTCAGCCACAGGGGTCACTAAGCCATCAGCTGATCAGGAAAGGTAGGAACTAGAATTTTTTTTAAAAATATAATTTGTAAAGTTTATTTACTTTTATTTTTCTTTTTTACTTTAAATTCCAGGATACATGTGCAGAACGTGAAGGTTTATTACATAGGTATACGTGTGCCATGGTGGTTTACTGTACCTATTGACCCATCCTTTAAGTTCCCTCCCCTTGCCCCCACCTCCCAACAGGCCCTGGTCTGTGTTGTTCCCCTCCCAGTGTCCATGTGAAACTGGAATTTTCTACGGTACTATGTGGTGTCACGGACTCAGTCAAAGGTAAGACTGATTGAATGTGCAACAGATTCATTTATCTTGGGCTTTGACAGAGTGAGACGTTTAGAAATGGAGGCAAGTAGCTGACTTTAATTTTGCAAACACAGGCTTAACTACTGCAAATGAGCTTTTCTATTGACAAAAAGGGTCTAGATAACATTTATTTTGTTGTTGTTACTTCCCCATAGCTAGGGTCTGGGCAATGGGAGGAGGAGAAAGAAATGTGGTGAAAAGAGAGGGTGGAGGTGAATCTCTGCTGATGGTGTTGTTGAAGCTGCCACAGCAACCACCAATGGTAACCACCCTAAAGGCACTCTTTGTAAACAAACAGGCTGTTCCCATGAAAGTATCAGTCTCATAAGACTAATATCAGCAAGCGTATTGTGCGTTCCTTTTTTTCCAATCCAGCCTTCTGCTAACAAGAAAAGAAAAGCAAACATCTTGGGAATAAGAACCCAGTAGGGGTGAATATTCCAAGATGCTTTGAATGTCAAGACTTGCTTTCCAAGCTTACCTTGCTTCCTGTAAGCATTTTGAAAAATTGAAAATAAGCTGTGGAAGAGATCCCAAGTAGAGGTTTGCTTAAGAATAAAGTTTATGATAAAGATCCCAGGCCATGACTTGGAAAAAGTCAAGCTTAGAAGAACAGGAAGCATACTAACAACTGATGTCAGCTTGTGATGCCTGCAACAAAGAAGAAGGTAGAGGGAAGGAAAAAAGAAAGCCAGAGGACTCTTTAGAAGACGATGAGAAAATACTAGTTAAAAGGAATAGTCTTAGGCAGGGAAGAAGTAAGCGTGCCCAAGGATTCCAGGAATGGATGTCAAGGGCAATGAGAGAAGTACCATGGCATTAGAATGCAGCCTGATCTCTCTTTTCTTCGTCTCGGGTGGAATTTATCAAAGATAGTATAATAGATCAAATTTCTACAAGTACCTCACAAAAACATTTCCCCAAGTAAGATGGAGGATAGTGACTTTTTGGAGAAACAGAATGGCTTGGTAGAGGTCCGCCTAGAGAACTACTTCTTCCAAAATGAAATTATAGGGCTGTATGGGAAGCTAATAACCAAAAGACCATGTGAACGTTTCATCTACAACATGAGATGGGGCTAGATGGGAGTAAGATTGTCAGGGGCTAACTCTCCGCGTTCTAGAAACTCATCACTGTCTTGTTTCCACCACTGTGATCCCAAGGTTTCTTGCATCTGAATAAAATAGGCTCAAGTTCAGCTCATCTGGATCATATGCCAAGAAAAGGTGGGCCAGCATGGAATACAGGAGCTTCCGGTGAGTTTTTGGCATTTTTATGGCCACTATTTGCATTTCTTTTCCCCTGATAAACCCATTGGTCAGAATTGAGAAAACTATCCTTGATGAACTGCTTTTTTAAAAGGATGCATTCCTTAATCTAGCAACTAAGCAGGGGTTTTGAATAGGTGAATCAGATTCTGAGAGAGGACAATTACATTTTGGGGATGATACACACCTTCAAAGTATTATAGCACTGGATGTCTGCTGCCCATTAGATTTCCCCAGCCAATGCTAATTGCCATAAACTCTAGCAAAAGTTTTTCTCTGTGATATTTTGATTACATAATAAGAGAAAAATGTGTTTAACACAGGCAGGTAATAGCCTTTCTCCTACCCATCTGTTTGTTGTATGGCTCCCAGCAGTACCATCGGGCTAGTCCCCTTAATATTACTGTTTTCCAGAATGCTCCTCATATTTCTGGATGAGGTATGATGATTGAATTCAACCTCTTTCTTTGTCCTGAATAATTAGTGTTTTGTATATCTTATTCTGTTTTCCTTTAATAAATAATATTGCTACCAAATACTTCAACTTCCTTATTTATGTGCTGTTATCTTTTAAGATAGCTTTGTAATAAAAGAGTGATAGCCATAGCTACCATATATTGAATACATTTTGCCAGGCAGTGTACTTTGGTTTTATATGCCATCTTGTTTTATCTTTATGGAAACTATGCAAGGTAATTATTTTTATGTCCACTTTACAGATGAGGAAACCTGGGCTTACAGAAGAAGTTAAGTACATTTCCCTGAGTTTACACAGCTAGGAAATGGCATAGCAGAAATTTGAATGACAGGAGAATCTGAAAATAGAATGTACAGGCATAATCATTAGAGCATGCAGCCTTCTTTTGGCAGCTATGATAAAAGTTACTAAATAAGTATTCACAGAATTGAATGGAATTAAAAATTGAATTTAAAACCAACCATCTCTAGACCTTGTCTTCAAGATAATATTCTTCCAGCACTTTATGGATCTGCTTTTTAGTCTAGCAGCCAACATGCGGTGTGGATTCTGAAGTTGGACAGACCTGTGTTCCTATCCTGATTCCTCCACCTCTAGCTGTGTGCTTTTGTACAGTTTATTCAACTTTTCTGAATCTCCATTCATTCATTTAAAAAACTGAAATATTTTATTTATAGTGTTGTGGAAAGGATTACGTGATATAAACAATGAATGCTCAGCAACTTGGCATACAGTAGGTGTATGAAATACTTTCCCCTCTCTAACACCCACATGGCACTATCCACTTCTTAACTACTCAGTCTGAAAACCTCCTGGAGAGAGATATCAAAAGCTCTCCTCTTTGACCCTTAAGTCTGATTATTTCCTTTTAAGAATATGGGATCTCATTATACTTATCTAATACGTCTACCTTCTCACAGGATACCTCATAAACTGTGGCGCAGTCCACTGATTTTCTCTTTCTTATGTCTTGATTCATGAGTAGGTTGAGTCAACATCCTAATAAGTTATTATTACCATCTACAAGTGACAGAAGCTTTTTAAAAAGTTAACACTGTCTATTGATTGCTGATGCGTTTTTTCCATCAATAGACTTTCTTGGTACTGATCAAGGGCAGTAGTGACAATTTGTGGGGCCATTACAGATGAGTTTGGATTTCACTGAAATCTGTAGAGCAGAGCTAATGGGATATACTGTTATCCGGTAGATAGTGCAAGAGTTGCTGTGGTTTACTTAATTTGAAGGGACATTTCATAATTCCAGCCAAATTGGAATCACAAGTCAGATAAAATCTAAAAGAAAATTACAGTGATCTTGCCCTCTAGAGGCTTTGAAGGAATAAATTTTGCAGCAGTCGGTAATGGCTGTTGATGAAGTTTTTTTAGCTCAAGAAGGAAAGCTACTATTTCAGGAGTTAAGAGTTTCTGGGGTCCAATGACAGAAATGATCAATTCTTCACAAACTAAAAAGACTTATGATTAAAAAGGGTAAGAAATATTAGTGTTCAATGAAGCAGTGTGAAATTAAAGAACTTTTAAAACTATTTTAGGAGGGCGTAATGGGTATGCAGAAAAATGGCTTTGCCCAGTGTTAGGGTTCTAATATCAAGTTTAGAGGATAAAAAATATGAAGTGCAGGTACTGGGTAATTATTCTGGGTCAGGAACTATGTTAAACATGTGAAACATTATGCCATGTAATTCTTGCAACAACCTTGAAGATAATATCGAAATTTAAAATCTATAATTATGAAAGATTAAATAATTTGCCCTAGGGCATATAGCTTAGTATATTTCACAAGCTGAACTTGAACTCAGGATTTTTCAGAAAAATGTGTTCTCTTTCTATCACGTAAATCTTGTTTCTGCTTTATGTCTTTCCACCCTCTAGTGTCACCCTCCTTCCTGGTAGCCTCATTCTGGTGAGATTGGTTTGTTGTTGTTTTGCTTGGGATATAAATTAGGCTACCTTTATGTGATACTAGCTATCAGTATTATCTCAGAATGGCTAAGAGTGGAGCTTAAGATTAGCAGAATGTGAGTGGGGGATAAATTTGAGGAGTATATTTGAATTGGGGACATCTCCAGGGCTACTTCAGGGTACATGTGGGGATTGTGCTCTGCTCTCTGCTTTGTCTAGGGATCCTCACGTATAGAAGAAGAAGACATCCATGCTGAGTATGAGCTAACATGTGATCTCAACAACAATCACAAGGCAATAACCACTGCCCCTGCATTACTCTTTGTCAGGCATTGTCCTCGATGTTTTAGCTCTGATCCACTTAATCTTTCATGTTTCTATTTTTAAGATAAGATGAAGGAAGTTGTGAAAGCCAACACTTGGATCAAAAAAATGTATGGAATCAGATATCTGGAAAATGACAGATCTGAGATCTGCGTCTGTTCAACTCCAAGGGTTAAGCTTGCTCCATTTTAAATTGTTCATTGGTTAATTCCTAACATTTACCTACTGTGTGGTAAGTAGAGAGGATCAGAGATTAACAAGGAGCAAGTCAAACCCTCTGGGTTTTATATCTTTTATATTTTAGTCAATTCTCTCCTATTGCAAAGAATGCATGCCAGCTTCTTGAACAGGACTGAGTTTTTTGCTTTCTTCTCCTCTGTTTTGCCTGCACAATACTAGGTAAGCAATAGCCATTCAGCAATGCTACAAAATTGGCTTATCCATCTCAGGATTGCTCCTTCTACCATCTCCCACTCGGAGAGGTGAATCATGACCATTCTACTTGGAAACATGATTCATCCCTCAATGCTTTGGAGAATTCCAACTTTGCAATTCCCTTGCACTTCTATTAACAGAAATGGAAATGAGTGTGGTTAAGGGTAAAATGCCAATTGGGCATGAAAAGAAGCTGGAAAGCTCAGCAGGAAACAATGTGTCATAATCTCACAGGTCTTTTCCTTCTTGGATGTCAGTACTTTTCTCCTACTGCTAGTTCCCTCTGTGCTGTTGCCCGGATCGATAGAGAAAGGCAAAAAACAAAACAACAGCAACCAAAAAACCGCAAAAAGAAGTTTTAGGTGATATAATCTCATTCAGCTCCCCTCCCCTCTGTGGGTTAGGAGATGAATTAAGGATTGGACTACCAGTTTCCTAACTTGGGAAACTGGGAAGCCCAAACTCATCTTGGAGCCCTTACATCATGCTCTTGAGAGGTGTCACATGCTGAGAAAGATGTGTTTCACAGAGAAATGTGAAATTTCTCCAAATCTGGGTTTTTTGGGGGATGAGGCTTGGGAAAGCACATTGTAAACACTCAGTAACTATATATTATGAGGGTACCAACATGACTTCAAAAAGCAAGTAAAGTTGTATGGATACAAACAAACAAACAATGCTCCATTCATTTGTGTTTCCATTCAGCAAGTAGTAATTTGAATGATTTCTATGTCAAATATATGGCTGCAGGCCAAGAAAATATTGTGGTGGATTAACAGACACAGTCTTAGCCCTAAAAAGGTTTATAGTCTAGTGGGAGAAGTAGCCTAAAATAAGGGACTAGACAAATACATATACCATATTATTTTTATTTTTATAATTTATTAAATTATAAGAGGAAATGACTAAGGATCTGATCTCAATATTTTAAAAAAATCTGCCTCCACAAAATTGTTTGTTGTTTGATGTCCCATTCCTTTTGCTTATCTGTGTAAATATTCTCCAATTTCTTTTGTTTCATACATCCTATCACATTGTGCTATACTTAGTAGACATAATAAGTACACAGCATCACAAACAGCAAAGCTTTTTGTGGTGCTTTTGTCAGTCATTGTAAAGTTGCTCCATCTAGGCACTGTGCTAAGATCCTAACAGAGTAAAAGCCAACATTTATTGGGTACTTTTCATGTCAGTGATTTTCATGTAATATTTATTTAATCTTCATGACAACCTTATGAGGTATAATTACTTTTATAGGTTAAGTCGCTTTTCCAAGTTCCTACAACAACTGGCAAGTATCTGCACTCACATACGATCCCAGCTGGTTTTGCTCCATAAGGAGTACTCAAAACCACTGTTCTAGTATTATACATAGTCTGAAAATACACTAGAACATATCAGAATGTTTTTCACATATAAAAGAAGGTATTGTTTTGTGAGTGGTTTTCAGTTACAAATGTACTTTTTATAGACATATAATAGGTATGTGTGTACAGGATCCCAATATAAAATTCATTCCTTATTTGCACCACGAACAAAAAAGCTTAAAAAGCACTGCTACTAATCCACAGAAACTTCTAACATATTGGCATATAGGAATACACTCTTCATACCATAAATGTTCACTGTTTAAATGGGCTTTCAGGGGGAGACAATGCAGCTTTAAAAGTTGACGCACTTGGCTGGGCGTGGTGGCTCACACCTGTAATTCCAGCACATAGAGAGGCTGAGGCAGGCAGATCACCTGAGGTCAGGAGTTTGAGACCAGCCTGGCCAACATGGTGAAACCCTGTCTCTACTGATAATACAAAAATTAGCTGGGCATTGTCACGGGCGCCTGTAGTCTCAGCTACTCGGGAGACTGAGGCAGGAGAATCGCTTGAACCTGGGAGGCAGAGGTTGTAGTGAGCCAAGATGGTGCCACTGCACTCCAGCGTGGGTGACAGAGAGAGACTCTGCTTTGAAAAAGAAAAAAAAAAAAAGGTTGATGCACTTTCCATGGTTCATGAGCTTTTGGAGTCAAAGACAACTGAGTTCCCTCTCTGCAAGCCTAGCCATGAATGTTGGAGATTCTTGAGAAGTCTTATGTTTCCTCAGTGAAAGTGGGAATAACCAGGTTTTCTTTGCAGAGTTATTATGAAAATATACTGAAATTAAATTTCTTGACATACTACTGATTTTTTTTTTCACATAACGATTTATTTTCCTTTCTTTTTTTTTTTTAATTATACTTTAAGTTCTGGGATACATGGGCAGAACATGCAGGTTTGTTACATATACATGTGCCATGGTGGTTTGCTGCACCCATCAACCCGTCATCTACTTTAGGTATTTCTCCTAATGCTATCCTTCCCCTAGCCCCTCATCCCCGACAGACCCTGGTGTGTAATGTTCCCCTCCCTGTGTTCATGTGTTCTCACTGTGCAACTCCCACTTATGAGTGAGAAAATGTGGTGTTTGGTTTTCTGTTCCTGTGTTAGTTTGTGGACAATGATGGTTTCCAGCTTCATCCATGTGCCTGCAAAGGACATGAACTCATCCTTTTTTATGGTTGCGTAGGACATACCACTGATTCTTAAAAAATGTTATCCTAAGTGACTTCTCTTTTTCCAACACCCCCACAAGTCACATTAATCAAAGCTCCTAAAGATTCTACAAGTCAGCTGTGTGACCATAAGCTGTTTGACAGGTTTATCATTTCAAACCACTTGCTTAGGCTGTGATGACTTAGAAGTAGTAGTTCTCCTATTCATTTAGGAAATAAGTAATGGAGCAACTACTCACGGTAGCCTAGAAGACAGGATCTGCAAATATAGTCACCCAGGCATTAGTCAAATAATAAGGCAATGAATAGGAAATACCTTGGGTAAAAGCGAAGCTGTGCTCCAGGTCTTTTCACCCCAGTAATATTTTGGAAGGTAAAGTTGTTATGGCAAGTCACGTGTTGGAAGGATTCATGGGGATTCATTGAGCTTAGAGCGCTTTAAAGATTGGAAGGTTGTGAAAATGCCCTCCTAGGCTGCAACCTCCTGAGAACTCTGGAATCTGTATTTTTCTAGTTCTGCAAGGACTCCTGCTCTGAAATAAAAAAACAAACAACAACAACAACAACAAAAACCAGATGCTCCCTGCAGCTGGTTTCACCTATTAGCTCTTTAATCTATCCTAGAATAGAGTTCTGCTTCCGTAATAGCGATGTGTTCAATCTGGGAAGATGTGCAAGACGCTGGTCTGACAGCCTTAAATTGCAGAGGAAATTCCAGATACCAATTCTCTTTCTTTACTTCAATAAATTTTCTCTCGTTCTTGCCCCTGCTCTAAGTTCCTTCCCCTCTTTCCTTTACCCTGCCCCCCACCACCTTTGTGGTTCAAGTCATGGATAGAGATGCATTTTCAACTACTTAGTTTCGATCAATCCCCAGCTTTCTTTAGATATTGAAAGACTCTTTTCATGTTGTTTTCTTTAAAAACATTTGCTTTTATTTGACTCAATGGTCCAGTAATTGGGAAATGGAATCTTCTCTGAGAAGGTGTAAGTGAATAGGACCTAATAGTTCCAATTCAGCTAGAGCTGTAGGAAATGCATGAGGGTTACAACCCTTGGCAGAGTAAGACACTTGCTTTTATGAAGAGCATAAATTTAAACGATTGCAACTAAATACAGTCATCCTCACCCCTGCATCCATGAACAGTAACTGTGAATGGTGACCTTTAAAGGAGAAAAACAAGGAAGATTCCTAGATATGGAGTTGACTAGGTTGGAATTTAATTTTTGGACTAATTTTTCAGCTTTTTTGTGTGTGCATATATATAAAAATATATAAATTTTATATATATAAAAATATATAAATTATATATAAATATATAATAAATATTATATAAATTATACACATGCTCTATTTTTTCTTCCTAGTTTACGCTTAAACTTTACCATTATTAACTTTCAATCTAAACTCATTTTTATTTCATCTCTGCTTGTTGATGCCCAGGTTAAGAAAACAAACATTTACCTTCAGCCATAGGCAGCCACAGAAGCAAATACCAACTAAAACACGATCAAAAGTCAATTGAAGGAGAAACAGAACAGATTGGAATTCCTTGTGGGTCCCCTCCTGGTTTCTTTCGGGGCCCCAGGCAAGCGAGCATGTGCTAATTTGCATGGTTGACTAAATGGCATGCCTAGACCCCAAATTTGCATCTCTGCTTGGGTTCAAAAGTTGGTCTCTGAACAAGTTTCTCTTTGTTTCTCTGTTATTTCCCATTCCTAAGTTAAACCCCTTTGGGAATGCTACTCACCAGGGTACAGCTTAGTTCAGAGAAGCGGTAATTGACTGGGCCCCATCTTCCTCTAATATGGGGTACAGCCAGCTGGTGCTGATGTGATGCAATAAATTAAGGGAGGCAAAAGGATGGGGAAGAAAAGGAGATAATTTCCCATGCAACAGTGCAGAAGACTTCCAGAGCAGTGGCATGCCCCACCCTGTTCTTTTTCCAAGGAAAGAAACTACTAAAGAACAGCCACAGTCTTTCATCCTCCTTCCACCTCCCCAGGTGTATATGAAGAGGGAAAAGAGGGTTAAAAAGAAGCTGAACAGGTTTATGTAAACTAGAAGTTTCTCTGTGACTCAATTTCCTTACTCGTGTAATGGGAATCAGTTACTCGCCTGGTCTAATTCACTACATTGTTAGCAAGGTTATAATGGTATTTCAAGATCATTTAAGGTCCAGGAATGAAAAGTAAATTCCACCCTGCATACGGCGGTGAGAAGTCTTCTGAAACAGAACTGAAAGTCCTTGGGAAAGAATGTCAGGTTGAGCGCACACTCACTGCTGTGCAGCTAGGTGGTCCATGCGGCTCCCTTAGTTCTTCTGATCTAGTTCAACCCTACCGTTTCTTTGATGAGGAGATTAAAACCCAGATAACAAAAGTAAATTGTTAAGTCGTGTTGGACTATCCTAGTGAAGTGTTTTGGCAAAGGTAAGGCCACTATACATTTATGCCAGTAATAAAGTTTTTATTAGGTTGCTATTTCTGTCTTTGCTGGGGAGAACATTGATCTAAGTAAACACTTTGGTGACTATATCAATGTAGTTGCAAGTGTCAGAAAGTTAACCCTAGCAAGCTATTGGCTAGAGGGGTCATTTACCAACTTTCACAATCAGAACAGAGTTGAACAGTCAAACAAGGGTAGGAGGCGCGATCCTGCAGAATCTCAAGAACAAATGGAATCAGGGGTTTGAATGCTATAGACCCTCCCTCCAGGTCTCAAAGCTCCGTCTGTCTGTCTGCCTTTCAACTGTATTCTTACTATTAATTTTTTCACTGTATGTTCTATTTCTGTGGAGACATATGGAAAACAGGATTCACATTTTTTGGCTTTGACCACAAGAGGGAGACTGTATCACCCTCTCTGTGTTTTGGAATTTTAAATATCTCAGGAAAGTGCAGGGATTGGTCCAGATTGTGGGAGGGGTGAGGCTATATAAAAACATGGCCGTTCCGGTCACTGGTATATGGATAGAGTAGGGAAGGAGCCGGTCCCAGTAAAAGAATTTTCCTGTGCAGAAAACAAATGCGATGAAATTATTTAAAATACACATTTAGTCACCTAAATACAACTGCAGGTCCACTGTATGCCACTGAGTTTTCTCCTATATCATGAATTAAGAGAGATCAATTTGATGTTGCCACCATCAATCTCAGCTTCCACGTTGAGACTATATATATATATATATATATATATATATATATGATAGATCTTCTCAATCCAAGCAAACTACTCCTACTGGTGTTCAAATGAAGAACAGAGAACATGCTGGAGCAAAAGGGGCCTACTATAATGAAAGTATTGTGTGGGTTCTACCTACGATGCCTTTTACTTTTTTCAAGGGTCATTTGACTTGACATGACCATTACCAAGGGCTCCCATTTGAATCTCCAAGCAAGATGAGACTGCTTGGACCATGCACACCACAGTGGACTTTACAAAGTTGTTTCAGGGTAGGCACCTTCATCTTCTTTATTATCGTTGGGGTATCACAGACAGCATTGTATTTTTCTCCTTGGCTTCACAAGCTGATAAGTCAACTTGTATCTTTCAGTACTCCTAGTTATTAAACAAACTAACCAAATGCTAAATGGAAAGATTAAAACCCACCCAAGATTCCTGGGTGCATACAAAGGCAAAATTGAGGTGACAAAAACTAGAAAGGCCCAAAGGTTCTCTGAAGACCGTTTTTATGTTCTAGCTAGGTGTTACTGAGATTAGAAATACAAACCATCATGATTGTTAGAAAAGTATTTTGACCACCTCTAAAGTATAACACTTTATAAATCAGTAACTCATTGTTATGTTCCTGGAGAAAGGAGGCTTTCCAAATAAAATAAAATGTTTCAGAAGTTAATTATATTTTTCTTCTAGTAAATAACCATTTTTGCGTACAGATATGGCTGAATGAAAATGAAGGTGGTGTTTTCATATTCATAATGGATTTTAGGTTTACCTGTAATACAGATTTAACTAGGAAAGGACTACAGAAGGGGGATAATATTTATTATATATTTTTGCCAGAGATCTTGTTTTATTCACTATCAAAACTGGAACAATGCACCATAACATTAAAAGAAAGCAAAACATTCCCATTGTGTGAAAGCTAGACGTTCCTTTCAGTAAGGAGATACAGAACCCAATACTTTCTACAAATATTGCTCATTGAGAAGTGAACATTTAGATGGCACCTTTGTGTACCAGACAGGATACTTACTGGATTTTTTTGAAAATTCTCATAGCGATCCTGTGTGGTAGATTTTATCTACATCTTAGAGATCTGAAAACTGTGATTTTACATTATTTGGCAAGTTCAAGGTCGCACTGATAGCAACTGGCACAGTCCACTGCACCACACTGCCTCTGCTTTGTTTTGACAAAGCTGATTCAGGAATGAATGAAACATGTTCAGCCCTAGCAAATGTGATAGGCCATTCACATCATGTCTTCACACTTCCAAGAGAGATTACTGTAGTTGGGATTTAAAAAAAAAATACCTTTCAACTTCACATATTTATGAATGTGCCAATGAACACTTTAAGCATGTATCTATCAATATCAAATGTGGTTTTTAACAGAAACCTTGAAAAAATTGCAGAATTATCCTCTGAAATATTGCTGCTATTATTTTTTAAAATTGCAAGAAAATGTTCTGCCATTTCAGACCATTTATCTCTGTTAACAAGACACTTTTTTAGTTGGATAGATAATATACACCCATCTGGTGTGCAGTTTCTTCATTTACTCTGGTAATAATAACTAAAGGCATTTTTCCATTGCTTTGGCATTGTCTGGGCCAGTCTTTTGCCTGTCCTGCTGTTGATGTGAGATGCAAAAAGGGAGAAGAAATTGGGACCTGGTTATAATACACAGACATGCCATTTAGAATGTCATTTCAGTGTTGAGGAAGGGAACAGTGCCTAAGTGTTCATGGAAGCAGAACCTTATATAAAACATCTCCAACCATTCAGAAAAGACATAGGGAAACGCCACAAAGCATTTTTATGTTATCTACTTTTCATAGACACACCCCATTCTCTTCTCTTCTATTTCATGAAATTCTCCAATGCAAGGTCCACACATTTGCAAATTTGTGGGTAGTGTGTAATTCAGAGGATTTTTGTTTTTTGCTTTTTTTTTTTTTTTCACTTGAGTTATGCAGACAGATGAAAGAATTACAAATAACTCGACCAACTTTTCATTTGGTTTAAGCTTTCTTTGTTTACAACACAATGAGGAGTAAAGCAGGGAGATGATTTTCTGGATAATTCAAGGTAAAGGAAAATAATTTGCTTTAATTTCCTTGATGATCATTAAAGACTGTTCTTCAGTATCTGCATAGTTACTTCATTTCTCTCTTTTCCTGTCTGCAGTCACAGAGTTGGCATGTTGGCATAGATTTTGCTTGGGAATTCTAGAAGGGATTTTTAAAATAAAATGCAAGAAAGCATAAATTGGTCGGGCTCAGTGGCTCAGGCCTGTAATCCTAGCACTTTGGGAGGTCGAGGCGGGCAGATCACGAGGTCAGGAGTTCGAGACCATCCTGGCCAATACAGTGAAACCCCCGTCTCCATTAAAAATACAAAAAATTAGCTGGGCGGGGTGTGGTGGTGGCGGGGGTGGGGGGTGCGCCTGTAGTCCCAGCTACTCGGGAGGCTGAGGCAGGAGAATGGCTTGAACCTGGGAGGTGGAGGTTGCAGTGAGCCGAGATCGTGCCACTGCATTCCAGCCTGGGTGACACAGCGAGACTCCATCTCAATAAATACATAAATAAATGGGAAAAAAAAGCATAAATTTTGACCCTAAAACTGTAAACTATAACTTTCCCCCTTTTCCTGTGTTTCTATTTTTTCTTTTGTTTTCTCTCCATCCTGTATTTTTTTCTTTCTCTTCATTTTCACTAAAGTTGTCTGACCCTCTATTAATTGGTTTCATTGAATTTATCTATCAAAATATGGTTGAATTTAGAGAAATTTATTTTGTATTTCAGTTTGGCTGGATTTTTTTCACTGTAGCCTGTGTTTGTTTTTAGGCGGTGCAGCTAAATATCATTCTTATTCTAGGCCTTTCTTGGCAGGTAAATAGATCTGCCTTCTTCCACTCACCACCTGGTAGCAGAGACTCTGCCTCAGCTTCCACCCAGCTGGGAAGGGCAGGGGGAGATGAGGAGGTAGAGATCAAACCACGGGCTATTTTGAAAACGATGAATATCTACCCACTGGCAGAATTCAAGTTTATTAAAAAATAACAATACAGCTAGCCTGGCCAACATAGTGAATCCTTGTCTCTAAAAAAGTTACAAAAATTAGCTGAGCATGATGGTACATGCCTGTAATCCCGGCTACTCAGGAGGCTATAACAAGAGGATCCCTTGAGCCCAGTAGCTAGAGGCTGCAGTGAGCTGTGATCAAGCCACTGCACTCCAGCCTGGGCAACAGAGCAAGATCCTGTCTGTAAAATTAACAACAACAACAATAATGAAAAAGGTAAATACAATTCCGCCAGCAGGGGTTTTGTCTCAATGCCATTTATTTGTGTAGACAAGGCTACTTAGTGCTGTTCAATAAGAGTGATTGTACACTTAAAGGGGTCATTTTGATTCTTTACTTGTCCAAGAGGCAGTTAAAAAGAAAAAAACAAATGTATGTTATTCTTATTTTCCTCCCCAAAATGCTGTTAGTTCTTCTTAGATAACAACCTAAAGTGTCATGCTTTTTTTGTTTAACCTCAGAGCTTCCTTAAGGTAGAGTCGATGTACCATAAGCAACATACATTTATAGTGTGCAATTGTGTACACTGTATGAAGTGTATGTAAACACTTCAATCTTGAAATTCCAGAAAAAGTCCTGGTTCATTTTTTGTTTCACTGCTTATAATTGACGGTGCTTATAAACATAGGCGAATTTATAGTGGAATGTAGAATTGGAAGTGAGTAGATTGGAAATGATATAATAAGATATCTTCATTTTCCAGATGAGGAAACTGAGGATCAAGAAACTAAGGCCACTTATTCAAGATCAAAGATTTTTAGTGACAAAGATGAAGCAGGTCTCCTGATTGTTGGTTTCATGATAGCTATCTATGTGCAGTTCTCACTTTCAGTCTCGATGACAGAAAAAGTAATTCAAACAAAGAAATTCTCAACATTACGAACATTACGTTAAGGCCCGGTTTACATGCAATTTTCTTTTTTCTTTTCTTTTTTTTTTTTTTTTTTGAGACCGAGTCTCACTTTGTCGCCCGGGCTGGAGTGCAGTGCGTGAGCTACTGCACCTAGCCTATGCTTCTTTTTAAGAACATACTTTATAGTTGAACCATGACCTGGTCCCATATATCAGGGATCCCCAAGCCCTGGGCCAGGGACTGGTACCGGACCACAGCCTGTTAGGAACTGGGCCACGTGCCAGAGGTGAGTGGCAGGCGAGCAAGTGAAGCTTCCTGTGTAGTTGCAGTTGCTCCCCATCACTGGCAATACTGCCTGAGTTCTGCTTCCTGTCAAATCAGCAACAGCATTAGACTCTCATAGGAGCGTGAACCCTATTGTGAACTGTGCATGTGAGGGACTTAGGTTGTGTGCTTCTTATGAGAAGCTAATGCATGATGATCTGTTCTGTCTCCCATCACCCCCATATGGGACTGTCTAGTTGCAGGAAAACAAGTTCAGGACCCTCACTGATTCTACATTATAGTGAGTTGTATAATTATTTCGTTATATATTACAATGTAATAATAATAGAAATGAAGTGCACATAAGTGTAATGTGCTTGAATCATCCTGAAACCACCCCTCCAATTTGTGGAAAAATTGTCTTCCACGAAACCTTGGTCCCTGGTGCCAAAACATTTGGAGAGTGCTGCCATATATGATTTTAAAACTCCACAACCCAGGGTCTCCATCTCAAGAAGAAAGAACAACAGCAAAACTTGGCAAGGAGTCCAGTAACATCTCAAAACAAGAACGAAAAAGCGATGCAGAGACACTGGATCTACATATTGTAGTTTATGTGTCGGTTTTCTTCATGGAGAATTTTGCATTTTTAACTCAGCAAAAGTGCATTTAAATGGAAAAAAACATCAAGTCTTACCTGATAAATCTTTCTTCATGTCCCTGCCAATATCTGTATGGTTGTCCCTTGACATCTTTTCTTGGAATGTACCCTTCTAAACACACACACACACACAATTAAAGGGGAATTGGAGGGCCTCTCTCTTATTTGCTTCCTAGTAAATTTAGTAAGAAAATTTGCAGCCGGGTGCAGTGGCTCAAGCCTGTAATCCCAGCACTTTGGGAGGCCAAGGCGGGCGCATCACAAGGTCAGGAGACCGAGACCATCCCGGCTAACACGGTGAAACCCTGTTTCTACTAAAACATAGAAAAAATTAGCTGGGCGTGGTGGCAGGCGCCTTTAATCCCAGCTACTCGGGAGACTGAGGCAGGAGAATGGCATGAATCCTGGAGGCGGAGCTTGCAGTGAGCTGAGATCCTGCTACTGACTCCAGCCTGGGCGACAGAGCGAGACTCCGTCTGAAAACAAAACAAAAAAAAGAAGCATATAAAGGAAGATGTAAATAAAGGCATGTTAAATATCCCCTTTCTGACTAAAAAGAGCTGTAATATATGAATGTTAGAAATCTGAACAACTGATAAAGCATCACATATATATCTTTAGAAATTTTTCATCTGTAACATCAAATTAGTAGGCATAAAGTCAGAGGATCAATGTTTTTGAATGTTGTGAACAAATTCCTTTCTATATTGTGTTTTGTAGTACACAGGATAATTTCTTGTCTTTAAGTTTTAGCTTAAATATTTATAATTTCTTATTGTCAACATTGATGTGGTATTAAAGCCTTACCTATTAAAAGAACCACATGTCAATGCTCAGATGCATTAAACCTAGAAAATACTGATTTAAAAGAGTTTGAAGGCCAGGGACCGTGGCCCATGCCTGTAATCCCAGCACTTTGGGAGGCCGAGGCGGGTGGATCACGAAGTCAGGAGTTCAAGACCAGGCTGGCCAAGATGGTGAAACTCCATCTCTACTAAAAATACAAAAATTAGCCGGGCGTGGTGGCGGGCACCTGTAATCCCAGCTACTTGGGAGCCTGAGGGCAGAGAAGTGCTTGAACCTGGGAAGTGGAGGTTGCAGTGAGCTGAGATCGCACCACTACACTCCAGCCTGGGTTACAGAGAAAGACTCTGTCTCAAAAAAAAAAAAAAAAAGTTTGAAGAAGTATTTGAGGTGAGAAAAGACACACTCAATGACATATACAAAACATGTTTTCTAGTATCAATGGATCATGGCATTATCCTCAAACTCCTCTGTTGCTACCGTATTATTTTGTGAGATCCCTGAGTGCAGGGGCTCATTTTTTTTTTTCTTAACTGTTGTATCCACCACACCTAGTATATGGCCTGAGACAGGTTTGGAAGCTGAAAGCACTTTAGGTAAAAGAATGAATAGTCAAGTTAAACAACTTCCAGGCCACTGTTGTTCCAATGGTAACTTAATTGGAAGAGTAATCACTAAGATGACTCATCGCATGTTGTGTCTGTCCATTTGCAAAGTGCACAAATATAGAAGAAACACGTTCTGTGGACCCTGGGATGTTCTAGATACTGGACTACAGTCATGAGCAAGACAAACAGCTCTTGCTCTCTCACAGCTGTCATTTTACTGGTGAGAAATATACTAATCTATAGATTATTCTGGATAGTGTTATATACAAAATAGAATAGAGTAGTAAGATAGAGATAAGAATGGAGAGTGTGGGTTAGAAGCATGGTCAGGGATGGCCTGTCTCAGCACGTAACATCAGAGTTTACATCTGCATGATAAGAAGCAGCCAGCTTTGGGATGTTCTGTAGGGATTGTGTTCTAGGAAGAGGGAATAGCAAGTGTAAAGGCTTCAGGTAGGAACAAGGTAGAAGTATTCCAGGAACAAAAAGAAGGCCAGGACTTTGGGAGGCCGAGGCAGGTGGATTACCCGAGGTCAGGAGTTCAAGACCAGCCTGGCCAACATGGCAAAACCCCGTCTCTACTAAAAATACAAAAATTAGCATGGCATGGTGGTGCACACCTGTAATCCCAGCTACTCAGGAGGCAGAGGCAAGAGAATTGCTTGAACCTGGGAGGCGGAGGTTACAGTGAGTCATGATCATACCACTACACTCCAGCCTGGGCAACTGAGTGAGACTCCATCTCAAAAAAAAAAAAAAAAAAAAAAAGAGAGGTCAGGACGGCTGGAGTGGAATGAGGGAAGGGGACAGGCATAGGAGATGAAGTGGAGAAAAGGGCAAAGCCAAATTAGGCAGGTCTTGCAAATCCACTGCCTGATTGATTTTATTAGCTTTAAATGAAGTTTCTTTCACTAAATACTAAAGCTCATTTCCTTAAAGTTTAGTTAATCAAGATAAGAGTTTAAGTTTTAAAGGTTGTATTTATAGTGCTTACTGAGGAATTATGATATTAAGAAAGGAAATAGGGTCAGCACAGTGGCTTATGTCTGTAATCCTAGCACTTTGGGAGGCTGAGGTGGGAGGATCGCTGGAGCTCAGGCCATCAAGGCTGTAGTGAGCCATGATTCCGCTAACTACACTACAGCCTGGGTGACAGAATGAGACACTGTTTCAAAAACAAAACAAAACAAAACAAAAAAAAAAAGAGAAAGGAATTAAAGGAACCCTTTACAATACAATAATGCTCCCTATAGCTAGATGGGGTGCTTAGGACTTCTCCAGTAAGAAAATATTCGATTTATAACAAGCATTGGCAAACATTTTTTAGAGGGACAGAGAGTAAATATTTAACATTTGAGGGCCAAGTGGCAAAATGCAGGATAATATTATGTAGATAATTACATAACTTTTGTGTGCATGTGTGTTGTAACTACATAACCATTTTCGAATGTGCAATTCCTTGCATCTCCATTTATAATGTAAGCATTTAAAAATGTAAAACTCATACTTTGTTCATGGGCTATGCAAAAACAGGTGATAGGTCAGTTAGCTGTGGGCCATAATTTGCAAATACTGAGTTTATAGAAACATAAGAAATATTTTTCAACAAAATAATTGCCATTGGCACAAAAAAGGCGTAGCATATTCAAACTCCAAAGAACTTTTAGTTTGAGCTGTAACCAGCAAAAAAAATCAAAAAAAAATTTAAAAAAACTTGGATGATTCTGTTTTACGGAACGCAAATCCTACTGGTTTTGTATGTGCCAACTTAAGAAATAGTGTTTGCTGACATTCATAGCATAAACATTGACAGAGGTGATGCCTGTGATGGTTAAATTTTATGTGTCAACTTTGCTAGGTCATGGTGCCCAATTGTTTGGTCAAACACTCATCAAGATGACTGTGAAGGTATTTTGCTGATAAGATAAACATCTAGAGTTGACTTTAAAAGAGAACAGCAGTAATGTGAGTGGACCTCATCCAATCTGTTGAAGGCCAGAAGAACAGAAGCAAGTTTCCCAGAGACAAAGAATTCTGCTTCAAAAAGGTAACAGAAAATCTTGTCTGAGTTTCTTGCCTGCCAGGCTGCCCTTGCAGATTCCAGACATGCCAGCCCACCCAATCACGCATAGCCAATTGCTTAAAAATAAATCAAGTATCTATGTATGTAGATATGTATGTATGTATGTATGTATGTATGTATGTATCCTATTTGTTTTGCTTCTCTGGAGAACCCTGACTGATAAAATGCCTTTAGTGTTTATTTAAGTCTGAGATATTGGAAGTTACTGTGACTTTTTGGAATAAGACCAAACTGTTTCATTTTAATTCCCAAGCCCTACGCTTCATCATTAAAGACAATATAAATATAGACTTGGTCTACACGTTGCAAGAGTCTGTGGTCCTGAATTTAGAGAGCAGTCAAGAATTTTGGGAGTTATAACCTTAAGATTGTATTCAAATCTTACATATCACCTGTCTTTGAAAAAGCCCTCTGTCCATAAATAGAATTTACAGTTGTTCAGCAATTGGATTCATTCTATATGCAAGTCTTTCTATTTGCATGTTTCCTCCCTTGGCCTTGTAAATAACCCAAATAAATCCTCTATGTATAGTTTATGGGAGTTCTACTCTCAATTAGTAATAGAATGCCATAAAGTGGCTGTATCCATTGCAGAAAGAACTCTTCTCTCCTCATTAACTCATCGCTTCAGAGAACTCAGTGCCTAGGGGAACCCTAATCTTGTACCAGGGTTTCAGGCTGTGCGATATTTTTTTCCCCAAGAATTGAATGATTGTGCTATTGGGGAAATAGCATCATCTGTGACAGATAACTTCTTTATTGGGGAAGATGAGTAACAGTGACTGCAGTACTGATATCATACTTAAAAACCTAAAGGGGAAGGAAGGTGATAGCAGGTATCACCCAACACCTGTCCATAAAGCTGATGATTCATCATACCCAGATCATTCTGCAGGAATAATACATTCATTGTGTCATGGCTGCCAAATCTTCCCAAGTTTAATAGCTGCTGCAGACCCATGGTGCAGTAGAAGCCTCTGAATTAAGATGATTCAGTAGGTTCCAATTCATCCTAAATAAGTGGCTGTCTAGATAAATGAAGTTCATCAAATTGCAATGAATACCATATAACAACCTTGCTGGGATTGCATGCCCCTGGGACATGGACCGTGTCTAACTGTGTGCTAGGCAGCAACTCCTGTGCTAGGGCTTTGCAGTCTGTGTTAAATAATAACAATATGACAGTGTGTTTGCCCTGAGTCATTTTATTTTTTATCAGGAAAGTTAATGCTCTAACTACATCAATTAAGTCACTTAAATTTGACTGGTTAATGAAATGCCTTTATGGAATGCAGCCTTGGAATATTTTTTTTTTAAGCAGCAAGGAAAAAAAAAAGCAAAAAACAAAAATCACTATTAATTATATTTCAATGTTTTTAATAAAAGACAACTCAGATTCAGGTTTTATTTTAGTTAATAATCTGTATTGAGGAGATTTCCTCCGCTTTGCAGGGTTATCTTTGCCTAGATACTTTTTTTCTCTAACACGCTGCGGAGACACTAGGCTGGTGAAACAGTGTGGTTTCAGAGAAATTGAATTGTTGGAAAGTGACCCTGAGTCCTTACTCTGGAATGCTTGGACAAAGAGATAGTGGGGCCAGCTTCTCCTTCCACAGTGTTTTCCCCAGTGGAAGGAATTGCATCCAAGTTTGGCTTTCCCTGATCCAGGGCCTCCTCCTCTCCAGTAAGGGAACTATACTTCTCATGGTGCTACAGACTCCAGGTGCAGAGAATGCCTATAAAGGGCTGATACTCATATCCAGACTGTTGGATGCCAAGCAGCCTGTACGTTTTCCACAGACAGGATTGCTTTCTTACACTTGCCCATACAGTAGGGAGTAAGGAGTGGCGCATGGTCACTTCCATGGAATGGAGACTCACACTGCATGCACAGCCATGTCCTGGTCCTGGCCCAACTCTGCAGGATAATGAGAGGATCACGTGGATCTGTATCTTCCCTTTTCTAGCTAACCTTTGGCTAAAGTTTCTCCATTCTCCAAAACCTCCTTACTCCTACTACTTGCCCCTATTATGTGACATCATGGAATTCATCGTCAACTTTATCAGCAAGATGGGGTTGATCCAAAGGATCTGACTTGGCCTTTAAAGTCCTCAATTCTAGAAACTGCCTCAGTCCCCATAACCTGGCAGTGTCTTTTCTTTAAGATGATGTATCCCCTTAGCACTAACTAGGCTCATCTCCTTGGTCTAATGGTTTTCTTCCTGACACAGTGGGTGCTTTGCCATTTAAGAGTGAGGGTGCAGATGTTCAGGTGAAGCATGCGTTCTAGAACCTTCTCACTGCTCTTTACCCACTGTTTGGAGCAATGCTCTGCTGCTGTTTCTCCTCCAGTGGTATCCCTGCTGTGTTGGGCTGTGCAGCCTCCTTTTGTTTTGCTGCCGTGGGGCTATTCATGCACTTACAATAAAGCCTGTTTTCCATCTTGACATAGCAAACAGGAAAATGGAGTTTGGGATAATTATAATACCTCTACCAATGTTTCCCTTTCAGAAGCCAGATTGCAATGCTGAAATACATTTACATTTTACAAATGCTTTTGTGGTGTAAAGGGAAAAAAAACAATGGACTGAGAATTTGAATATGAGGTGTGAATCCCAACTCACTGCTTGGGAAATCCCTTCATTTCCCGGCTTCTTAGTTTTTGGATCCATGCAGTGGGAAGCTGGGGTGTGAAGAGTTATCATTAACCAACTTCTCCCAGAGAGTTTATATAAGGAGCAAGTAAGGTGCTGTGTTGAAAGTACCTTGTGAAGTTGAAAATGTTACAGAGGTGCCAGTTAGTGGATGTCCTTTTGGGTAGAAGGAACGAAGGGTATTATTCCCATTAAAGACAGAGTAGCTGAGAAGTAGAAAGGTATAGAGACTTGACCAAAGTTGTACAGTTAGTAAGTGACATCTGGGACTAGAACCCAGAATTTCTACCTTCAATTCTTTTCTCATTGAGAATAGTGAATCCTGATTAGAAGGAAAAACAAAACCCGAAACTACTGAGATTCTTGAGTTCTAGGAATTACTCATAGACTTTCATCACTTATTTCACTGCAGGTGGCAACCAGACAAGTTCAGCTGTCTTCCCCTAATGATTTGATTTTGATGTTCTGTGAGGTTAACAGAATCTTACATATGATGTCTCTAGGTATTTGAGGATAGAAAGAGTAAAGGGACTCTTTTAATCCACTTTTTCTACATGGGAAGAGGATGTCGTTTTTAAACATTTTAGGCATCTCTGAGCCTCAGATTACTTTCACATTGACACTACCTAGTATATTCACCTCTTTCCTTCTTACTAGGTGTTTTTAGGGATCCTGCCTAGTTTTTAAAATAATTTCAATAGTACAAGAAATCTAGAACCTTGTGTGTGGCTCTGTAAAGTGCATTTACTTGCACAAATGACTGTCTCAATGAGGTTTTACCCATGGCAGGAGATGGAGGTCCTGTCACTGGGTGGTTTTTAACTTTGTTTCCAGGACCCAAGGTTCCCATCCTCTGTACTTTGTAAATCCTGAGTTAGATCAGGATTTTATTGGGCAATTTTCTCTTCCGTCTGGGACCAGCCTGGGTTCGGTATCACTGATCTATGTGGGTGATTCTATCTGGTTTGTTGTCTCCTTGCTCTCATACCCTTAGGATCTATAGGGCAAAGTCATGCTGTCAAGACACAGATCAGGAAGCTCTCTGAGCAAAGACTTTCTGTAAGTAGCAAGAACAGGAAAGACTCAGTTCCAGTTTGTTCCTCTTTAGCTGAGAGGAGCAGGATCCACTTGTACCTCATCTGACTCAGCACACCATATCCTTCTGGGCAATAAATCATATGGATTACCTGAAAAGTAGAAGCATGAAGGATCCAGTTCATACCATACCCAAGTGCCACTCTCAGGAATTCAAAACTCCTTTCTTCTTTAGGGTTAACTAACATTATACTTTCAAGCAAGGCAAACCAGTTATAGATTTTTTTCCTTTCTCCTACAAATACATGAATGACAGGCTATTAAATGGATGGTGGTTATCAGCATTGATGTTCAAACATCATCAACTGTGTCTTGCATCTCTTACTTCAGACAACTACCAGGGCGAGGCCAGCTGCCTTCACCTGATCATCTTGTCCTTGGTTACACAATGTCAGTAGAATGGAAGGAGATGTGAGGTGTATGTGCTGATGTAAATCTTTGGGCAGTGGTGACGTGGCATGTTAGAGATGTACGTAAGACCAGGCAGGAGAAGGCAGTGCTTTGGCCATGTAATAACATCTAAGGAACAGGCAAGAAACAGTTAGAATGGGAAGAGTTTAGAAGTCATGGGAAAAACCATGTTTAGAGAGTGTTTGGCACAGATGTGCTTTCTAAACCAAAGGGGATAAAAACCTCTCAATCACTAGAAGTATAATTAGGCATCAGAGATATTTAGGAACCACCACAAGTTATTTATAAAAACTCTCACCCATGTACTTCTCATTTCTCTTGGCTTTGTGAAATGGGAATTCAGAACAGAAACAGAAGAAACAGGAAAGGAAATTAAGATTTTGTTGCTGGGCTTCATGAGTTAAAGACAGAATTTCAAGATATTGCTGTCCAAGAGTTTGAGAATCTTTGTGCTATGTACATCGGCACTGACATCAGGAAACATTGCCTTCTGGATACCACTGTGAGACAAAGCACAGAGGCGAACCACACAGAGCAAGGCTAATGCACTGAAATATGGCTGTGGTCAGAGAAAGATGGAGACACCATCATAGACATTTCTAGCAGATAAATTTTCTTATACCTGCAGAGGTGTCAGAGATTGGGGTGCACTAACACTTTGTGTTTATTTGGTGTAAACTGTCAGACCTAGCAGGGAATGTAATACAGCAAAGTAATTAGGAAGGAGATAGAAGAGTCAAATTGTCTGGGTTTGCATCCTTGTTGCATGGTTTACTAGCTGCATCAGTTAGCTATTGCCACAACAATGCTGAGTAACAAATCACTCCCAAACTCAGAAGCATGCCAAAAATAGAATCGTTTGCCTACTCAGATATCTGTGAGACAGCCAAGGTTTAGCTGATAAAAGCTGTGCTCATCTGTACTCGGTATCAGGCCGCTGGTTCAGTTCAGGTGTACTGCATTTGCCTTTCATCCTTCTGAGACTGGCAGGCTGCTTGGGTCATGTTCTTTTAATAGCGAAGATAGAAGTGCAAGAGTGAAAGTCCAACCACAAGCAAGCTTCTTCACACTTTGCTTATGTCACAAGTCACACAGTCCTAAAATAAGGAGACATACACTCAACTTTCTATGAGACCAAATCAAGTATCATGACCAAGTTCAACATCAGTGGGACAGGGAGGGACAATCTTCCAAGGGAAGAGTGGGTTGGAGAAAAAG
This sequence comes from Macaca thibetana thibetana, assembly GCF_024542745.1. Taxonomy (NCBI): domain Eukaryota; kingdom Metazoa; phylum Chordata; class Mammalia; order Primates; family Cercopithecidae; genus Macaca; species Macaca thibetana. The sequence goes on from NC_065582.1 coordinate 163,236,337, forward strand.
GGGTGAATGTTTGAGGACCAATAATCTACCATACTGGCTCTGTGGTCTTCAGCAGTTTGTTTATCCTCTTTTCATCTCAGTTTGCTCATCTGAAAAACAGGAAAATAAAGGTGCTCAACACAAATGTAAGGTTTAAATTGGAATAATATATTTGAAGTGATTAGGAAAGTTCCTGGCCTATAATTATATAATAAATGTTAGCTATTATTTCTATCCATCTATCATCTATCTATCCAATCTATCATCTATCTATTTATCTATCATCTATCTATCCACCCATCCATCTACCTACCTACCTACCTTGCTACCTATTTATGATCTGTCATCTTTCATAGATTTTATTGTGTTACCTCCTTGCTGGAGTCACACTTGGTTATTAATATCTGAATGTTGTAATACTCAGGTTTCTTAGTTGTAAGCAATGAAAATGACTCTGTTAGATTGAAACATATAAATAACTCAATTAAAAAATACTGCAAATGAACCTCAGAAAGTCATCAAGATAGCAGCAGAAAATTTCACTTTGGGCCATCCATTTATAAGGATATTGCTCTCATTCACACTGAATACTGGATGCCATCATCGTTCTACTTTTGCCTCTGGCCTTGGGCACATGTAAGCTGGATGTTGAGTAGACTCTTCACTGTCCCAGCTACTTCCTGGTAGAAGTCCCTAGAAGATGCATCCTACTGAGGGAGAGCAGGCCACATGCACATGAAAAGGGCTTTGGAAAAGTGAATTTTGATTTTTGCTTTTTTTGACATTTCTAATGGAGTTATATAAAACATTTCTCAATGTTTGAGGGATTTCCTCTGATATAATTTTTGAAGGCAGACAACTTAACTTTGGGCCAGGAACTTTCCTAATCTCTTCAAATACATTATTCCAATTTAATCCTTACTTTTGTGTCGAGCACCTTTATTTTCCTGTTTTTTATATATGAGGTAGACCAAAATGTCAAAGACCGATGCAGCTGTGGTATCCAGTACCCAAATTCAGGTTTTACTTCTGGATGATGGCTTCTGGAAGGTTTACAAAGGGTTATGAGTGTTTCCTTGTGAGTAATGAATGGTCTGAGGGTGAAATTTCCCCTCATTGGTTTTGTAGCTTTTTGTTTCTCTTCTTAGCACTCACGCTAATTGTGGGTGATTTTCAGTTTTCTCTAATTTTGAGTGATTTTCAGTTTTCCCTAATTTTTATAATCAAGTGGTTTATCTTACTGGGTTCAAACAACTAATGTGAAATCAAGCCCCTGAGTTTCAATATTAAGCTTTTACCTCTCCTTAGTGTGTATCATGGGGTACATGTAGAAGTTATCAGAAATTAGTAACTGAACATAATTTTACCATGTGGACCCAATCAGGCATTACTAAAAGGAGGTACCGAAATGGATAGGCATGCAGATATTATTCTTAGTTGGTCACATAACAATGACTTTATGGATCTGGTTTCCTGGCAGCTATAGGTTAGTTTGAATCAGCCAGACAAGTACCCCTTTTCTGGGAGAGTAAAAATTGCATAACCTCAGGATGAATTTTGGTTCTTCACTTTGCTAGCTGTCTGTCCTTGGGAATGTTAGCTAACTTTTCCAAGATTTAGTTTTTTAAATCCCAGGAATATCACAATTCGTACTTTAAAGTTTCTTGTAAGCCTTAAAGAAAATGCGTATTAATATTGGGCAACATTTTTTTTTCTTACCATTCTGTTCTAGCCAGTCTTTCTTTTTTTTTTTTCCTCTTGCTTGAACGAGACAAGTTCCTTCCTGTCTCAGGGTCTTTTTTATGCTCTTTACCACTTATGTTGCCACTACAAAGTTTTATTTATTCATTTATATAGCAGATATTTATTAAGTGCCATCTCTGTGCCAAGCATTGTTTTAGGTGCTAGGGATGTATCAAAGCATAAAATAAACAAGAACGCTTTCCTGCTTAGAGTTTACATTCTATTTAGGAGAGAGAGTCTCAAATTAACATGTAAAATGGGAATACAAGCTAAAGAGAAACATAAATCAGCGGCAGGGATAGAAAGGGTTAGGGTTGGCTCTCTAGTTTAATTGAGATAGGTACAGATTACGTGTGCCCTGTGCACCTTGGCACCCTAAAATTCCCAGCCCCTTGCAGTGAGATGGGGCTATATTACTAGGTTTGGCCAATGGATCCATAGTCAAAGTGATGTGGTCACTTCCGTTTAGGGCATTGAAGAGTGCCTATGCATCCTTCATGGCTGTTCTGTCACTGTAACAAGAAGGCTGGCCATGTGCTCTAATAGTGCCAGTAAAAGATGGCAGAGCCTTCATCAACCTGACTCCCTCAGTGATTGTGTGGAAAACCGTCCGCCTGACAAGCCCACTGTAAACATGTAATACAATATGAGCAAGAAATATATATTTGTTGTGTTAAGCCAGTAATTGGGTGTTAATTTGTTACCACCACGTTACCTAGCTTATCCTGACTAATACGGCTGGTTACACAAGAACTCACTTTTGAGTCACTGTGTAAATGAGGTGAGGGAGTAAGCAGGTTTTTCATCTTTTGATTTCAACTTTCAAATCTTTCCTTATCATTTATTTGCAGTCACAAGACCTTAAAACTGAACAAGTACAGGGACTACTTTTTCTTTTTAATTGCACTTCAGCATACTGTGAATTCAATACTTATTTGTAAAGTGAATAAATATACAAATGAATGAATGGATTGCACCAAATAATTCTTGGGACCAGCCTGGACAACAAAGCAAGATTCCATCAAAAAAAAAAAAAAAAAAAAAAAAAAAAAAAACCTGGATGATGGTGTGCATCTGTAGTTTCAGCTACTCAGGAGGCTGATAAAACATGACACATAAATAAAAAGATTCAAAAAAATTATTGGGACAAAAAATTTTTTTAAGGTAAATATTATTGCATGTAATGTATTGCTATTTCAACATTTAATCTTCCCTTTTTCTTTCTTTCTTTTTCTTTCTTGCCTTGCCTTGCCTTGCCTCGCCTCTCCCCCGCCCCGCCCCCCGCCCGCCCCGCCCCGCCCCGCCCCGCCCCGCCCCGCCCCGCCCCTTTCCCTTTCCCTTTCCCTTTCCCTTTCCTTTCCAGGATCTTGCTCTTTTGCCCAGGCTGCAATGCAGTAGAGCAGTCCTAGCTCACTGCAGCCTCAAACTCCAGGGTTCCAGCGATCCTCCCACCTCAGCCCCCAGAGTAGCTGAGGCCACAGGCATGTGTCACCATGCGTGGCTAATTTTTCAAAACAGGGTCACTATATTGCCTAGGCATGTTTTGGACTTCTGAACTCAAGTGATCTTCCTGCCTCGGCCTCCCAAAACACTGGGATTACAGGCGTGAGCCCCCACACCCAGCCTAATCTTTTTTTTTTTTTTTGGTCTCTCTTATTTCATGCTCTTCTTCAAATAAAAATGATAATACATATTTACTTAAAATGTTTTGGTTAACAACAATATTAATTATGAGATGCATTTGGACATAAGGGAAACAGGAGTTATGTTGGAGCTGAGGGGCTAATGTGTATATCAGTTTTATGGCTATTGATGTATAGTTGATGGCAGTTAATCATAGCTAACAACCATTTATTGAAAAATTACTATGTTCCATTATGATACTAAGCCACATGTACTAACTTGTTTAATCTTCATAATGGCTCCAATAGTAGGTTTCATGGTTTTCCCCATTTTATAGTCATGGAAAGATTGAGAAACTTTCCCTAGTGACACAGCTAGTAAATGACAGAGCCAAAACTTGAGCCCAGCTACTCTTATTCCCAAGCTGTGCCATTTACAGTTCCACCATACAGACTCCTCCTGGACCATCCTGCCTCTAGATGATCTACTGGAAGTAGCAAAGACTTCAACAGAAAGGTGGGTGGCTTTAATCTTATGCTTTGCCATTCATGTGACTCAGCCTTTCTAAATATGTCTGCTTTTCTCTGGGTCTGTCTGCTTCTCTCACCATGAACTCACTTACTCCTTCTCTCTATAAATCTCTCTGAACTTGCCCACTTTGCTTATATTCTCATTCCTCATAACCTCAGTGACTGCTCATGCCTTGGCCCTCTATCATTACTTCTCTCTATAAATTCTTTCTGATTCTTTCAGAACTCAAGCAAAAGTTTGTCAGGCTCTTGGACTCCACTCACATTTGACACCAGCCCAGGTCATAATTTCTTGGCCACCTCATAGGCCACATGTGAAGTGTGGCTGCCAATCATTCAGTCATCTAAGCTTTATGGTGGAAACAGTGTTCCCTAAGAATTGCTGGAGTTCAGTGCTTGGTTGAAGCTGTTTACTTTATTTTTTTTATTTATTTTTTTCTGAGACGGAGTCTCGCTCTGTCGCCCAGGCTGGAGTGCAGTGGCCGGATCTCGGCTCACTGCAAGCTCCGCCTCCTGGGTTCACGCCATTCTCCTGCCTCAGCCTCCCAAGTAGCTGGGACTACAGGCGCCTGCCACCTCGCCTGGCTAGTTTTTTGTATTTTTTAGTAGAGACGGGGTTTCACCGTGTTAGCCAGGATGGTCTCGATCTCCTGACCTCGTGATCCGCCCATCTCGGCCTCCCAATGTGCTGGGATTACAGGCTTGAGCCACCGCACCCGGCGAAGCTGTTTACTTTAAAAAGTTTATGGGCATGGCAGGGATAACAACTAATGTATGTGCCATTATTAAATGTCTGTGATGAGCATGAGCCTGGCATCACATAAGGCACCTTAGAGACATTGGATTATATAACCATGGCCTTTCAGAGTAGGCGCCATCATTATTTCCATTTTACAGACAGAGATACTGTATCTTTTAAACTTGCCCCAGAGTCCATGGCAAGAAAATAGCAGAGCAGGTATTCAGACTGTTTTGACATTTTTATTGTACTAAACCAGAAGTTTTCTTTGCACATGTTTATTTTATTTAAAAACCTCTACTCACCTTCTATCTGACATAAATAGAACACTTGAAAGTCACCACTACTGTCAGTATTAGAGACATGTCAAATGCTGTCACTTAGCCAGAAAGCTGCTTTGGAATAACTGTAATATTATACAACATGACAAGCTCTCATCCACAGTGGTAACTTTAAAACCATGGGCATGGGGCTTGTGCAAAACCCTAAAGCCATTAGCTAAAATCCCAGAGCTAAAAGGCTGAAGAATTAACCACTGAACCCAGTAGAGCCTCAGCCCTGGATAGTAGAGGCCACTCTGCACTGGTAGGTTATTTTCATTCAAGGCAAAATATGTGCCGACATTCAGTTTTCTGTTCTGGAGCTAGCTGGGCACATTATCTTCTCAGTATGGATTGGATGAGGGAAGTGAGAAACAAACAGCAAATTCTTGGCAGCCAAAGGCAGGCAGGCAACAGAGAGGGGAGAAGAGCTGTCAGGGACTGAGGAGGAGTAATTTGACTCTTGTGATGTTCTTGCCATTTTTTGTCAGTCATCAGCTTGCTGTTAGCAACTATCTTCTTGATAAACTAAGGGTGAAAGGAAACCACAGAAGAAAAAGACTGGAAGAGGTTATCTAATTCTGCCTTTATTCTGATCGTCACTGCCAACAGCCAGGGTTTTAGCAGTTGAGGTAATTCCAGGAACGAAAGTGCCCAAATTACAGAAGCAACAACATTGAATTACATGAATGATAAAAAGAAATCCTCATAATTATGGATAGCATGAAGGTCCCAAATTAGCATAGGCTTAATGTAAGGTTTGCTACATTTATTTTTCTATATTTGTTCTGTGTAGTGTTGACCGATTTTCTTCTTGTTCACAGTATGGTGACCAGCAGCATCCAGCCTATGTGTTTCCTCCTTCAGGAAGAGAGAATACCCCTCTCAGTGTTTCTCCCAGAGAGCAAAGGAGATTCTCTCCCAAAAGCCCAGCTCAGATACTCTCCAGCCTCCTTTGTACCACTTGAATCTCATGCTTATTCCCAATCCAATTACTATGGCTTTGCTGTGGACTTCGCTGATTGACTTAAGCTAATTAAGAATCACCCTTGGAGCTGAGGATGAAATCATCTCACCCACTCTGGAAACTGTAAGTGGGTGGAAGGGTTGTTGTCTAGAAATCCTGTTGATCACTAGGAAAGGAAATATATACGGAGTGACAACCACAGATCACATGAGGACTTTGTCAAATCACAGCTGGAGTCCTGCAAATCTCCTAATTGAGCTCCTTGCCACTGGTTTTGTCCCTTCTGTTGCATGTTTGATACTGCTCCTGATGACAACAAAACGAAACTTAAGCAGCTCACATGGCATACAAACTCCATTTAAACTACTTCCTAGCTACCTTCCGGTTCCCTTTTTATCCCTTCCCCACAATGAACTATGTGAAGCTCCCTAAACACTTCCAATCTTCTCTACCTGGATAATTGTTTACGATTTTTCAAGAGTCAGCATCAACTTTTCCCTCTGGAGGCCTCTCATGACCTCACCACCTTGGGTTAGTTTCCCCTACTCTGTGCTTTCATAGCAATCTGAGTTTATGCTGTATCACAGAAACATCGATTTGATAATTTTTCTTTCCCTTCAAGTATGCAAGCTCCCTAAAGGAAAGGCCCACAGTCTTGTATCCTTAGTACCTGGGACTCCACATGCATGGTGTAAGCATACAGTCACTAAAGGTGTGTTTACAGAATGATTCTATTTGCCATTAAACTCTGCTAAGTTGTGTGGGCACAATGAGAGCAGAAAACAAATGTAAACCTTGGTTGATACTGTCATAGAGCCTGTTCACTAAAAGAATAAATGAAGACATGTAAGACAGAATGTGAACCATCTTCCAGCATCTCAAGACGTAAATTAAGAAGAGCATGAAACCAATCTTTGTTCACGAGACTTATAAAATAAGAAGCTTTCCAGTGCTTACCACTTAAAAAAAAAAAAGGTAATTATATTTTTACTATATTCTGCCCAGTTTTTCTTCCTTTATCCTCCAAGAAAAGTGGAGGGTAAGATATAGCGGGTTGGTAGGGGGTGGGAAATATGGGATAGGGTTGGTTGGTCTTCACCCGGAGATGTCTGTGGAAATATGTGGATACCTGCATACATGGCAACTATGGTAATTCTTTGTGAACATCCAGTTGCCATCCCTTTAAGCAGGTTGAGTGTTTAACAGTGGATAACTCTTCCCTAGAGTACTAGTCAATTTTCTTGTGTGAGAATCAGAAAGCCTATTTAATACCAGGTACTCATTCCAAGGCTGAAAAGAAAAAAGAATATTATATTAAGTGGAAATGTAGTAAATTTACTACTGATCTAAATCTTGCCTTGCTATTCTGCCAGTGTTTTATTTCAATTCACTGCCAGATAAAGTTGCAACTAATTTTTAAACTAATATTTAATGTTGGAGAGATTTAGGGATATAATTTTTACTAGTATCAATGATACATTAACCAAATTAATTAAATACTAGCTTATACTGAAAAAAAATAAATGAACAAAGGATTTTTTAATGCAGTGGTCTCAATTTATTGTTTTTTTTTTTTTCCTTTGTTGCTCAGTTGCCAGTTCTCAGAATTCAATCTGCACTAGGTACCCCAGTCATTAGTATGAATTAGCAACACTCCACTGTAATTCACTGTAATTCACCAGAGATGGAGTTTTGATAAATGGTAAAAGGGTTTTAAGAGAGATCAGTGTTGTGAAGCCCAGTTACAGGGAGACCAGGTCTCTTTGGTAACTAGGTTTTTCTTTGGTTTCCCCATCTTGCATTCCCTATCATCTTATAAAAGAAAAAAGATAACATAAATGAAATCCTTAATAAAAATCTGAATCTGAACCTAAGTTTTAATAAACTTAACATTAATAAAGAGTTTGGGTGATTAGAATAAGGACTTCTAATCAATCCAGACAGATAAGATCACAGTCATAATTGCATTGGCTGTTATAATTTCCTTTTCATTTACTTGTACCAAATGGAAAATAAAGTCTTGAGATGTCTACAAATGGAAATGAAAATAATGGTTTTCAGTGATAATTTGATAGGAAGTAATTGGCCACCTGAAGGGAAAAACCCTCACCGTGGAAATAATTACAAATAATTGGTTACTGTAAGATTGGACTATATTTGATGCACTCAGTACAATAAATACTCTTAACTAAAGATGTCACCATGGAGGTCTGAGAGTATTACGAACCATGTAAATCAGAGACAATACAAGAGTTTACAGACTGGCTAGTCATGGTCCAACTTTGATCTATACATATTACTTATTTGGCCAACAAAATTACTTTGACTTATATTTTAATTAGCTGTCAATACTTTGAAAGTGGAAGATGAATGAAGTCAGGATTTATAGTTTTTCTTTTGAAAAAATTAAAATGTCAGGCAACACTGGCATCTTATTGCCATAATTGCAACAATCCTGTCAAACTGGGACAAGCACTAGAATTACCCACAGCCCTGGTTGATCCTCTTCATGCATTGAGAAGTTAGTATGGCCCTTATAGGTGTTTGAGTTGGTGACTCTAGCTCTGATAACATTTTCTGTACTCATATGTAACTTTTGAGAATGTTTGGTAAGTTCACATTTTGTAACTTGGTTCATCTCACAATAACTTTTTAGAATAAATATCATTTACAGAAAAATAAATTTACATTTAAATAAAAATAAATAAAAAAAATCATTTATTTAAGTAACTTACCCAGGGAGATAAGTCAGTAGTAAAATGAAGCCAGTACATGAACCCAGATCTCTTGACAATTAATCACCTTATCTTTCTACTGAGCCCCGCTCACTCTGGTCTGAGATCAATTGTAATGCTCTCAGTGAAAGTAAGCCTCCTGTATTTGGAGCCTAAAGTACTAGCATTTGGCATCTTTGATAAAATAATTTGTTTTATGTGAGAAATGGCCAAGAATTAAGATACGCTTCAGAATTCTGGCCCATAAGAAAACTTCTGCAAAGTGTCTTGGGACCATTTGTTAGTTAAACAAATGATTAATTTGAAATTCCTAACTTTAAACACAGAATATTAGGTTTTGCAACTGGTGGATATAGTGCTTTCTTTCACTAGGTACTTAGATTTTATATTTTAATTTGAGCTGTGTTTTAGGGAGACCAGAACCTTGAACAAGTTGAGCAGATTATGTTTCAAGTGGAACCTCCTTTAAATAAGATTACATGAAATATGACATACACAGTATTTTGGAATCCTTAGGGACCTCTGAGAATATTCTCAGCAAACATTATAGAACAGAAGAAAATTTTGTGTTAAACAATGTTCTTGTAAGCTAGCCTCTTGGAATCTTGTCAGTCCTGGTGCTATCATTTTTTCAGGAATTGTGCTAGCTATGCCATTAATTCATAGAATAATTTTTCCTGATTCTACTTCATGATTCAGAAATAACACCTTGATAACCATTTCTTTATCCTTTTATTTACTTTAAGACCAGGCTGAGCAGACACCTCCATGGCAAAATGAGTATGAAAAAGCAATTGTAAGAAAATAAAAGTAAATGGTCAACAATCATATTAAAAAAAATCAACCTCACTAGACAGAAGGAAATACAAATTTAAAATATATAGTTTAAGCAAAATAATAGTGAGATATATTATGAATTGAATACTAAATAGTAAAATAATTTTTAAATTATTATAGTGTGTTCAAAAGTTCTAGGAAATGTGTATGCTCATATATTAGGGATATAAACATAAATTAGTTTAGCTGATCTGGAAAAAAATAGTATTTGTATCAAAAGCCTTAAAAATTTGAAAATAGTTTGAAATTATAATAGCATTACATGATTTGAAATTTATCCTGTGTAAATAATTAAGGGTGAACACAAATATTTATTTAGAGGAGGATGGTAATCATCATGACATATATTGTTAAAATATATAATAATAATAAATTGGAAGCAAAATAAATTCCTAACTATAGTATATCAGTTCAATTTTAAAATATCCATGCAGTTGAATTGCCATGTAATCTGTGATGCTGTAGAATATTTAATAATATAGAAATACGTTCTCAGTGTGAGTAAAAAACAAGTTTTCTGAAAAGTATACAACATCTGATTCTATTTCTGTATACACACAGATACCTAGAAATTATAAATTATGGAACAGTGCACTCTAAGATGTCACCTGTGCTTATCTGCATGGTGGAAATATGAATTTATTTTTCTTTTTTTTTTTTTTTTTTGAGACGGAGTCTCGCTCTGGCACCCAGGCTGGAGTGCAGTGGCCGGATCTCAGCTCACTGCAAGCTCCGCCTCCCAGGTTCACGCCATTCTCCGGCCTCAGCCTCCCGAGTAGCTGGGACTACAGGCGCCCGCCACCTCGCCCGGCTATTTTTTGTATTTCTTAGTAGAGACGGGGTTTCACCGTGTTAGCCAGGATGGTCTCGATCTCCTGACCTCGTGATCCGCCCATCTCGGCCTCCCAAAGTGCTGGGATTACAGGCTTGAGCCACCGCGCCCAGCCATGAATTTATTTTTCTTGGTGCCTATTCATATTTTCAAAATATGTTTCAAAGAATGTACATAAGTTTGTAATCAATAAAAATAGAATTGCCAGCTTGGGCAACAGAGTGAGACCCTGTCTCTACAAAAAAAAAAAAAAAAAAAAAAAAAAAAAGGCCCAGTGTGGTGGCATGTACCTGAGTCCCAGGTACTCAGGAGGCTAAGATGAAAGGATCACATGAGCCCAGGAGTTTGATGCCACAGTGAGAAAAATCGCACCACTGCACACCAGCCTGGGTGATGGCATGACTATGTCTCTTTAAAAAAAAAAAAAAAAAAAAAAAAGGTAGATTTGAACGTTTTAAAAACTAGCTGAACATTATTATTTCTTAGTAAATTTAATAACATACACAACCTTATGTGGTTAGAAAGAATTGGGGATTATTTAAATCCAAGCTTCTATCGCACCTTACTTGAAACACTGCAGTACGCTCCTAATTGGTCATGCAATTCCACAGCTTAAAACTCTTCAATAGTTTTCCAGTGCATTTAGAAGAAAATCCAAATTGCATACAAGACCCTATATGACCTGATTCGTTGTCTGACTCTTCAACGTTTTCCCTTCCCTCCAGTCCAATTTTACTGTTTCTGCAACAAACTAAAAATTTTTCTGCCTTGGGGATGTTGCACCTGCTGTTACCTCCTGCCTGGAATGTTCTCCCCTATCTCTCCCTAATCCTGGCTTTTTGTATGACTGGTTGTCTCTCATCTTCCATGTTCCAATTCAACTGTCACTTTCTGAATGAGTAGTCATCTCTCAACAAAAACTCTTTGTGGCATCAACCTGTTTCATTGCCTTTAGAGATATTCTCGCTACATCAATTTTTCTGGCTTAGTTAATGCTTAGTTTAGTTGTTATCAAATACTGATTATTTCTATAATAATAGTTTCTTTCTCCAAAAGCTACATTAAGGCAAAGGCCTGCTTGGCTTGTTCGCTACTATAGCCCTAGCAGGAGAAAGGTGCTTTACATGTTGAAGTTGGTTAATAAAGAAAAGTTTGCCTCTGAAGCTACACATGAAGCTACTCAGAAATAATAGAAACTGAAAAATGACAAATGGCTCCATATCCAAGGTGAGACCCTCAAGAGCTGCAGCTGAGGACCCTTGCCCTTTGGCCATGAGTCAGTGTTATTAGCCACTACTTTCTTACCAGCTTGTTTCTGCTCTGTTCTTTATACAGTTAGGTTCTTGATCCTCAACTTGTTCTGTGTATTTTTCTTTTTTCAGTGTTTCTGCTGACTCATTTCTCCTAATTTGGATTTGCATATAATATATCACAGAGATTGCTATAAAGCAAAATAACCCTAAAAGCATTGTGGTATTTATTTTACGTGACTTCAAAATGGCTGTATTAACATTAGTATTAATTATAGTATTTTAACAAAAAGTGAAATACGATTACTATCAACTTCTACTCCAGGGCTGCCCAACATAAATATATATAATTTTTAAATTTTCTGGTAGCCACATTTGTTTTAAGAAAGAGAACATGTGAACTTAATATTCATAGTATATTTTATTTAAATCAGTTCCAGAATATTTGACAGGTAATCAATATAAATGCATTGAATTCTTTAGTTATTTTATTTGTACTATCTTTGAAATCTAGTATGCTCTTTATGTTGATGGCAGGTCTCAATTTGGACTAACCACATTTCAAGTTTTCAAGATCTACCTACATATAATTGGTGGCTACTATGTTGAGCAACACAGTTCTACATTTTGTTTTTAGACTTTGTTCTACCACAGAGAGGACTGAGGCTATTCTGACCTTTAGGCTAAAGTATCAACAAGGGAGACTATTGGGAAATGTGGCCCTTGATAAGATGCATGATAGTATTCATAGTGCTGGAGGAATGGCAGTGATGAGAATCTAAAAAGTGGATCTGATTTATGAGGATAAAGGAGCAGGAAAAAAGAGAGAACCCAGCACTGGGGGAAGGGAGATGCTTAGGCTAGGAAAAGAGCTAGAAATTGGGTATGGGAGTGCCTCCCACCTTTATTCTGCCCTCCTCTCTCCCAATCCCCTTTCCTCATCATCCTGCTAGTTTCCTTAAGGCACCTGCTCTATCACTCTAAGCCAACCCCATCAGGGCCTCCAGAAGTAACTAGAATCTCAAATTTGTACTAATGTGTATGCAAATTATTCGTAAATGTATGAAAAGAGGCTTATCTATGAAAGAATTGAAAACATCAACAAAATAGCTGGGAAGGGTTATTACCAAGGGAGGAATATGGTTAGAACACTTTCAGAGCACCACTTTGTTCTGTTAACCTCTTTGTATGATTCTACAGTTTTAAACGGTTCAGATTTCACATTTTTGTGTGTGCATGAGGTAGTGATATTATAGGAAAAAAAAAAAACAGTATTTTGGTACTTAAAAGTATCATGGTGCATTCAATGTGGGCTTAATAAAACTGACACTACCATGACTAAACTCAGCCGCCATAGCCACTTTATTGTTCAACTCTTATTCCAATTGCTTAAGGACAAATTCTCTCTACATTTCTTTATTCACATTCCCTAGTGAAAAAGTTGTATTGCTCTATATATTAGTCTGTTATCATGCTGCTATAAGAACATATCTGAGACTGGGTAAGCTATAAAGAAAAGAGTTTTACTTGACTCACACTTCAGTAGGCCTTTGGAGGCCACAGGAAACTGACCATCTTGGTGGAAAGAGAAGCAAACACGTCCTTCTTCACATAGCAGCAGGAGAGAGAAATGAGAGCCGAGCAAAGGGGGAAACCCCTCATAAAATCATCAACTCTTGTGAGAACTTACTCACTGTCATGAGAACAGCATGAGGGAACCACCCCCATGATTCAATTACCTCCCACTGGGTCCCTCCCACCACACATGAGGATTACATTTCAAGATGAGATTTGGGTGGGGACACAGCCAAACCTTATCGTTACAACCCTGGCCCCTCACAAATCTCATGTCCTCACATTTTAAAACACAATCATGCTCTTCCCAAAGGTTCCCCAAAGCCTTAACTCATTTCAGCATTAAACCAAAAGTCCAAGTCCATAGTCTTATCTGAAACAAGGCAAGTCCCTCCTGCTTATGAGCCTGTAAAATCTAAAGCAAGTTAGTTACTTCCTAGATACACTGAGGGTACAGGCATTGGGTAAATACCTCTGTTTCAAATGGGAGAAATTGGACAAAACAAAGGGGCCACAGGCCCCATGCAAGTCTGAAATCCAATAGGGTAGTCATTAAATCTTAAAGTTCCAAAATGATCTCCTTTGACTTCATGTCTCACATCCACGGCATGCTGATGCAAGACGTGGGCTCCCATGGCCTTGGAAAGCTTTGACCCTGTGGCTTTGCAGGGGACAGCCCCACACCTGGCTGCTTTCACATGCTGGCATTGAGTGTCTGTGGCTTTTCCAGGCCTACAGTGCAAGCTTTCAGTGAATCCACCATTCTGGGGTCTGGAGGATGGCAGCTATCTTCTCAGAGCTCCACTAGGTAGTGCCCCACTGGGGACTCCTTGCGGGGGCTTTGACCCCACCTTTTCCTCCACTCTGCCCTAGCAGAGGTTCTCCATGAGGGCTCTGCCCATGCAGCATACTTCTGCCTAGAAATCCAGGCATTTCCATACATTCTCTGAAATCTAGACAGAGGTTCCCAAATCCCAATTCTTGACTTCTGTGTACCAGCAGGCCTAAAACGACATGGAAGTTGCCAAGGCCTGGGACTTGCTCTCTCTGAAGCAATGGCCTCAGCTGTACCTTGGCCCTTTTTGCCAGTGCTAGAATAGCTGGGATGCAGGGCACCAAGTCCCTAGGCTACACACAGCAGAGGGTTCCATGAACTCAGCCCAGGAAACCATTTTTCCCTCCTAGGCCTCTGGTCCTGTGATGGGAGGGGCTGCAGTGAAGGTCTCTGACATGCGCTGGAGACATTTTTTCCATTATCTTGGTGATTAACATTCAGCTCCTCCTTATGCAAATTTCTGCTGCTGGCTTGAATTTCTCCCCAGAAAATGGATTTTTCTTTTCTGTTGCATCATCATGCTGCAAATTTTCCAAACTTTTATGCTCTTCTGCTTCTTGAATGCTTTGAGACTTAGAAATTTCTTTCACCAGATACCCTAAGTCATCTCTCTCAAGTTCAAAGTTCCGTGGATCTCTAGGGAGGGAAAAAAATTCCTCCAGTCTCTTTGCATAGCAAGAGTGACCTTTACTCCACTTCCCAAGAAGTTCCTGATCTCCATCTGAGTCCACCTCAGCCTGGACTTCATTGTCCATATCACTCTCAGCATTTTAGTCAAAGCCATTCAACAAGCATCTAGGAAGTTTCCAACTTTCCCACATCTTCCTGTCTTTGGAGCCCTCCAAGTCTCTTGGATGTTCCAAACTTTCCCACATTTTCCTGTCCTTTTCTAAGCCCTCCAAACTATTCCAACTTCTACCTGTTACCCAGTTCCAAAGTCACTTGCACATTTTCAGGTATCCTTATAGCAGCAACCCGTTCTCTGAGGTACCAATTTACTGTATTAGTCTGGTCTCACACTGCTATGAGGGCATACCCAAGACTGGGTAACTCATAAATAAAAGAAGTTTTATTGACTTACAGTTCTGCAGGACTGGGGGGCCCTCAGGAAACTTACCATCTTGATGAAAGGGAAGCAAACACGTCCTTCTTTACATGGTGACAGGAGAGAGAAATGAGAGCCAAGCAAAGGGGGAAGCTTCTCATAAAACCATCAGATCTTGTGAGAACTTCCCCACTATCATGAGACTAGCATGTGGGAAACTGCTCACATGATTAAATTACCCCCCACTGGGTCCCTCCTACCACACATGGGGATTATGATAACTACAATTCAAGATGAGATTTGGGTGGGGACACAGTCAAACCATATCACCCCACTTTTTACATTTGACTAAATCATCACTTGCTGGCCTCTTTCTAGATGGACAGTTCTTGAGCCAGGTCATTTAAGTAGTTCAACCAGTCATGGCAGGAGAATTGTTGTGATTCCCACTGAGCTATGGAGAGCTAGGCATAGTAAATGTTATTTTTTAGCCTACTTATGTGCTGGGCAACATGGCTGGATGACTGTTTGGCTTCCTTCAAAAAGAACTTCCTTCAAAAGAGTATTTGATGTGTGAGCCTGGACTGGGTCAGACTTCCTGGGTTCAAAACTTGATTTCACCAAGTACCAGCTGAATATACTCAGGCAACTTAACCTTGCTGCAGTTCTCTCATCTGGAGAATGGAAACAATAATGATATCTACCTCTTGCCTGTTGTGAAGGTTAACTACCACAATATATAAGTTATTTGAATACAGCCTGGCATATTAGTGCTATATATTATTTTTTAAATTTCTTTGTTTATGCAGAACTAAGCATACATTTGACACATTATACTTTCTTGCTAATATTTCTTGCTAATTTTTCCAACAACTATGAACAATGGATATTGTAATTCCCACATTACTTATGAGGCAACCAGGACTAACAGGGTTAAGCAAACTCATCAAAATCACATAAATAATTAGTGGCAGGAATGGGACTTAAAATGAAAGCTGATGAATATCAAAGCCCAACTGCCCTGTTTCATCAGAAATATTTCTGTCCCAAGAGACCACATATAGACCACATATAGTAAGAAGGCTGAGGGTAGAGAATCAACATTCTTTGGGGAATTTTATTTCAATGACATATGGTTGATTTTCTCAGAATACATGCTTGGGATCTTATTTGGTTTTTATGTGGGCTCAACTCTAGCCCCATATCCTATTCATTTCTATGCTTTAGGCCACCAAATGCAAGTCCTATCCCTGAGCATGGGCACCTCATACATTTGGGTTCCACTGTCATCAAGTCATCACTGATGAAAAGATGTTTTCTGGTTTGTTTTGCAGAGAATGAACCGATGCCTCTTTTCGTCAAAATTAGGCACACTGTCTGAATAACACGCTTTAGAACCCATCCAAAGGCCCAGGTTGTCCTAGGGACTATGGTGATGAAACGGCCACAGCCTCCCAACCATTTTCTGCCTGCCTAGTAGCCAGCAGCCTTAAAACGGTTTGCATGACTGTGCAGCTTGACCAGAAACCGCTTGCATTTGTAAAACATTTTCTGTCATCCGTTGGCTTTTTAAAAAGAGGGCCAAGCTTTGAACTCTTCCCTTAAAGACAGACTTTGCCTCTGGAGCATTGGAAAAGAAACAAAAAACAAAAAGCATACACCTGTGTAGAAAAGCGTGAATGTATCACATTTAAGGATAGAGCCATTATAAGCGCTGGTGCTGTTAAATTCTGAAAATCAGAGGTTGGAAGGGAATGCCTTCTCTGCTGATTACACTGTAACTGGTGTGGCTAAATAGGCTCCAGACACTACTAGAATAGCAGATATCCATGTGTGAGTACAGAGGAATATATGAGAAAGAAAAAGACAGATGGTGTACTTAGGTGCACTTAAGTCTGATTGCATGAGTTGATAATGAATGTTTAAATATGGCACGCCCATAAAATCAGATACCTGTAGACAATACTGGAATAACTACAGACTTGCTAGGGGGAAAAATGAAGTTGTAGATTCTAATTTTTGTTTTTGTCATTATTATGATTGTCTATTTACTTGTACGGGAATTTTCATAACTTTCTCAGAGACTAATCATAAAACAAAAAACACAATCAGTAGCACAGACAACAGATTCTTAGAAAGGAAAGGAAACTTAAAGCTTATTTCACAGCTGTAGAAGCTCATGGCCAGACAGGTGAGATGACAAAGGTCAGACAGCTCCTAGTGACAAATTGAGAATTAAAGGGTACACCACACTTCTCCCTGCCTAGGCGTTGTTGCACTACAAAGCACCCTGCTTTCTTCCCAGGAGCATTACATTAAAAATTGCAAGAGTCGTTAACAAAACACAACCAATATTGTTCAAAGATGGAAAACTTTCTACCTCCCATTAACCATTTCGGTTTACTTGTTTGGTCAGCCCCAAACCAGATTATATAGAATTTTTAAAAACCTTAATAAACGTTGGATTTCACAGTGGCAAATGTGCACTGAATTTTCCTAAGGGGCTCAAGTTTTAACATTTTTCCTGTGTATACTCTTCAAACCCTTCTCCAGTGAGACTAGTGGAATTTCAATAAGTAAAAAATCAAAGATCTTGCTTAGGTCAGACACCAACAAGTAGCCATGGTATTGGGTAGTTTTGGGAAAGGGTGCCCACTTCGCATGTGAATAGGGATGGTGAGGGAATTGGAGAGAAATAATCCTGACCCGAAGTGCATGCTCCACACAGAAAGTACTGATCGATCAGAAGCTGTAAATAAATTGGACTTGGCACCTTAAGTGCCTTAAATGTTGGAAGTTAAACCTTAAATCGCATCCTTATTCTTAAAGGAAGCAAGTGAGCCTCCCATCAAAGAGACTGGTGGCATAATCAAGATGAGTAATGCTGCTGAAATCTGAAAGGACTTCACGGTCTGAGTGGGAAAGACAGTCCCTGGAGCAGGGAGCCTGAAAGTCCACATGTCACTTATCATGAGCGAGAATCTTGGTGGTGAAAGATGCACATACTTTAAAATCACAAAGTGCTGACATACATCAGGAACCTTTGTATCGTGGTAGGAATGTTTTCTAATCACCATCTCCAACCATGGTCCCCATCAGGCTGCCAAAATGGCAGTTTTTACTAGAATACAGAAGATTTTGAAAATGATTCTTTAAAGAACAAGGACACATTTTATAAATTATGCACAAATTACATAGTCGTATAAGTAGAACTATAAAATTATTATAATTCCCACATGAATAGATGCATTTAGGAAGTGAACATGATACAAATATCACCTCTAGCTTCCCAAGAGTTTTTCTTAATTCAACAAGATAACAAAATGACCATTAATGATAAATTTCAAGGGTGAGGTAAATATTGTAAAAGTTGTTCACATTTGTCACAGAGCTGGAACAGAGAAAAGAATGCTATTGGCAAACTAGAAATTTTGAAAAATTCTGGAAGTTACAAAGCATAAGAAATCAAATTAATACAGAAATTAAACCAGAGAAAATCACAACTTGGGAGGCAAGACGAAATTTTACCAGTGAGGACCAGCAGGAAGCTCAGCTCACAGCAAGAGGCAGGGAGAGCATGAACAGCAGGGTGATCATGAGGGAAGTGTTGGAGCTTCGCTGTGGAAGAGTCAGTCCAGTGGCTGCCTGCAGCGTAGGACCCGTAGCTAAAACTAAGACATATTTCTGGTGAGAGCTCTTAGCCATGTGTCAGGCAGGGCTGATACGCCAGAGTGTGTTATGATTTCCGACCTTCGTAACAGATCTAGAAAGATGATAATAATAATAATGAAGAAAAAAGAAAAGGCAGCTTCACCTAGTATCAGAAGTGTGAAACACATCAATGTGTTTTATTCAGAGTAAAGGCAACCTTCCCCTGGACATTTTGTGGGAGGGAGTGAATTTCACACCTGTTTCTGATCAATTCACAAACACTAAGGAAGTCAGCTTGCTAGTAAGCCCTGCGCACCAGATACAGCACTCTGCTAGCCCTCTCATTCAGGGGAGAAGCTTGCTGCAGTAACAGTCCAGTCAAGATGATAGGGAGAGAAATCACAAACTCACTTTAAATCAGAAAGTTGATATAAGCTATAGAGAAAAAAAGCCTGAAAAATGGAATTTTAAAATCAAGATGAAGTGGTTGATTTTTCTGGAAAAATACAAATGACCAAAATTGATTCCAGAGGAGAAAAATAATCTAAACAGGCTAAAAATCACAGGAAAGATGCAGATCACATTCTACCATTCCCCATCCCCTGCTCCCACTAGAAGCAATAAACCAAGACAGTTTTATAGGTGAGGTGCTTATATGCTGTAAGCAAATAAGTCCTTCATTCATGTAAAAACTATCCCAATTCTTAGGATAAAATGCAGAGCTTCTCAACTCATTCTATAAAGCTGTTATAATTCTTATACCAACATTGGAAAAGGATAGATAAAAAAATTTAAAAACCTACTATTCAATGATACTTATATAGACAAAAGTTATAGATTAAAACTTAGCAATCTTAATCTAATATCTTATTAAAATACTGTTTCATGATTCGGTGTTATGTTACTGAAGAATTAATTTTAAAAAGAAAAATGTCTATATTAAGTTATAACCTGTCTATCTTGGTGAGGCATATATTGTTATTTTCTATGTTTGCCATGTCATAAAGAAGTTTGGATACCCTCGTTCAACCTGGAATGCTTGCTGCAGAATCATATGTAGAGTTTAATTTCACTTATATGAAATAATATGTAATTGACATGAATGTGTATGTATGTTTGAAAATAGATGGCCAGGAGCAGTGACTCATGCTTGTAATCTCAGCATTTTGGGAGTCTGAGGTAGGAAGATAGCTTGGAATTGAGGAAGAGTCATGATCACACCACTGTCTGGGAAATGGAGTAAGATCCTGTCTCAATCAAAAAACGAAAATCCAGAAAGATAAACACGAGTCCAATAACAGTGGTTACTTTGAGAAAATGTCTGCTGCACATTGTATAGGTATTGCCACATAAAAGACTCTTATGTGCATGAATTAAATAAATTGAGTTTTGGTAAAATGCAACTTTCACTATAGGTATCTATATTATTTCAATATTTTAAGATAAGCATATATTAATTAAAATGATGTAAATTATGACTATATATATACATATATACACACACATGCAAACATATAACCACCATTTTCTATTGGCCATTCTTTCAACAAATATTTGCTGAGTACTATGTACTATGTGCCAGGCACTGCTCTAAATGTTTGGTATTGATCAGTGAACAGAGCCAACAAATTAGATTTTAAATTCAATCTTTTATTTACTTACGATTATTTAGTCTTTTATTAATTTATAAAACTGATTGACCTCTTAATCTATTTCAGACACTCAGAAGGAACCTATTGAATCTCATAAAAATCAAAGTTATCTTAATTATATTCCCTCATATGCATATGAGGGCAATTCACAGAAATCAGCTAGGAAAGTGAGTATTCATACTCATTCTTTCTGCATTTTGGAGCAAACATTGGCAAAGGGCATTTATATTAAGACCTTATGTTAAAAACACACACACACACACAAATTACTCCTAAGAAAGATGTTAAACTGTCTATTATCTACATAAATTAGAAAAATGCAAAACTTTCTAAATAAGGGAAAATGAGTCAAAGAACATTGAGTTTGAAATAAGATTGGCATGACTGTAAATGCCATATTAGTTGTGAGTGTATTCCTGGCGTACAGGATTTAACACCCTTGCATGGGCGTAGGAGGCTGTGCTAACATACTGCTAGAATAGCTCTTAGAAGCTTAAAGTTATGGTCCCCATTAAATGAATTAGGTATACTATAACTCTCATGTGAGACTACGGAAGAAGAGCTCAAAAAGCTCTAAGAAGTGGGCATGTTAGGGTCAATATACTATGTAAGCTTCAACACTGGGTGGTTGTTCTCTGGGACAGTCCAGAGACATTTTATTTACGAAAACAATAACTAGGTCACTGGTGAAAACATTGTCAGCATCATTGAGAAACTGAGTGATTGTTGTCCTCTAACGGCTAGTCTCAGTATTGGGATATAGTGTTACAAAATTGGGCTTCTTATAGGATTGGGAATAATGTGATTCCAAATAAAAGAGGGCAAGTGGCAGTGTCTAATTCTCAGAAGCCAACTAGGCATAATTATCAAAAAGAACACTAGGGTTGGACTGGCAGCCAGGAGGACATCACCTACCGAGCATTACGGATATTGTAAATAAATAATAGCCAAAAGAATAACAGCTGATCTACTCTAACAAAAGAAATCAAGACTGGATCATCAACAGCCTGAGAGTAGGCACCCTATAAAAGTCATGATCCCCTCCCAAGCTGCTAGATTGAAGGCCAATTTTCACATCTGCAAACTGTTGACTGAGGAGAGGCCAGCTTTTCAGGAGAAAGCCTCCTAGAACACTGTGGCAATATAGCAATGTTTACAGTATTGTTTTCTCTCCAGGGGTTCCAAGCCCTGCACCTCAGACTGGTACCAGTTAGAAACCGGGCTGCACAGTAGGAGGTGAGCAGTGGTCCAGTAAGCATTAGTGCCTAAGCTCCACCCCCTGTCAGATACGCAGTGGCATTAGATTCTGATAGAAGCGCAAACCCTATTGTGAACTGCACATGTGAGGAATCTAGGTTGTGAACTGCACATGCGAGGAATCTAGGTTGCAAACTGCACATGCAAGGAATCTAGGTTGCGTGGTCCTCATGAGAATCTAATGCCTGATGATCTGAGGTAAAACTGTTTCATCCTTAAAACACTCCCTCACCCCCAGCCCCACCCCACCTTGGAAAAATTGTCTTCTATGAAACTGGTCCCTGGTGCCAAAAAAAGTTGAGGACCACTGCTCTATATTTCTCAAAGGGAACTTGGGCCATTCACAACAAGGAAAGGGATATACAAATATTTCAGGAACAGAGAGTCCGAGTTAGCATTGGAATGTGGGGATCAAAAGCTTCGTTACGGTCCCCTCCTAATGAACATGAAGCACATGTCAGCCACGAAGTAAAAAGTGTTCTGCCCTAGGTCTGGTTCACAGTGTGTCCAGTGGGTCCAAGGAGCTGCACAGCGATCATGTCCCAGTCCTTGAATGTATAATTGGAATAGACATACTTACTAGTTATATTCTCACATAGGTTCCAGAGTTGTGGAATAACAGCTACTATAATGAGGAAGGCCAAGGGAAGCCTCTGAAACTGAGCCTCCCTCTCTTGACAAGATCGCTATGGAAAAAGAAACGAAACAAAACAAAATGGAAAAACAGAAAAATGGCAGGCATTAGTGCTACCTAAAGACCTAAGAAAATACAAGAATAGTGGTTTCTATCATATCGCCATTTAATTCATCAATTTGTACTTTATAAAAGTCAGATGAATTCTGAAAGTTAATAGTAGGCCACTGCCAGTTCAACTGAGTAGTATCTCAACTGCAGATGGAGTGTAACACGTGGTACATTTGCTGGAGCAGATAGAAATGGCCTCAAGCACGTGGTATTCATCCATCGATCGGGTGGATAACTTTTTAATTATTTGCCATCCCTAATAAAAGGGTAGATCAAAAACAGCCTGTATTTACATAAAAGAGACAACTGGATGCATTTATAGATTTGCCTTAGAACTATGTGAAAACTTTCCCACATTCTGTGAAAGTATAGACTGAAGAAAGCTGGACTGCCTTGACATACCTCAGAACATCACAGCTGCCCATTATATGATGACGTCATGCTCACTGGTATGAATGAGAAGAAGTGGTAAGTATATTACCAGCCTTGGTAAGACACAAACCCTCAAGAGAATAGGAGATAATCACGATGAAGATTAAAGGGACAAATATTTCAGTGAAGGTTTTAGGATTCCAGTGGTATGAGACATGCTGTGACACACCTTTCAGATTAGAGGACATATAATTGCATCTTGGACTTCACATAGTGACAAAGGAAGCAAAATAGGTCACAGGGGTCTTCAGGCTCGGGAAACAGCCAATTCTACACTTGGTAATATTGCTCCAGTCCCTATTCTGGATGACCAAAAAGACAGACTTATATTAGGGAGGCATAGAACAGAAAAGCGTTCTGTTGCAGATCTGGGCTTCATGCAAGTGACTCTGCTGCTTGGACCATGGCCAACTCTAAGTTATTAACGGTATTGATGTTGGTAAAAGACACTGTCTTAGTCCATTCAGACTACTATAACAAGAGCACATAAACTGTGTGACTGATAAATGGCAGACATTTATTTTTCACCACTCTGGAGGCTGAAAAGTCCAAGATGAAAGCCCCAGAAGATTCAGTGTCTGGCGAGGGCCCACTTCCTGTTTCACAGACATCCATCTTCTTGTTCACACATGGCAGAAGGGGCAAAGACTCTTTCTGGGACCTCTTTTATAATGGCACTGATTCCCTTTTGTGGCCCCCATGGCAGAAGGGCAAAGGCCCTCTCTGGGATCTCTTTTATAAGGGCACTAATTCCTTTTTGTAGCCCCTAAAACTCATCTTAAATTCTAATGCCAATGTGATGGTGTTTGGAGGCAGGGCCTCCAAACATTGGCATTAGAATTTAACATGACTTTTGGGGGCTACCAAAACATTCAGTCTATGGCAGATATTGAGTGGAATTGATGGCAAGGTTCGGGAATGAAGGCTTGGCTCATTCCATTCAGTAAACCACTCATAGCAGCCAAAGGTGTAGGCCAAAATAGAGAAAAATTAGAACAGGTAGTTGAGGAAGAAAATTATGATACACTTTAAAGTCAATGGCTTTTTAAAAGTATGTAGTCTAAATAAGTTTAAAGTTTTCTGTGTTAGTCCGTTTTGGCATTGCTATAAAGACATACCTGAGACTGGGTAATTTATAAACAGAAGAGGTTTTATTTTGGATCACCATTCTGCAGGCTGTATAGGAAGCATGATGCCAGCATCTGCTTCTGGTGAGGGCCTCAGGAAGCTTACAGTCATTGCAGAGGGTGATGGGGAGTCAGCATGTCACATGGTAAGACAGGGAGCAAGAGAGAAAAGAGTGGGAGGTCCCAGACTCTTAAACAACCAGGTCTCCCATGAACTGAGTGAGAATTCACTCTTCACCAAGGGGATGGCACTAAACCATTAATGAAAGATCCACCTTCCTGATCCTATTGCTACCCACCAGGCCCCACCTCCAACACTGGGAATCGCATTTCAACATGAGATTTGGAGGAGACAAACATCCAAACCATATCACTTTCTAATTTTTATTTTATTTACCTGGAAAATGGCCATATGTATATGGTACACATATGTATACACATATATATTGTGTGTGTGTGTGTGTGTGCGTATATATATATATGGTTTTGAAACACATTGATAATGGAAAGAGAACAATTTAGGGTCAGAATGGTCAGACAGAATCCTGTATCCATGAGGATGTGAGTTAACATCTAAGTCATGTTGTGGACCTAATATATATCACAAACTATGACATTGCTTCATTTAAATCTTTTTAAGTGACATGATAATCACAAATGGACAAATGTGGAACCTGAGATTTCAGGAAGTTAAGCAACTACACAAATTCCCAGCGTTGATGATATTGGAACGGCCAATTCTTTTGTTCTTGTAGTGTTCAACTTCTTTCCCTGCTGAGAACCCATTCTTGATGACTGAAGTATAAATGTTAGTCATCAATCCCCTATGTGTATATTTGGATTTGTATATTTCAAGCTCCAATAACAACAAAAAATTGCTTTAGATCATGTTTTTATCAGCCTGAACACATAGACTCTGCTTTCTGATTTGTCGGGTTCTGATAACTATGTCAGATAATGTTGCTTTTAATAATAATAACAGCAGCAACAATAAAAAATAAATAACAGTAATAATAAACCTAGGCTGGGTGCAGTGGCTCATGCCTGTAGTCCCAGCATTTTGGGAAGCTGAGGTGGGAAAAGACCAAGATTTCAAGACAAGCCTGGGCAACAAAATGAGACCTCCATATTTACAAAAAAAAAAATTTTCAAAAAATCAGAGACATAGGGGCATGTACCTGCAGTCCCAGCTAATTGGGAAACTGAGGTGGGAGAGTTGCTTGAGCTCAGGAGTTTGAACTTGCAGTGCGTCATGATTACACCACTGTGCTCCAGCCTGGGCAACAGAGCCAGACCCTGTCTCTAAATAAATTAAAAAAAAAAAAAAAAAAAAAGGAAAACTACATTTGGCAAGTGAATTTTGTGTACATGGGACTGTTTTAAATAGTCTTCATCCATAATCTTCAAAATTGCTATCAGGAATAGGTACAAATATCAGACCAATTTAATATTTGGAAAAATTGAAAACAGAGGTTAAAAAATCTTTGAATTCATACGTCCAGAAAGTGGTAGAAATGGGTTTTGAACTAATACTGTCCAATCTCTTAGCCCACACTCATAACCACATGCCTTAATCCAGTAATGACTGCCAACCTGGACAGAACTCAGAAATGCAGAGCTCTGAATAAACTCTTAGTTCTCTTCAAATGGTTATGTAAAGGCTAGCAACCGTTGTAAACTAAAGATTTGGAGTATTGCGTATGGTGATTATAAAAAGAGCTTTAATTTTAACAATAAAACTGGAGTTTACTTTCTATGCTTTTCAAATGGTGTTGCTAATTTAGAGCACTGAGGTCAGCATTACGTAGAAAAGGGGTCAGATAAATTGGTATCTTAATCCCAGTTTTGCCATCAATGGTTGCAGAGCCCCAAAGAAGCCATTTAACCTCCTGTGACCAAGTTTCCTCACGTGTAAAAAGCTATCAGTATTACTGCCTTCCAGAACTGTTTCAATTATTAAATGGGATATAATTTATAAATCATTTAGCAGGGTGCTCCTATCCTTGACAACAAACAAACAAATAAGCAAAGGAGAAAACATGAGTGATTTCTAGGGTTGTTGATGTAACTGACCTTGTGTCTGTTGCCAGTCTTAAATTTAAGCTAAGAAATGACCAAAGACATCCATGGGGATTTTTGTTCTCAATAACATTTTAAACATTTCTGGGGCAGTGTGGTAGTCATAAATATGCGTAAGTATTTAGATGTGGAGAGGGATTACATTCTCTACTTTTTATAGTCCTATGGGGTTTCCTAAAGCAATTATTTTCCTTTTAATTCCATGGTGAATTAAACAGGGTTTTTGTTTTTTTTTTTTTCTCCTTGTTTTTATTTATTTCTTTTTCTAATATCAACACCATGATTCTTCCATTGAGAAATATTAATGTGATCCTGAGGCACAACTTGGAGGAGGTCATCTTTTGGCCTCAAGAAGGTGACTTGAGTAGGGCTTAGGGGTAACCCAGGCCTGGACATATGAACCAAGCCAGACCACTCAGAGTCAGGGAGACTCACTCTGGACTTCTTTTAAAATGATTAGGGAAAAAACCGCACTCTTTCTACTGAGCTGCTGAGAGGCTAGGATGTAGAGATAACCTTGGAGCTGCTGGCAGCTCTCTTGCCAACGGGAGTGGAGACCCTGCCTAACAGTGGGAACAACAGAGAAAAGCATAGTAAAGAGATAGATGAAGATTGAGTATTGAGGTTACCGTTTAATCTCCTGTGGATCCATCTGTGTTTGAAACCAGAACATGATCAAATTTTTCAGTTGCCAGGGCCAACAAATTATCATTTTTTTCCTTTAAACTGGTAAAACTGGTACTCTGTCCCTTTTGCTAAACAATACAAAGCTAGTCATTCTCTTGACTTCCAAGTGTCAGAACGGCCAAATGCATTTGAAATGCTTAGCACCACTGGCAGCGTCTATAAGCCAAGCCTTTTAAACTGACTGCTCAGCCATGCTCTTCCCGCCTGTCTCAGTTGAGCATGTGCTCTCAAGATCTAACCAGTGATCTGCTTTGCCCAACTACTGTTCTTACCACTGTGTCATTCCCTTAAGAATCTAATTATAGAATTTGAGTTATTTATCAAAGAATGGCAAGATTGTTTTGTATGAACACACATGACTTCCTCCAAATCATTCCCAAATGAGTCTTTTCCATCAGTGCATAGAGATGCCCATGGCATATGGCTCCAGCTACACTATTACATTCACTCCCCACAGAGATTCTCTGGGTCAACTCTGGAGATGGCAATTACTCTTTACATGAAAGTAGCTGTTTATCACTCAGGGGTTTTTGTAATTGATGTTTCTCGTACGAATGCTTCTTTTTTAATATAGAGATGCCTTAGAGAACTTCAGACTAATATCCTTAGGTACCGTTTAAGTTTTTGTTTATTTATTTATTTTTCAAGCAGGTATCATCTTATGATGAATTTGATTCACTAATACAAAGACCCTGAATTCACGTCAAACTCATCTCCTTGATAATGATAGATAACCTCTTGAAAAGAGTAATTGGGCATTTTGGAAAAAGGAACTGTATTTAATCATTTACAATTATGACATTGCCTCCTGAAATTGCAAATTAGCTCTTCAATATGGATATCACAAAGTCCACATTGCAGGCAAAGCACTTCATTTTGGGGGCTTTGAAGACACACCATTTCTTTTTTTAGGCAAAACACCGTATCATCTTAAAATATTAACATAGGAAATGTCATTTGTTCCCAGGTCTTTAGAATATTGCCTTTAACATTTCATTGATTTGAAATAACCATGCAAACTGAAATTACCAGAGCAGCTTCTTAGTTGGCCTAATATGAGTGTAGAACGGGAAGTTTTAAGCATGTGCCCATCTGATAGAGGATCTTATTTGAAGAACATTATAGCTAAATTGGAGAGAGCATAGGGCAACAGAAATGATAAATGGAATGGAAGGGATTACCGAACATATGAGAAGAGATTAAGAAAAATGGGGTTGTTTAGTCTTGAAAGAAGATGAGTCTGAGGTGAATTGGTTGAGGAATTTGAACTAGCTAAGGGCCACAATGCAATTAAGTTTTATCCATTTGAAGGTGTACCTTTAAGCAGAAATGTGTGAAAGGCGAATTAAAGGGTTCTTATTTTACAAAAAGTGTGGTGATAAGCAAAGAAAGGATTTGTAAGTACTAAGCTAAAATAAAATGGTATTATCATACTTAAGAAAATATTTGTACTGTTTAATTGAAGACTCTCATAAGCAAGGGAGAAAGACAGCAGGAATAAGCATCCAGGGTCTTGACATGTCTTTTTTAATGGCAAAGCCACTTCTGTGTATTATTTTCTACTCACATTATGTGGAATAAAGATACTTGGCTCGGATTTTTGCTTTTCACATGCTGTCTAATTCTGTGTCTTGGTTTCTTTATCTATTGCAGTCATGGCAGAGTTAATTAATATTTGTACTATTTTATTGGCTATTAAATAACTAAATAAAATGTGTAAATGTATTATTTAAAGTATAAAATATTTATTATGTATGTATATATTTACCAAAGTGCTCTTACCAATGTAAATGTGGTCAAGGACAGTTTTGAGAAAGAATATATGTCACAGAAAACACTTTGTAAAAAATTCAAATTAATTTACTCGTACTCTATTTTGTTCCATTGAAAACCTAAGGTAACAACCAAAAATACATAAAATAAAATCAAATATTCTAAGCAGGTATAACAGGAACAAAAAAAAAACGATGGAACATAAAAAGTAGTGAGGAATAAAGCTAAATCATGTATCATAGAGACAATATGAATAGACTACTAATGTCCTCTAATCTTTCTGTCAACCAAATGTGAAAACAAAACGAAACCCTGAGCAGTAACAGAACATAGTAAATTCAGAAATATAACAGACCAATTGATATGACAAAGGACAACTATTCTTGGCAGTATAGCCACATGAGTGTGTTTCCTGAGTGCACTCCTAGACACTACTGTCATAATAAACAAGTTCCTCAAGAACGTATCTAACAATAATGTCATAATACTTTTCATAGGACTATTAATTTTTAGTACCCAATAGTGTAGAGAGATGGCATAAAATCAAAGCATAATTCAGTAAGTGCAGTTCTAATGAGGGTTATGTAAATTGGTCCAAATATCCAATCATCTACTATTTGACAACATTCCCTTAAACCTTAAGTACATACAGGAATAAAACATAGTGCCTTAATCACTTCTGCTTCTGGCTTTAATGGAATAGCTGGTATCAGGCTAAACCTCTTATTAGAACCAACTATTAAAATCTGGATAAAATACAAAGGAAAAAAAACAGTTATTTAAAGATATAGAGAACAACCTAGGTCATCGGGATTTGAAAGACAAGATTTCAAGGAGATGTTTCTGAGAGACTGATAAACTAAATAAAAACAGTTTTATGGAGCTTGGGGAATAAAACTGAAATCTGAGCAATGAAGAAAGAGAAGTCTAAATACAGTCCAGGCTTTCTTGAGAGCCTGAAAGGGCAATGCCCTAGAAGTGAGGGCCAGTGGAAAAGAAATGGCCTTGACTGATTAAGGTGATAGGACCATATTCTAGCTACTGGCCAGAAGAAAAGTAAACCTCAGAAAGACATTTTCAGAATCTCTAGAATTCTTCACATGCAATATCCAGCATTTGGTTAAGTAACTACTGTAATCAGAACCAAATGACCCCAAAGAGAAGAAAGATAGAAAATTTAAAAATATATTTATTCACATTGGATGAAATGGTTATTAGAATTACCCAACAGACGCGGTGGCTCAAGCCTGTAATCCCAGCACTTTGGGAGGCCGAGACGGGCGGATCACGAGGTCAGGAGACCGAGACCATCCTGGCTAACCCGGTGAAACCCCATCTCTACTAAAAAATACAAAAAACTAGCTGGGCGAGGTGGCGGGCGCCTGTAGTCCCAGCTACTCGGGAGGCTGAGGCAGGAGAATGGCGTGAACCCGGGGAGGCGGAGCTTGCAGTGAGCTCAGATCCGGCCACTGCACTCCAGCCTGGGTGACAGAGCGAGACTCCGTCTCAAAAAAAAAAAAAAAAAAAATTACCCAACAGAGATCTTAAGATAAGTAAGATTAATATGTTAAAATAGGTGGAAAGAAGATAATATTGACATAGAACTTAAATACGTGAGATGAAATGGATGGAAATCTTAATACTGAAAAAGAAAATAACAGATATTGAGAGTTGAATAGATTTTTTAACAGATGATTAAACAAAATAGAAGATAGGATTCATGAATGAGACAATAGAGCAGTAGAAAATATTTAGCATGAGACATAGAAAAAAAGGATGCAAAATACAATAAAACAAGCATAGCAGATATCTAGAGCATAATATGCATGTGTAACATCTTTGAAACTTGAGTTCCACAGTAGGTGAGAGAGAGAGAGGATTGAACAAAAATGTATTCGAACAGATCCTAAGAAATTATTTTTCAAAGCCAATGAGACATTATACTGCTGATTTAGAGTATAGGGAAACCATAACAGGATAAATACAAAAAAAAAAAAAAAAAAAAAAAAACCTAGGCACATTACAGTACTTTTTTTAAAAAAAGAATAAATAATATCTAACAATATTTTAACTTTTAAGCCAAAGTTAAAAAAATAAAGACTAACGCAGACAACAAAAGGCAGGTTATTTTCAAAGGAGGAGCTATAGTGCTAAGAAAAATAGTTGATTTGTAAACAGAAACGATGGAAGCCAGAAGATAATGGAATGACTTCTAAATTGTGGGGAAAAGTGTTTGCCAACCTAGAATTTAAATGTCACCAAAAACGTGCCTCAAAAATGAAGGTAAAGGTATTGCAAACTGCATTAGTATTTTCTTTTTTTTTTTTTTTTTTGAGACTGAGTCTCGCTCTGTCGCCCAGGCTGGAGTGCAGTGGCGCGATCTCGGCTCACTGCAAGCTCCGCCTCCCCGGTTCACGCCATTCTCCTGCCTCAGCCTCCCGAGTAGCTGGGACTACAGGCGCCCACAACCGCGCCCGGCTAATTTTTTGTATTTTTAGTAGAGACGGGGTTTCACCGTGGTCTCGATCTCCTGACCTTGTGATCCGCCCGCCTCGGCCTCCCAAAGTGCTGGGATTACAGGCGTGAGCCACCGCGCCCGGCTTGCATTAGTATTTTCTTGTTGCCATAACAAATCGCCACAAATTTGGAGGCATAAACAATCCAAATTTATAATCTTATAATTTTATGGATCAGAAGCCCAACGTTAGTCCTGCTGTGCTACAATCTTGATGTTGGCAGGGATGCATTCAATTTTGGAGACTCCAAGTGAGAATTCATGTTCTTGTCTTATCAAAGTTCTAGAGGTCCTCCATATTCCTTCCTCCATCTTCAACATCAGCACAGCTGGCCAAATCTCTCGCAAGCTGCCACTCCTTTGGTTTCCTGAAACTGTCAAGGGTGCTCCACTTCTAAAGACTCATGTGATTAGACTGGATCCTCTGGATAATCTAGGATGATCTTCTTATCTCAAGGTAAATATTTTTAATCACATTTACAAAGTCCCTTTCGTCAGAAAAGGTAACACATTCACAAGTTCTGAGGATTAGGGTGTGATCATCTTCTGCGACCATTATTCCGCCTATCACATAGACAAACAAAACTGTGAAAATTTTTTTTTTTACCAACAGTCACTAAAATAAATACCAAAAGGAGATCTTCAGGAAGAAGAGAAATTATCCTTTAAAATAAGCATGACAATACAGTAATAAACAAAAGTCATCAAAAAGAATAAATACATGAATAGCATAAATGTTTAAGATGATAACATCTTGAGGAGTTGAAGGATATGTAAGTTCCTGTGATGTATAGGAGCCAGCTAGCACTGGTTTGTAGAAACTTACTGCTAAACGTTCAGTAATTCTGAAAGCTGGTTGTTAAATACCTTATTTTTTTAACCATTATTAAAAATTAAATTGTATACAATTATAATTAAATACATGATACGAAAAACAAATGTAATAAATAAAAGTCATCACTTCCTAATTATTTTACTATATTTTATTATATCTGTGCTCCTGAGGTTATTTGCTTCTACTGAATCTTTATGATGATGGCCTGGGCATAGTAGCTCACACACGTAATGCCACCACTTTGGGAGGCCGAGATGGGGGGATCACTTGAGGCCAGGTGTTTGAGACCAGCCTGGTCAACATAGTGAGACCTAATCTCTTAAAAAAATATTTATGATGAAATTACTACATAATGGTATACTACTACTGCACATCTCTTCCCAACATGCATGTAGTGATGTTGCATTGTAATTTAGAGTTGGGTATCATGAAAGCATTTACATCATGGAAACTGGTAAACTGTACAACTCAAAACTTGGTTTATTGTCTTTATTGATTGTCCAGAAAGTAATGAAGAAAAAGTTGGTTATGCAGATTATTATTCAATTTTGCAAAGAAATTGTTCATGTCAATGTGTCAAATTCTGACATTGTTCAGAGTTTGATTAAACATACCTTCATTGTTTCATTTTCATAGTGTTTATTAATATTACTAAGATATGAACCCATTCACATCATAACTATACTTTGTTCATCTATAACTATACAATATTAATCAATATCAACCATAGTTTAAGAATGCAAGAATTAGAAAAAATTAAATGTAGAGATTCTGTAAGAATCAATTGGCTATATGAAATTTACAATACACAGTACTATATATTTTATTATTTGTACACTTAGTACAAATATTCACCCTTTATATGAGGATAAAGTAAAATAAATTCATGCACATATATGGGCATGCACTTTCCCTAGATAACTGGTTGCCAAACATTTGCTAGTGCCTACTGAAACATCGTAGCCAAAAAGATAGTAGTAGCACGAAAGATGAGGTTAAAAGTCTTATTACTTGCATTGTCTGTGAGACAGTAAAAATTTTTAATTTAAGGTCAAGAATGCAAATTGTAATTTCCATTGAAGCTACTAAATGAATAGTAAATAACAGAGAGATGATAACCAAATAAGCGCTTCCATTTAGAAAGAATAAGAGCCAGAAGGGTATTTCATCCATTTCCATTTAATGTAATTATTAATATATTTGGAAATAAAAAGATAATCTTATTATATGCTTTTTAAAAAAATTTAGTCTATCTTCTCTTTTTTTTCTTTTTCCTTTCTCTGTCTATGGAGCTAGACTTTAAAAAAATTGTTAGCATTTTTACATATGGATTTGTAGCCTGACTTTTTACTTCATGTCATACTGTATGCCATTAAATATTCTTTGAAACATTATTTTTAATGGCTACATAAAAATCTTATTATATGTACTATTATTTATCCTCTCCCTTATTGGTTGATATTTGCTTTTTTATGCGCTGTTATGAATAACGCTGAGGAATATCCTTTCCTGCACATTTCTTTGGCAAATTTCTGATAATTCCCATAGGGTAGATTTTTAGAAATAGAATAAAAAGATACCAATTGTTTTAAACTCTTCATACATATTGGTAATTTACTTTCAGAAAGGTTGTGCTAATTTATACATCCTCTAGTAAAAAGATGTTCCATTCTCACTACAATTTTTTAACATTGAATATTATTACTTTAAAATATGCTTGCCTGTTTTTAAATTGAAAATACATATATCGTTGCCATTTTCATTTTCATTTCTTTGATAACTGTTACAACGAAATAGTTTTGTGGGCTTATTGGCTATACACATATCTTCAGTGGATTGTTGGTTCATGTCTTTTACTTTTATTTTCTTTATTTTAATTTACCAAATGCCTTTATTCTTTTAAAATATTTTCCTGTATTTTTAGTGCTATAGATTGAATGCTTATATCCCCTCTAAATTCATAGCTTGAAATCTAACCCCTCATGTGAACATATTTGGAGGTGGGTCCTTTGGGAGGTGATCATGAGTGCAATCAGTACCTTTATAAAAGACACCCCAGAGAGCTCCTTCATCCATTCTGCCATGTGCAGACACAGTGAAAAGACAGCCATCTATGAGCCAGGAAGCAGGGTCTCATGAGACACGAAATCGCCAGTGCCTTAATCTTGGATTTTTTAGCCTCCAGAACTGTGGGAAATAGATTTCTTTTGTTTTTAAACCACCTCTTTTATGGTATTTTGTTACAGCAGCTCAAATGAACTAAGACATTCATGATGAGCAACTGATCCATACAATTACATGTAACAATGTTAAGCAATTCATTAAATATCTACTGAGAGTTCCTAGTTTCTAGACCTGTGAGAGATACAAAAATATCTAATACTCCAAAGAGTCCATAAGCTTGGTGGAAGGATATTGATTCATCTGATAACCCTTCAGAATAGAGTTTATGACTAAGGGCCCAAACACATCATAAATAATAAACATACACAACAGAAAATAATAGGTATTGGGAACTCCAGGTTCTTCAGATTTGGAACTCAGACTGGCTTCCTTGCTCCTCAGCTTGCAGATGGCCTATTGTGAGACCTCACCTTGTGATCGCGTGAGTCAATACTCCTTAATAAACGTCCATATCCTATCAGTTCTGTCTCTCTAGAAAACCCTGACTAATACACTCCTTCTTTCCTAAAACCCACCCATGATGTCTCACCTCCAGGAAATAAAACATCTACCAGGCATGAAATCTTCTACTCTCTCCATAACTACCTCTGTCCCCTACTTGCTTGTCCCTTTTTCACTCATTTTGAGTTACTTCAAGCCTCTGAAATTCCAAGCTCTTTCTCAAACAACACAGGCCCTTTTCCTGAAACTCCTCCAACATACCACCACCACCATACACACACAGATGTTCTCCTTCCCTCATTCAGCTTTCCACTCAATTCTTACCCATCCAGAGAGCCCTGCATGGCCATACATGACATTCCTTCCCCCAGCTCCTTACTACTACCATGCCTTAACTTCTGTTATTTTTCTTCATCATATTTATCATACCATTGTTGTGTTTGTTTACGGGGTACCTCTCTTCAGCAACATTTAAGCTTCATGAGTCAGAAATTTGTCTATTGTCTCTGCAGTTCTGTGTCCAAGGCTTGTATGTAGTAGGTGCTCAATAAGCATGTATTGAATGAATAAATGGTTGAAGAGAATTCCAGGAAGAGGATCGGTTAGTGAAGGGTTTATAGAGGGCTTAAAATGAAGAGCTCTGTTTAGCTTAAATAAAATGCCCAGAAGAATCAGCATGCACAACCACGTGAACTGCGGCACCAGGAACCAATTTTCAGATCACTTTGGCTACAGTGTGGGAGACCTGAAGGACAGCACCAGAAGACAAGCCAGTGACATGAAGAGTCTGGAATGCCAACTGGGGTCTTCTGTTTGTGGGCTTGACTTTTTAATGTCTCTGGAAGACCACAAGGGTAACTGACCCTGAGGGTCTTTAAGCAGGAAAGTGACTTGTTTAAAGTAATATTTCCAGAGGATGAATTGGGCATCAGAAAGCAGGAAGCTTCCTAAGTGTAAGACTCCAGGGGGTCGTCTGGGTTGAGTCCATTAGCGGGGCATGATGAGCACTGGCTCACTGTCCCAATAATACTGGCTTTGGTGATCAAAAGGAAAATCACTAAAGGAGGGAACTTTTTATCTCAACTGTTGTTTGCCAGGTATTAACTGTGGATTACCAAAGAGCTGCATACAAAGAAATTTGAAATATATTATTACCCTTGCAGGACACTTATAATTGTGAAAGATTTATTTTTTCTCCCCAACTCCCAGGGACATCGTGAGCTCAATGCAAGGACCTAATAGAGACTTCTGCAAAAGTGTTCCAAAACCATTTGGCTGAGTCTCTCGAAGAAGAAAAATGTAAGTTAGTGACCTTTGTGCTTTATTAGAATGAATAGCCCTTAATATGCAGATGGCACCTCATTTCCAACCTTGTTCTTGATAATTAGTGATTGGTCTCATTTAGTTATTTTTCAGAGTCCTTTCTGAGAAAGAGTTTCCATTTTACAGATGGGGGAACTGAGTCCCACAGATGTCAAGCAATTTTTCTGAAGTTCCACATTAAGTCAGCCTTAGGCAGGAAGTGGAATATGGCCGTTTTTTGTTGTTCTAAGATCTTTTTAGTCCATGAAGTCATGTTGACTCGGTTTTCTTGTTAACATAGAAACCCCGATATATATGCACTTGTACTGGAACATTGTACACAATTGTCAAGAAGAGACTAACGTTTTTTAGCACCTAGTTATCAATAATCAGAATTTATATTACCTAGGATAATAATAAGGTATTAAAAACAATAGCAATTAAATGCTAATAAAAGCCAGTTATTTGAAGCCTTCAACTTTCCAGACTTCCACATCGATTTCTTTCTTATAATATTTACTCTATCCCTAAGAGTTTAGTAAAGATCATCATTTTTTTTCTCCTATTTTACAGGTGGGTTAAACAAGACATAGCTTTGTTTGACTGCTTCCCAAATGTTTAGAAGTCCATATACTGTTCTTCCTTCATTCATTAAATAAAACATTAATTTTGTTTTTAGTTCCTTAGCAAATATTTGTGAGTATCAATTATTGTCACAAACATTCTGATAAGCTCTAGATATATTAATACTTTAGTGAATCAAATAGATAATCCCAGGTCTTGTGAATCTTACATTTCAATTGGGAAGATAGGAAATAAGTAAACACATGGGTATTTGCAAAGTGAGTGAAGAGAGAGAAAGGGATCGGATGCAATAAAACATTGACATCAATAATTCTTCTTAGTTATCATAATTAGAGAAGTCCTCTCTGAGGAGATGATGTCAAAAGTCTGATCAACGTAGAGAAGAGAAAAGCTATGTAATCCATGGATGAAGATATTTCCAGGTAGTAAATGTGTGTAAACATCCTGGGAAAGAAAAAACTTAACCTCTGGGAATAATTGAAAGAAGGCCAATGTCTCTGGCGCATATGAATAGTATCGCAAGATAAGCTTAAAGAAATAGGCAGTTGTCCTATCATGAATGATAAGTCATAATGATTCGGGTCATAATAAGAAATTTGGCTTTCTTTCATATAGCATAGGAAGTCATTGGAGGCTTTAAGCAGAAGAGCGAGAAGATCAGAATTGTGGCTTAAAAAAAGAGCATGTTGACTGTAGTTCTAGGCATAGATTGAGGTGGTTTGGGGAGGAGAGGAGTGAAAGCACAGTGTTAGTTACTTTGTGCTGCTATAACAGAATACCACAAACTGGGTAATTTATAAGAAATAGAAAACTATTGGCTCACGGTTCTTGTATTAGTACCTTGTTGTGCAGCTGTGGAGAAATATCTGAGGTTGGGTAATTATAATGAAAAGAGGTTTATTTTAGTTTGTGGTTCCACAGGCTGTGCAGGAAGCATGGCACTGGCATCTGCTCCCAGTGAGGCCTCAGGAAGCTTCTTATCATGGTATAAGGTAAAGACTGAGCCAGTGTATCACATGGCAGGAGAGGGAGCAAGAGAAGGGAGAGGTCCCAGACTCTTGTAAACAGCCAGATCTCACATGAATTAACTGAGCAGAAACTCATTCATCACCAAAGAAATGGCATTGAGCCATTCATGAATGCTTGGTCCTCATGATCCAACACCTCCCACCAAGCCCCACCTCCAACACTGGGGATTACATTTCAACATGAGATTTGAAAGGAACAAACATCCAAACCATATCAGTTCTAGAGGCTGGGAAGTCCCAAATCAAGGGGTCAGCATCTGTTGAGAGGCCATTTCCTGAGTCATCCCATGGCAGAAGGTGAGAGGATGAGATTGGAAGGGGCTTAAACACCTCTTAAACTTCCCACTTTTTAAATACTGTTGCATTTGGGATTAAGTTTATAACAAATGTTTTTATGAGAAACACATTCAAACCATAAGCTTACATCCCTGACTTCCAAAATTTTTGTCCTTCCCACATGTAAAATATATTCATTCCATCCCAATAGTCCTAAAGTCTTAATTCCTTCCAGCACCAACTCAAAAGATCCAAAATCCAAAATCTCATCTCAATCAGATATGGGTAAGACTCAAGGCATGATTTATTCTGAGGCAAATTATCCTCCAGCTGTGAGCCTGTGAAATCAAACAAGTTATCAACCTCAAAAATATAACGGTGGGAAAGGCATAAGGTAGACATTTCCATTCCAAAAAGAGAGAAATAGGTCAGAAGAAAGGCGTAATAGGTTCTACTTAAGTCCAAAACCCAACTGTAAACCTAAGGCTCCAGAATTTTTCCTAACTCTATGTCCCACCTTCTGGGCACACTGGGGTGAAGGTTGTGTCACCAAGGCCTCAAGCTTCTCTGTCTCATGGCTTTGTTGTGATTAGTCTATGCAGCAGTGCTCACAGCTGGTAGCAAGTATCATGCCTGCAGCTCTCCCAGGCTGGAGTTGCATGCTGACAGCTCTACAGTTCTGGTGTTTCAATGGAAGCCCCACTCTTATGGCTCCACTAGGTAGTGCCCTAGTGGGAACTCTTTGTGGTGGTTCTATTCTTGTGACAAGTCTCTGCCTGGGCCCCCAGGATGTCTGATACATCCTTCCAAATCCAAGTGGAGCCTTTCTTGGCCACCCACCTTGTACCCTCTGTAAAACCTGCAGAATAAACACCACATGGACATAGCTAGGGCTTATCACTTGCACCCTCTGGAGCAGCAGCATGAGCTGCACCCAGGACAACTTGAATCACAGCTGGTCTGGCCAAGGATCCCTGTACCAGAATGTGGAGAGCAGAGTCCAAGATGGCCTTGGGCAGCAAGCCTGTGGAGTGTGCCCTGGCTCAACCCCCAAATCCATTCTTCCCTCCAAGATCTCTTACATGCCTTTGGGGTCATTCTCCCATTGTTTTGAATAGCACCTGACCTCCTTTTATCTGTACTAATCTGCAAACTAAAAATAAAATCCTAAGCCCCCCAACTGACTGAATGAACCCCCTTTTGGACAAGGGAACCCCAGAGAAACCTGAAAAACAGAATTCTTGACAATGATGGAAAGAAAGGTCAGATATGCTTTATTATACCTCCTCTCTTTCGGACTTTAGGCACAACTAACCAGAAATAGAAACAAGACTGACAAAACAGACTCTTGTGGCAATAATTTAACAAGTTAAAAATAAAACCTAAGGCCATTGAAGGCAAGGGTTAAGTCATACCTGCAGGCCTTCAATCTTGCTACACAGCATTCTTAACTTAAAACATATGTTTCTGCTGACTCTAAATTTTAGACAGAGCCTTATTCCTTTAGCCAACTGTAAAGTAAAGAACCTCTAAATCCACCTGTAACCTGTGAGCCCCTGCTTCAAGATGTCCCGCCTTTTGGAGGCAAACCAATGTATACCTTCCATGTAGTGATTTATGTCCTTGCCTGTAACTCTTGCCTCCCTAAAATGTATAAAACCAAACTGTAACCCAACTGCCTCAGATGCACTTTTGCAGGCTATTCTGAGACCTTTTCCCAGGCCATGGACACTCATATAGGCTCAGAATAAACTTCTTTAAAATAGTGTACGTAGTTTTTTCCATTAACAAATCTCTTTATCACAGGGTCCCTTGGTGGCACCCTTGTAGGTTTTTTTTATTTTTTAAATTTTTTTATTTTTAATTTTATTTTTTTACATGACCAGGCTGCAAATTTTCCAAAGTTTTGTATTATGCTTCCCTTTTAATTATAAAGTCTGCCTTTAAGACATTTCTTTCCATTCTCATTTTATTGTATGTGGTTAAAGGAAGCTATACAGCTCCTTTAATATTTTGCTTCGAAATTTGTTCTACTAGATATTCTAGTTTATTGCTCTTAAATTCTGCCTTCCATAAAGCCCTAGGACATGGACACAGTTCTGCCAGGGTATTCTTTTTTTGTTCGTTTTTTCTTTTTCTTTTTTTTTTCAACTTTAGAGTAAAAATGGATTTTGCTCCAGGTTCCAATAAGGTATTCCTCATTTTCATCTGAGACTTCATCAGAACTGTCTTTACTATCCATATTTCTACTAGCAACCTGATTATGACCACTTTAAGTAATCTCTAAGAAGTTTTCCTACAGTTATTCTCTTCTTCTGACCCCTCACCAGAATTGCACTTACTGTTCTGTTCAGGGCAGTATCAGTTTTTTCTAGCCTGCTCCTTCAAACTCTTCCAGCTTCTGCCCATTACCCAGTTCAAAAGATGCTTTCACATTTTTATGTATTTGTTATATCCATACTCTAGTTACTCTTGTACCAATTTTCTGTCTTATTTTATTTTGTGCTGCCATAACAGAATACCACAAACTGGGTATTTTGTAATAAACAGAAATTTATTTGCCTCATTGTTCTGAAGGCTAGAACATCCAAGACTGAGGGACCAGAATCTGGGGAGGGCCTTCTTGTTGCATCATTCCATGGCAAAGGGTGAGAAAGAGAGACAGAGAGAGAAGGTAAGAAAGCAAGAGAAAGAGAGAATGGGAGAGAAAGAGAAGGGGACAAAACTAGTCCTTTAATGAGGAACCCACTCCATTGAAAATGTTGATAATATAAATTTGAATGTTATCTACATTAGTGAGGGAGGCTCTGCTCCATGACATAATTTTAATACTGTCAATATTCCCACTTCTTAATACCATTGCATTGGGGATTCAGTCTCCAACACATGCTTTTTGGGGGAACATATTTAGACCATACCACACAAAAACACCAAGAGGGAAGTTTTCACGTGTGGACCAGGTGAACAGTGCCGATGGTAATAATGGGAGAGGTGAGATAGATTCAAAATATATTTTTGTAGGTGAAGCCAATAACAGATTTTAATGGATTTCATGTTGAGAAAAAAACAAATCATTATGGATAACCGCCAGAGTCCTCGCATCAGCAACTGATAAGTGGTAGAAACTTTAATGGCAATGAATGGGGAAAATCCAGGTTTTAGGAGTAAATACATTTTCATATTTGAGCAGACAAGTTTGGGGATGCCTACGAGACATTCAAATGGAGAAGAGGAGTATGTAATTGGGTATATAAGCCTGGAGCTTAGAGGGTATGTTACTGTTGATAATATGAATTTGAATGTTATCTACATAAAGGTAGCATTTAAAGTCATGGGAATGGAGGAGTTCGCTTTTGAGGAATTATAAGAAACAAGAAAGAGGGTTGAGGATGAAGCCCTGGAAATACTTCAGAATTAGCCAGTGAATAGAAGAGGAATATCCAGCTAAGAAAAATCATGAAAAATTATAAGAAAAGAGGCAGAAGGACAACCAGCAACGTGTTTTCATGAAAGTCCGGCAGAGAGTACTTCATACCCAAATCCTTACCATCTGCATGGCCGTCCATGCAAAGTTTAGCTCCTACTGTGGGTGTCCCCTCTTCTAGAATGTCCTTCCTTATAATCCCCTTTCCATTGACTCCCATACCCTTTTCGTTTGTTTGTTATTTTGAGAGAGGGTCTTACTCTGTTACCCAGGCTGGAGTGCAGTAGTGAAATCTCAGCTCACTGCAGCCTCAATCTCCCACCTCAACCTCCTGAGTAGCTGGGACTACAGGCGCAGGTGACCATGTTTGGCTAATTTTTATATTTTTTTTTAGAGATGTGGTTTCTCCATGTAGCACAGGCTTGTCTTGAACTCCTGACATGCTCCATTGTCGATTGACTTACAATGGTGTTACAAGACCAACCATGAGTGCCTGCCATTTATTAAACACTGAAAATGTACTAGCAGCTACACTATGCATTTTACATACATTTATTATCTCTTATGCTATAGTCACATACTTTTAATTTTTTTGGAGACAGAGCCTCACTCCATTGCCCAGGCTGGAGTGCAGCGGTGCAGTCTCTACTCACTGCAACCTCTACCTCCCAGGTTCAAGCGATTCTCCTGCCTCAGCCTCTTGGGTAGCTGTGACTACAGGCGTGTGCCACCACATCTGGCTAATTTGGTATTTTTAGTAGATACTTGGTTTTGCCATGTTGTCCAGGCTGCTCTCGAACTGCTAGCCTCAAGCAATCCATCCACCTTGGTCTCACACGGTGCTGGGATTACAGGCGTGAGCCACCGTGCCCAGCCCATAATTACATACTTGTTATGTACAATTGACTACATTTTCTTTCCCAACTTCAGATT
This sequence comes from Macaca thibetana thibetana, assembly GCF_024542745.1. Classification (NCBI taxonomy): domain Eukaryota; kingdom Metazoa; phylum Chordata; class Mammalia; order Primates; family Cercopithecidae; genus Macaca; species Macaca thibetana. The sequence continues at coordinate 163,278,273 of NC_065582.1, forward strand.
TAGTAGATAATAAGATCTACTTTAGGACACCATTAGGAGACCAAAAATATTAAATCACATGCTTGGCATGTAGCTATCAAGTAGAAGAAACACAATCAGCAGTAGAAAATGATTATTATTCCTCTCACTAAAATACATAGTGCACTACAATTTATAAATTTACCTTTTACAATATACAATTATAAATTTACAATTTATAATTTTAGCTCCCTATAGACTGTGAGCTCTTAGAATGGAGAGATTGGTTTTTATTCATCTTGAATCCTCAATACCTTTAACAACGCTATGTATGTTTTACGTGCACAAATAATTTTGTGAAATTATTTGTGAGTGGTTTCTTTCATATTGCAGAGGTAGAGTTCAAATTCTAGATGTGTGTGTTTGGTGGAAATGGATAATGTTGCTTTCCTTTTAGCATCTTTTTGACTCAGCATTAAAAATCACCATAATTTCAAACTGCATTACCTGATTTAATTACATTTTTTATGACTATATTTTGGAAAGGTGAAAAAGAAGTAGAGCTATCAAAATCCAGTTTGTTGTATAACATACAATTTTCTTCCAGCTTGACATGTTTGCAAGGCACCTTTGGAGCCAGAGAGTTATGCCCTGGTTGAATCTTATATTTAATTTTGAGGAAACTCTTGATACATCTCCATTTACATAAAGGAAATAATTCTTTCTTCCTCCTCGTTGAGAGACTAAGAACTTTAGTTATTCGCAATAGATCAATTTATGAAAGAGCACTTTAATAGAGCTTTATCTTAAGTAACAAGTGTGTGGTACAACCTGTTATGCTTAGGCTTATGTAAATCTTCCATATTACCTTTTAAATACATATTTTCAAATCAGTTTCATTTCTATTCTTTCCATTATTTAATTCCAGAACAAATAAAAATTGCTAGGATAAAACTCTAAATAACCCACAGACATCGAAAATCAGAAATCTTTTCAAGAAAATTTTTAAGTGAAAAGTTTTTTTTTGCATCATATCTGGAATATGTTACCCTGTAACAAACATGTTGGATGTTTGAAAGAAGACAGCGAAAGCCTAATTGTTGCCCCTGGATGTAGAATACACTAGAAGGCTGAGAAGCAACAGCCATGGCTGTGAGTGGCAGGAGCAACGGGCGAGATCAGTGGTCCCTCTGGAGTCATTTCTTGGCAGAAGAGATGCTCACCTTAGAAACTGGCTTGATCGAATTTGGTTTTCCTTTGTACTAAAGGAGTAAAGTGACAGGATCAATGGAAAACTCTAAAGTTCATTAGTTAGTTTTGCTGAATGTGTGCCATTTAATTCTTCCATTTTGATGGCTGTCACAGATGATTTCAGAGCTTAAATGGGGTTAATGTTTTGGGATGAGACCATCGTGTGGTGTATCATAAGCAAAAAGTGGGGTTCAAGGATGAGGTGAGGTTGTCTGTTGTGTATACCACTTGGAATAATAATTATGATAAAGTATCAATATTAATGAGTGTAGCTTGTAGAGCATCCTTGAAATATTTTTATTTGAGTATCATTAAAATAATTTAGTAAAACTATACATACATTTTTACATTGGTTGGCAGCTGAAATTTGTCATCATATATTTAAACACTTTCAAAGATGTCATTTCATGCATAGTGCAAATATTGACATTTAAAAATAAAACTGTTAGATCACGCTTTAAATTTTTCCAATACAATGTAAACACCATATTATTAAATACTCACCAGTATTCATTTAAAATACATAAACAGCTTTAAATATAACAGCATTAATTTTGCTCTTCAAGCTAACATTTTTATTCACTTTCTCCAAAATGTTTAATCCTAATGTCATGTATTGTATGCTTGAAAGGATTTTATTGATTACCTTAACATACTTTTCTAAAATATATTATGTGTATAAATGGAGACTTAATTTTTAAATGTTTCCTGTAACCAGAAGAGTGTTAAATGTTAAAAATATTTTCCACATTGAGTTATTGAAGTTGGCATAAGCACACCATTGATCAAAACAACGTATTATACTTCACACTTGATTAACAATGTTAAAGCATGAATTTAATATTTTATTGGATATTCATCTTGTAGTGAGGTAGATGTCTTTTATTTGTTCATTGGTTCTGATGTCAATGGGTGGAATATTACCAAGAATCACATAGTTGCTGCCTGAGTTCTGCTTCTATTTTGGGGTTTTACAGATATAAGCCCTGAGGAATCATATTCACATAAATAAGTGGGCATAAATGGAAGGAGCAATGTCACTCCATTCTTTGATCTCTTTTGGAGATATTTGCCCAAATTTACAGTCATCTAGTATAAATTACTTTTACTCTAGCTGACACCTTGATTAGGTCCTCCCCAATTTTGCTGAAAGCAAAGACTTGGAAACCATTTGACTTTCAAGAAAGATTTGTCAGGTAGTCATTAGAGTCATTCGGCTTTTCAGCATCTCCAGCAAACTTTGCCCCTTTGTTTGGTGTCATAGAGGTTCATATACCCCAGGGCTCTTCACCAGAGGTAGAGTCTAGATTAGTGAGAGCTACTCCTTTCCTTCCTAAAGTGGAAGAGAAAAAGTTTCTGTCAAAGAAGCTGGAAATAACAAATCTGCATTGTGCTTTTTGTGTTCTCAAGACTGATTTTAAGAAAGAATACCTAAGGAAGTTGGGAACTCAGAAGCTCTTGGAGAAATCTTGATGTAACAGTCGTGGTGCGTGAAGCAGAGGTATCACAGACTGGATATCTCTAGTGTAGACCTCTTACCATTAGTTTCATGTGATTACAATCTGGTTAGAGTGTCTCTTATTGATTAATATCCACTTCATATATTCATATATTGTTTGGATATTAGTCACCTATGAAATATAAATTTGATAGTACATTGTAAAGAAGTGTGCCAAGGTGTCTTCGTTTAGAGAAATATTACATTAGCCAGTGGGAAATAAAGAATGTCCACAAGTATGGTAACTGATATCTTTGATACGGTTCCACATCTGAGAATCTACCTTAATAAAAATGTACTAAATAACGATAATCATTTGGAAGACAAATGTTTCTTGTAATATTATTTACAATGATGAAAAAAATTAAATCAATCTAAATGTTGGCTCATAATGTCCTCAAATAAAATATGGTATGGTTATTTAAGAAATATTTCCCAGACATTACAATTATGTTTATGAAGAATATGGAATCTTTTAATAAACATTATGTTAGTCAAATGAAAAAGTGGGATACAGAATTCTATGTGAAATATAATAAAATGTATTAGAAAAATATGTGTATGGGAAAAGGCTTCATAATATACACAAAGATAATAATAATAATAATCTTGGATTGATCTCCACGTGTGTTCTCCTCACCTTTAAATAGAGGCAATGTAATCATATTGCAAATGTGATTATGTTTCTTCTTCAAAGGTCTATATTGTTAGGTGCATATAATGACTATATCGAACAATAAGAAGTTGTATACATTTACGTAGCATATATTGCACAATGTATCTATATTGTACCATAACATATATTGCACAGTGTATAATGTAATATATATTGTTATATATGATGTAGATTAATAGATATATATTTTTATTAATTTTTGTAAAGTAATAAATGGACATAGCCAAATAGACAAATCAAAAGCTTACAAAATAAAACTTTTTGTTAATTCAGCCTTTCAGGAAGCTACTATTAGTCACTACTTATTATTACTTCAATGCATATACATGGATATCAATGTATATGCACAGAAATGAGAACATGTAATCCCAATTTATTTATGCACTTAACATTCTCCTTTCTAAAACCAATATTTCTCTAATTTGCTGTTTGTGCATTTTCATCCTGTTACTTTAAGAAGTTTATGTGCTCTTTTTAGTGTTTTGAAACATTGTCTTTAAAGTTTTATATATTAATTAGATTTAAATCTTTTTTTCTGTATATGTCAACTTTAGACACCATAAATTGATCTCCTATCAACAAAGATGAGGTATCTAGTTAATTTCCATTCCTGTCTACCACATCTATTTCTCCAAACTAACCTCAAGTTTGGTTTGTCTATATTTCTATTTTTAATTTTTTTATAGGTTACTTCACACTTTTAAATTTCTAAAACTTGTATTATTTATATATTGAATTAATCTCCAGTTATTAAAAAGGAAGAGAAACAGCACACTTAAAATTTCTTTATTTTTTTCACCTTGAGATTTGTATTATAGTTGCATAATTTTACAATATAAATAATATTTGTATTATATTCCATAATTCCCATACCTCTTTATTTCTTATTATCTATTTTTGTGCATTTACTACTCATTCCTATTTTCAGGCTTATTTCTTTCACTATGTGATTTATGAAAGAATGTACATCAACTTTTTTCCATTAAGAGCTCATGGGTGCTGTATTCTAAGAGTTCTTGAAGGTTGCATAAAACATTTGGGTTACACTTTTTTATTCTGAGGACTATGTAACATTGCTCTTCACACATTTCACAATTTTTAACTTAATAAAAGTGCCTGAAGCTAGCCTGAATTTTTCCCTTTTATGCATAAATTGAACATTTTTCCTAGATAACCCTTTCATTGTTTATACTTTATCATTTATTCTTTGTTTTTATCCTGTATAAAGTTTTTCTAAGGTACAATTTTCCTATTTGTTCTTTAGATTCACTTCTTTTTTAACTTTTGGAAAGTTTTCTTTTACTACATCCTTAATATTTCTCCTGTTTCATTTGTATTTTTTTTTTTTTTTTTTTTTGAGACAGAGTCTAGCTCTGTTGCCCAGGCTGGAGTGCAGTGGCCAGATCTCAGCTCACTGCAAGCTCCGCCTCCCGGGTTTACGCCATTCTCCTGGCTCAGCCTCCCGAGTAGCTGGGACTACAGGCGCCTGCCACCTCGCCCGGCTAGTTTTTTGTATTTTTTAGTAGAGACGGGGTTTCACCGTGTTAACCAGGATGGTCTCGATCTCCTGACCTTGTGATCCGCCCGTCTCGGCCTCCCAAAGTGCTGGGATTACAGGCTTGAGCCACCGCGCCCGGCCTCATTTGTACTTTTTACTTCATCTGAAACACCAAGTATGTGCACATTATATTATCTTGTGACTGCCTTTCAGATCTGTCATTTTCTCTGTAATTCTTTTAAAATATTTTATTGTTTTATTTTGTTCAATTTTCTGAAGCCTATTTTGTTCGCAATGTTTTTAGCAATATCTACTCTTGTATTTGCTATTTTTAATATAATTTTAATAACTGAAGCTCTTTTTAAATTTTCCATTTATTGCTATCTTACTTTCCATCTTATTATTTATTTGTTTTTCTCTTTTTAATCACTGTTGTCTATACCTTTAACTCTCCTTTCAGGGTAACATTAATTTTTTAATTACCTTGATTTTATGAAAAAAAGTGCTTGTAACTCATTTTTAGTTATCTTTTGTGACCATTATGCTGATATTTATACTTGAAATTATTTACATTTCTTTGATATTTCTCTTTTCTCCTGGCTGTGTCGTTGAGTAATTACAATGTTGGAGACTTTCATATTATTTTTTAAAATCTGGGACATTTATTCTGAGCCGCAGTTTGCTAAAGACTGTAGGTGGAGAGAGATTTACAAAGGGTGCTAAACAGCAGGCAGGTTGAATTTAATTTAGTTGACATAATCTACGCCAGAAACATGATTCTATTCCAAGTAATTAGAAGGTCTGCTAATTCTACAGCAAAAAAATCACACATTACAATTATTATTGTGGGCTTATTGTTTATGTTTAAGTAAACTGGCAAGATCAGTAGATTCGTATGTGATTACTCACTCTGGTTTTTCATTCATTTTGCCACAAAAGCAACCAGCTTCTTGCAAAGTTAGTTTGTGTGCTTGCCATCATTAATTTTATGTATCAATTTGACTAGCCCCAGGGTTTCCAGTTTAAACATTATTTCTGGGTATGTCCATAAGAATGTTTTTGAATGAGACAGGATCTGAACTGGTGGACTCAGTAAAGCAGATGGCATTTCTCAATGTGAGTGGTCATTCATCCAGTTCACTAAAGGCCTGAAAAGAACAAAAGCCGAAGGAAGGAGGAAATTTCCCCTTTTTTCTTGCCATACCACTTGAACTGGTACATCACATTTCATCTTCTCCAGACCTTGGGCTAATTTTATAGCACGGATTCACTGGTTCTCAAGCCTGGGGACTCAGTTAAATTACCTCTTTGGCTTTCCTGGGTCTCCCGCTTACAGACAGCAGATTCTGATACTTCTCAGCGTGTGTGTGTGTATGTTTGTAGGCAGTCATGTACCATATTTCAGTCAATGATGAACCACATATACACAGTTGTCCCGTACATATTATAATGAAGCTGAAAAATTCCTACTGCTTAGTGATGTCATAGCTATTGTATGGTCATAGTGCAATGCATTACTCGTGTTTGTGGTGATGCTGCTGTAAACAAACCTACTGTGCTAGCATTCATATAAAAGTTTAGCACATACAATTATAGATAGTACATAATACTTGACAATGATGATAAATAGCTGTATTACTAGTTTATGTATTCACTATACTACACCTTTTAAATTATTTTATAGTGTACTCCTTCTACTCATTAAAAAAAAAAAAAGTTAATTGTAAAACAGCCTCAGGCACGCCCTTCAGGAGGTATTCCAGAAGAAGGCATTGTTATCATAAGAAAGGGCAGTTCTATGCCTGTTATTGCACCTTAAGACCTTCTACTAGGACAATATATGGAGGCGGGAGACAGTGATATTGATGATCTTGACCCTGTATAGGCCTAGCCAAATGTGTGTGTTTGTGTCTTAGTTTCTAACAAAAAAGTATAAAAGTTTAAAAAATGAAAAAAAGCTTACAGAATAAGGACATCAAGAAAGAAAATATTTTTGTATGGCTATAAAATGTATTTGTGTTTTAAGCTAGGTATTATTATAAAAGAGTCCAAAATTAAAAAAAAAATAAAATTATACAAAGTAAGAATAGTTACAGTAAGCTAAGGTTATTTATTAGGGAATTTTTTTTTTTTTTTTTTTTTTTTTTTTTTTTTGAGACGGAGCTTCTCTCTGTGGCCCAGTCTGGAGTGCAGTGGCTCAATCTCAGCATGCGCCACCATGCCCATCTAATTTTTGTATTTTTAGTAGAGACAGGGTTTCACCATATTGCCCAGTCTGGTCTTGAACTCCTGACCTTGTGATCTGCCCACCTTGGCCTCCCAAAGTGCTGGGATTACAGGCATGAGTCACCGTGCCCAGCCTACAATGGAATAAGATTTATTTTATGTTATGTTATGTTATGTTATGTTATGTTATGTTATGTTATGTTATCTTTTTGAGGTCTGTTGCCCAGGCTGGAGTGCAGTGGCAGGATCTCACCTCACTGCAAGCTCTGCCTCCCAGGTTCATGCCATTCTCCTGCCTCAGCCTCCAGAATAGCTGGGACTACAGGCGCCCGCCACCATGCCCGGTTAATTTTTTCCATTTTTTTAGTAGAGACGGGGTTTCACCATGTTAGCCAGGATGGTCTTGATCCCCTGACCTCGTGATCCTCCCACCTCAGCCTCCCAAAGTACTGGGATTACAGGCATGAGCCACCGCGCCCGGTGTGGAATAATTTTTTAAAATAAATTTAGTGTAACCTAAATGCACAGTGTTTATAAAATCTACAGTAGTGTATAGTAATGTTAAACCTTCACATTCACATTCATTCACCACCCACTGACTCATGCAGAGCAATTTCCAGTCTTGAAGGCCCCACTCATAGTAACTGCCTTATACATGTGTACCATCTTTTATCTCTTATGTCATAATTATACTGTACATTTTCTATGTTTAGATCTATTTAGATACACGAATATTTACCATTGTATTTCAATTGCCTAGAGTATTCAGGAGAGTAACATGTTTTACAAGGTTGTAGCCTAGAAGCAATAGGTTATATCCATCCCTGACATTAAGCAACACGTAGCTGTGTATATATACAACAAACCTGACTAACACAGTGGTTATCTTCATTTGGCCCCTTCTCCACTATGGCTGAGGTTTCGATAAAAACTCATTGACACTCTTATAGTACTGTCATGTACTTTGTAAGTCAATAAATGTACCCCTTAGAATAAGTCACCTGACTATGGAGATCTCTTCTAGCTTTCCATGTTCTGCAGGAGTACTTACATGTTTTTAAAATCTTCCTTCAGTATGGTCGTATTTCACAATATTTAGTGATGATTATTTATAGTTTATTGATTGACAGGATGGATGTCTTCTACATCAATTATAGGCATTTATCACTGTCTTTTTATGTCCTTCATTGTTTTCAGTTGGCTTTACAGGGGAGAATTTGGGTAAAATATGCTCTTCTTATATCCAACCGAACGCAAAATTTTTACCTTTAAAGATAAGAAAGTATACATTCAACAAATAATAATAATAATGAAAGAATTGGGATTGAGAGCTGAAAAATACGTTTTGGTATATCTACTAATCATAGCCTCATTTTTCATCAAATGTGATATCATTTTTCTTCTGATAATCATGCCTCTTGCTTGACATATGTGTTCTGTATTTTTAACTCTGCTAATCTTACTCATCCTTTGGGAAACATCTCTTCAAGGAAGTGCTCTCTGATTTTTCTTTTCCCAGAAAGAACTCAGAGCTGCTTCTGAACTACCATGGTTCCTTGTACATGCTTTGATTTTTGCACTTATCATCCTGTATTTAATTGTTTGTAGATATAGCAAAAGTATAGAGGCAATAATTGCCTAGATCATGTGTAAGAAGAGGGAATTATTATTTCATTGGAGTGGCATAAGTTTTTATAGAGTAGTGGGAGGTAGGTTTTGAAAGACAAATTGTAAGAAGATTATTGGGAATACAGACTATGGAGTTTTTCATTACTTTGTGGGAAATTAGAAGTTTTTAAATGGAGGTCTTTAGCAGAGAATAATACAATCATAGCTCTTCTTCAGAAAGATTAATCTAGGTGTGGTATAACAGATCAAAAGTTTAATGATAAATCATATACAGGAAATTCACTTAGGAGGTTAGTATAATATTCTCAGTATTAGTTTTTTATTTTTCACAAGAAATTATGTATGAACCCAGCAACTTAAAACAATGTCTGTGGGTCAGTTGTGTGAGCACAGATTAGAGTGCAGGGCAGCTTGATCTTTTGTTCAGGGTCTGACAAAACTACAATCAAAATGTTAACCAAGGCTTGAGCTTCTCTTCCAAGTTCACTTAGTAGTTTTTTTTGTTTTTTGTTTTTTTTCAGAACTTATTTCCTTATAGCTGAAGAACTCATGGCCACTTGCTCCTCAAAGCCAGGATATTCTCTGACTGCAAAGAAAACCTAAGCCCTCTTTTCAAGGGCTTTGATTAAGTCTGGGGCATCCAGAATAATTTCCCTTTTGATTAAATTCAACCAATTTGGAGCCTTAATTACATCTGCAAAATCCCTCCACCTTTGCTCTATAATGTAACCTAATCAAGGGGGTGAGATCCCTCACCTTTGCCATATAATGGAACTTAATCACGGGTGTAATAGCAGTGGGAGTGGAAATCATGGGGCTGTCTTAGAATTCTGCTTACCATAGTCTCTAGGAGATGTTAGGCAGAATAAGCGTAGTGTCTATAGAGACGTGTTCTAACACAGTGTTGTAACACACACTGGTACAGAAATAAGCAAACACAGGATGATAAATGAATAAACAGAAGCAGGTACAAGGCACCATGGTAGTTCAGAAGGAGCCCTGAGTTCTTTCTGGGAAAAGAAAAATCAGAGAGCACTTCCTTGAAGAGGAGTTTCTTAAAAGATGAGTAAGATGAGTGGAGTTAACAAATGCAGAACATATGTGTCAAGCAAGAGGAATGAGTATTAGAAGAAAAATACTATTTTTGATGCTTACAATATTATATTTATAACAATCTTTTATTACAGATTTTTACATTAATTTTGGTTTTTAAAATATTGCATTAAAACATTATTTATTGTTGTTATTGATTTTTGCCATTTTCTTAAATTTTGCACCTGAAGCAAATGCCTCACTCTCTCCACCCCCTAATTCCTGGCTCTGAGCATCAGGTAGCAGGACTACCTAGGGAACTGCAATTGATTAGGTATTGCTGAAGTGTACGGTGAAAATGGAAGAATTGCAGAAGGGTAGCTGGAGAAAACTGGCTGGAGTAAGATCATGAGAAGCCTTATTTTGCTGTCTGAGGAAGACCTTCAAAGACTTTACCCAGTGAGAGTCATGGTTTTAAACTGGAGAGTGACCAGACAAGACTATCACTTAGAAAGATTATCCTGGCAGAAGTATCAAGGCTAGTTTGGAATGGTTTACTGTTCTCCATTAAAGGAAAACACTTAGGAGGCTATTGTAGTGATCACACGAGGTAAGTAATTATAGTTATGTTACTCACAGTATTGGCTCACTGAAAAGTATTTTAATTTTGGGATTTACCAGCAGAAACCAAGAATTTCTTTTTAGAAAGCATGTTAGATAGCTTTTTTGACTCTTTAAATGGTAGACCTTTAGCTAATGTAATTTTTTATGGCAATCACATTTATGGCTGAAGCATTTCTGTAACTATAGGCAGCTTATTTCACCTGAGAAATGCTTTTGATAAGATAAAATTTTCTGATATGTGATGCCAAGATTGAGTCTGAGCCTATAGGTTTTATTGCATTTATATGCAGTGATGTTAGGTCAGACAGACGGCAAATGAGAATATTCTCACCATACAAAATTGAACAATCCAGCTTTGTAATTGCTTCAGGATAGTTGATTGCCTATTTTGTCTCTGTTCAAAGTACCCAAAGGAAATCCTGCTAGGGCCATTGAAAATATCAGACTCTACAGATGGAAATCATAACTATATGGTATTGGCTGTATATTTAATATACAGCTAGCAAAAACTGATTCAAGGGAGGGAGCCAGAATTACAATTGGATGCTTGATTGGAAGGACTGATATTAACCAAGAGGCCAATCTATAAAAGACTACTTCACATAGTAAAGAAAAAGCATATTAAAAAAGTATTTCCTGCCTTGAAAGATTGTAAATATGCATAATATAAATGTTGATAGAATTGTATAGCCCTTTATATGTCAGTATTATCTAATATCATTGGCACTAGTCCCTATCTACATCTCTATCCTTTGGCATTTTTTTTTCTTAAATTACATAACTATGCCAGTCCCAGATTGTTTTCTTATTTGTTGATAAAACGTAAACACCCTAATTTATTTATTTTGAAAGTGTTTCTTTTCCAATTAGAGCAGGACTTCAATGTTTTAGTGTTTTTTTGGTCATATGTAATGACCATTAGTTAACCGGTAAATGCTATAATTGGCTCTTGGAATAGGGATACAGTTCTTAATCTTAGAGTTCATTGGAAACTTTTGGAGACAAAAGAGGACTCTAAAGATCAAACCAAAAATGTTCATGCTTTCCTAGAGACTGCAGTACACATTGCTGAGCTAATCTGTTGTAAAGTTTTGTGACTGCTCTGAACATGCAAGTAAAGTGATACAGTACCCAGAGGAAATTGTTCACTCAACCCAAGAGCAATGAGGAAGAAAAGTGCAAATCCAAACCGCTATGAGATATTGCCTCACACCCGTTTTGACCTTTGTTGCGTCAAAAAGTCACAAATAAATGCTGGGGGAGGGTGTGGAGAAAAGGAAACTCCTAAACACTGTTGGTGGGAATGCAAATTGGTACAAAATAGTATAAAGTTTCCTAAAGAAATTAAAAATTGAATTGCTTATGACCCAGCAATTTCTCTTCTGGCAATATATGCAAAGAAAAAAAAGTCACTACCTTGTAAAGGTATCTGCAGCTCCATTTTTACCATTTTTGCTGCAGCATTATTCACAATAGCCAAGATATGGAAACACCCTAAGTGTTTGTCAACGGACAAATAGATTAACGAACTGTGGTACATGCATACCATGGAACAATATTAAGCTCTGTAAAAGAAGGAGATCTCTTCGTTTGCCACAACATGAATAAACCTGGAAGACATTACGCTAAGTGAAATTAGCCAGACACAAAAAGAAAACTAATTCACGGTATCACTCGTATGTGAACATTTTAAACAAAATTCAGAAACAGAGAAGAAAACAGTGGTGGGAAAGTGGAGAGAAAATGGGGAAATACAGGCCAGGGAATTCAATGTAGCAGATCTGTAGGACAAACAAGTCTAGAGATCAAATGTACAAATGAGGACTATAGGTTATAAAAGTGTACTGTATTTGGGATTCATGGTAAGTGAGTAGATTTTAGCTGCTCCTGCCACAAAAGCAAACAAACAAACAAACAGATAAATATGTGATATCATGGATGTATTAATTCGCTTTATTCTAGTAGCCTTTTTACTATTATGTATCCCATAACATCATGTTGTATACCTTAAATATACACGACAACATTAATTTTTTTAAAGGAGCAGTTACTTCCATATTTGGCATATTTTTAGTAGCTCCAAAAATGTCTTCCTGACTCCAGAAAGCTCCATACTTAAAATCCCACTACGCACAACAAAATCTTTTATTACATAACAGAATTTGAAAAGCAAAACTCAAAACATAAATCTTCCTAGCAGAGTTTACATTTCAATTAGATTTTTATTAAAGTTAAAATTACTGGTAGCTGAGCTTTTCCTGGGAGACCACTGTGATCACAGAAAACTACTCATATCCTAAACTAAAGTGCCTTTGTGGAAAGAAGAGAAGGGTAGAAAAAGAGGAGAGATACTGGCCACAGTTCCATTTTACCTTTACTCATTTTGCTTAACAAAAGGAACCATAAAATCACATTTTTACTGGGAATGAAATAGGTTGATTTGCTAAAAACTTAAAACAGTACAAAGTGTATAAAAGTAAAATGCAACTCCTCCCTCTACAGTGAGTCTCCAGTCTTTAGTCTCTCAACCATTGCTAAGAAATTTTTAAATACATTTTTCCTGAAATATTGTCAGGACATATAAGCTTATATAATCTCTCCAGTTGTACAACTGAAAATGTCCCCAGACGTTGCCAAATGTCCCCTGGGGTGCAAAATTCTCCTGGTTGAGAAGTGTTGCTGTAGAGGATCCTATTGTGTAAATATGTACACCCTATTGATAAATATTTAGGTTATCTTCAACTTCGGAGATCATAAAAAAGGCTGCACTGAGCATTCCAAATCCATGTGTTTGAGGAAATGGATAAGCCTATCTGTAAGACAAATTCCTAGATGAATTCTCATATCAAAGGGAATGTGTATTTTACATTTGTATAGATATTGCCAAATTGTTCTTCTTCAAACATATTTTGCACTTTTGCACTTACCACTCTGCCAGAATCTTGCAGATTCTTGGGGTAGGGAAGAGGACAAGAGGATGCTTAATAAATGTTAAAATCATCTATTCAAAAGCTCAAAAGGTGATGGCAGCAGCACAGCCATCAATGGCATTAACCAATGTTATCCTGAAGGAGAACGTGACATGTCCAATGTTTAGTTTTCAAAGCAAGGGGAGAGTGGGAGTGGGAGAGAGAGGAGAAAAGCAGCAAAGTCGGAGTTGAAGAGGAAGCAAACATTTATTACATGTCTTCTATGTACAGGTGCTGTGCTATGCACTTTACATACGTCACCTCCAGTGTGTTAGAAATTATCATTATGGCCCCTGCAGAGACTGACTTAGGTCTCTGTACACAAATCCAAACCAAGTGATCAGGCTTATTAATAAGTTAAACACTTCCAACATCAGTGCAGGTGCTGTGTCCCTTCTGCAAGGGCAAGAACTACCTCCTCAATGGTGTGAAGGCAAACTCTGTTTCATAGCTGCTATATTTCATTGAAATAGCCCATTCTTCCAGCCCCTCCAAGGGTCTGGTGATGGATGCCTATGCTATATATCAAGCCAAAAGTCACACATGAATTGGCCAGCAGACATGGCTTTCTTGGCCCCTACGATGTTACTAAAAATTGAACCAACATTAAAAAATTGAGAGATGTTATTCAAAATCTTGAATTCTGGTTTCTCTTTTAAAATATAATCTCCAACACTAGGCAGGCATTCCTCCTGACAACAATGGGTGCGACCTGAGTGAGTAGCAGATGCCCCTTCAGACAGGGCATATGCTCACCAATTTATCTTAATCCCTGCCACTCTCTATTGCCTCCTTGATAGATAGGTGTAGGGTCAGTTGCTATTGAAAGAGTAACAGTGATGTTCATCTTCCAGTTGAGAAACTTCTTACTGTACACATTCTTAAATAATGGGGAAAACAAAGCTAGATGGGGGCCACCTACTCCTAGAAGCATAGGAGTGATGATAGCCTAGCTCAGTGGTTCTCAATCCTGTCTGCATATTAGAACTACCTGGAAAGGTTGTTTTTTGTGTGTGTGTGTGAGGATGAATGCCTGAATCTCACCTCCTCACCTTCATTCATTTGAGAATTATCCCAGAGATTTGCAGTTTTTAAAGGTTCCTTAGTAATACTAATATAATGTAGGGGAAAGATGGACCTGCCTGAGTCCTAGGTCACTGTGTGTATAACCTGGCATCTGTGAGCATTTCAGCTTAGAATTTCCTGCCCCAAGCCAACTACTTTTACCATACTGCTTTTATGACTTGTCACTTAACTCTAGTTCACCCCAGTAAAGCATATTTTGAAAGCAAAGCACATTACAGGCCATAATAGACATGAAATAAACTTTAGTAATTTCTTTCATGGAGTCCCGGTCATTTCACCTTTTTCCTCACAATTTAACTGACTGCCCCAGTCCATTCTGCCTTCAACATACTTATGTACTTCCTTTTCCTGTGTCAATTTCTTCCTCTTATTAGCAATTGCAGTTTGCAAATGAACACACTGGATCTCAGAGAGCTCAATCAACTTAGGGAAGATCATCTTCTTGGTAAGGGGCAAAAGTGGACTCAAGCCAAATCTTTCTGATTGCAAGAATCTCATATTCTTTCCATTATTCCAATTTGTCCCACAGTATTATTCTCTCTTCTTCTTTTTGGAAACGTTTTGACTGGAGACAAAGTATTTTATTGCATAATGAGAAAGAGAGTCTGAGGGAAAATGCCTCTAGAGAGGACAAAGTAATAAATAAGACCCTACCGACGCACATATGACCAATTGTATATCCTTTCAGAGTAGTGGATTGGTACTAAATATTATAAGAATACTTTTCACCAGATATAGGAGCTTTACATCTTGTTGGAAAACATCTGGAAAATAGAAAAAAAATAGAAAGAAGACATTTTGAGTAGCTAGGGAATTACCACTCTTGAAAACCGCTCAATATTTTGATGTGGGTTCTAAATATTTTTTTTCATACATTTATCTCAAAATCAAGGTCATACAGTACATACACCTTTCTCTCCAAATTTATCACCTAGTGTTATATGCTGACTATTTCACCAATTCACTGAAAATTCTTTGAAAGATTTCCAATGCCTACAAAACATCCTGTGACGAACTTCTATAGTTTATTTAGGCAGCTTCACTATATGATGCTAGGGATAATTTTGAAAGATGTGAGGGCATTTTATAAATGGACAAGAGAACACAGGGTTTCTATGCCAGCTCTGAATCAATATTCACTGACCCAGTTTGCTTCCCAAGAACCACAGCTGTGGCTGCTCTATGTTCATGGTTGACTATTTGATTTGGATTTGAACTACATCTTAGGGGAGTGTGGATTGTGCCAGAATCTTTCAAGGGACAAGATTGAACTTAGAATAAAGAAAAAAAGGAGGAAACGGAGTCAAAGTAGGATTATTTTATTAAGTTGAAAATGCACAGAAACTTATCCTTTCTTCTGAGAACAACTACAAGACAAAGGCAGTCAGCATTCTTTAACTGGCCACACATGGATCTGTAGAAGATGAATCCAGCATTTGAATATCTTACTTCTTGAGCTAACATTTCCACCAATTAATTCTGAGACTTTAAACTTAACATTTAAGCATTATTTACTGGATATATATACTTTGCTGAACCCTGAACATTATGTCTTAATGTTTAGCACATCTGTACTGTATTACACATACATACTGTGCTAAACTTTAAGGATATAATAATGGGCAAAATAGATACACAATTCACCTTCTGGTTGATGGGGAAGAAAAATAACAATATTTTATATTCTTATTTTCTCATTTATAAAATAAGGGAATCTCTGTAGCCCCTTTCAGTGATAAAGTCCTATTTTCTCACTTCATTCACCAATTTAAGGAATATTTATTAACTACGTAGTATATTTCATGCACTTTGCTAGTTGTTGCTGATGCAAAGTCACATTACTATGTTGTAAGAACTCATATTACAGTGAAAACTGGTTACAGAAACATAATTAACAATAAAGTGCAATGACTTGTCATTATTGAAAAATCCATAGGATGCTTAGGGTCACATAGGGGAAGCATCTGATTTTCTGAGAGGGAATGGGAAGTTGGGAAAAGTGTAGCAGAGAAGACGACACTGAGTTGTCATCACAACTAAAGCAAAAGCTTTCCATGAAGAAAACCTGGGAAGGGGCACATGGAATTTACAGGAGTACAGAAGTGTGAGATAACATTATATATTCAGGAAATAATTAGATTATTTGTTTATTAATTTATCAATTCCACAAACATTTATTGGATACCAAGAATGCTAGGTATTACACTGATCCCTGGAAGTGAAATAGTGATCAATAGAAATATGGGTCCTGATGTCACGGGACTTAAAGCTTGTGGGTGGAGTCATCTTCAGCAAGCTTCCCTGGGGAGGGTGATATTTGATCTATGTGCCAAATATCTCTGAAAGAAGATATGAAAGCGGTGATTTGGTGGGATTCATAGCATGATGTGGCTGAAACAGAAGAACCAGAGGGATTGGTGCAAGGTGAGTCTGAACTGGAGACCTGGGCCAGTTCAATTAAGCCTATGGGCCATCTTGGGTCATGATTGAAGCTTAACAAGGTCTTTGATTACACTTAACATTTACTAATTCACTCTTTAAGTCCTATGTTATCAGCCCTGTACCTATTTCCCAAGTTTCTTCTTTTATTGTATTTCTTCTCCAAAGTGGGCGTCTAGGATTTCCTACCAGCTTCTTTTTAGGAACTACTGTTACCCCATTCTTATGGTTACTACTGGTACTCCCAGACTCATCATGCACATTGATTTTTGGCTATTGATTTTAGGAATACACATAATCCAAAGTAGACCAGAAACAATAACCTTTGCTTCAGGCCATAGTTCGTTGGTCCAAGTAGGTCCAGGAGATTATCCACTGTTTCTAATCTAGTCATTTGTCTTTATTTGTAACTGCAAAAGGTACATGATAACCCACACCATAGAGTTCTAGTAATATCACGTTTGTTTATTGACACCAATAACTTTTGAGGAATAAAATGGAATCTCCTGAGTGTTCATAGTGGTGTCTGGACTATGGTTGGAACAATCAGTAGTGTACATGTGGAACAAAAATATTCAGAAGACAACACTCACCCTCATACCACATTACATATTTATAAATTAGCCTAAAGGAGGGTAGAAAATATCTAATATCTGCAAGTGGCTATCTATCTATCTATCTATCTATCTATCTATCTATCATCATCTATCTACATCTGGAGACTTCTGGACTCAGGAGCTGGAATAGGAAACATAAAACCACAGGGCAGGTCTGTACCCTGACTTCCCTGGGAAGAGCCTTGATGACATGCTGGAATCACCAATATCATCCAAAGTCTTGGCATTTCTCTGCAAATTGGCTCAGCCCAGTTCACTGCTGAACTCTAAGGGACAAAAATAAAATAATATTCAACCCGCTTTGATTACTTAATAAAAATGGTATTGGTTAATCCTAGCATTTTCAAAGTAAAAGAATGCATAAGAGACTCATTTTGGTAATCCAAACAAAAACTTGCATAGTATATGAAAAATCCCATTGATGAAAACTCTCTTTTCTAGGACTTCTGGGTCTCTCTGGAGAAGGTGGAAATTCTAGAGGAAAATAAAACTCATTTTAAACCTTGTCTAGACAAAATATCTCCTATATCTAAGAAAGCTATTTCATCAGATCATATGTGAAGAGAATGTCCAGAGCTCCCGAACATGGACCAGAGAATAGAATAAATGTCATAGCCAGACCACCTTCGCACTCCTAAGGAAATGGGATTTCCCATTTGCAATACAGTCTTAAGGTTACTGCTTCTAAATGGATACTTTGAATTATTACTCTGTGGATAAATTAAATATTCATTTGGAGTGGTTGGAGAGGAGAGATGCGCATAATGCAGAAAAAGCCCAATATGATTGCGTGGCTAATTAAGTTTAGAAAATGTTGTGTTAAACATATGCAAGACTTTTCAGAGCATTTAGTAAATTAATATATGTTGTGACTTTCCAAAAAGGTGAAACTACTATTATGATTTCAAAGATTTAGTTAACTAAGGGAACCTTTCTTATTTCTACCCAGATTATTGAAGGCCAATTCTTATAATAAGGCCAGTAGTACTAATTGAGCATTTAATATGTGCCAGGAACTGCAGTAATTGGTTTACACAGATTATCTAACTTAATACTCATGATGAGGCCAAGATATGGAATCTATTACTCCCCTTGTTTTATGGAGAGGAAAATTAAAGGTCAGTGTATTTAGCATCTTTCCCGAATTCATATTGCTTTTGTATAAAGATGCTTTGATTTGAATCAAGGCAGTCTGACCCCTGAACCTGTGTTATTAACCACCTGATATTACTACTCATAGTTCCTCAGAATAGTATGAAGAAAAGCTAACATAGAAGGACTAATATCCAGAATCTACAAGAAACTCAAACAAATTAGCAAGAATAAGTCCATCAAAGAGTGGGCTAAGGACATGAATGGACAATTCTCAAAAGAAGATATACAAACGCCAATAAACACGTGAAAAAATGCTCAACATCACTAATGATCAGGGAAATGCAAATCAAAACCACAATGTGATATCACCTTACTCACTCCTGCAAGAATGGCAATAGTCAAAAAATTGAAAAATAACAGATGTTGCCGTGGATGCAGTGAAAAGGGAAGACTTCTACACTGCTGGTTGGAATGTAAACCAGTACAACCCCTGTGAAAAACAGTGTGGAGATTCCTTATATAAATAAAAGTACAACTACCATTTGATCCAGCAATCCCACTACTGGGTATCCACCCAAAGGAAAAGAAGTCATTATATGAAAGAGATACTTGCACACACATGTTTATAGCAGCACAATTACCAATTGCAAAAATTTGGAACCAGCCCAAATGCCCATCAAGCAATGAGTGGATAAAGATATTGTGATATATATATATACACACACATACACACACATATTTATATGATGTATATATATTTATATTTATATTATATATTTATATATGATGTGTATATATATATGTGGTATATATATGGGGGTGTGTGTGTGTGTATATATACACACACACATATATATGATGGAATACTTCCCAGCCATAACAAGGAACTAATTAATGGCATTCACAGCAACCTGGATGGAACTGGAGACTATTATTCTAAGTGAGTAACTCAGGAATGGAAAGCCAAGCGTGGTATGTTCTCACTCACAAGTGGGAGCTAAGCTATGAGGATGCATAGGCATAAGAATAACACAATAAACTCTGGAAAGTCGGGGGAAAGAGTGGGAGTAAGGTGAGGGATAAAAGACTACAAAGTGTTTTCAGTGTATAGTGCTCAGGTGATAGGTGCACCAAAATCTCACAAATCACCACTGAAGAACTTACTCATGTAACCAAATACTGCCTGTTCCCCCAGAAACTATGGAAATAAAAAATTAAAAAGGAAGGATAAATAATTCAAAAAAATTTGCTTTTTATAGCAATTCTTCTTTTATTTACCTGGACTATGTTGTTTTGGAACATAAAAGTTTCCTACTTTAGTCTATTAGAATCAGCAATCCCAAGTATATTTTAGATGGATCCACCACCATTTCTACAAGGAATGTTATCCAACACTTTTTTCTTAAAAGACAGTATCGTGGAAAATCTTAGCTGTATTTTGCCATTGCCTCTCACCTTCAGGTGGGAGGCATTATAACTAATTCCTTTGCAAAATTAACCTTTGGGTACCATACATACACTTACTAAAACAGCACAGAATAAAAAATACACTTGAATTCTTCCAAGGCTCTCCATCTCTTTTAGATCACATTCCAATCAAGACAAGCTTTATCTTAAAGTCGAAGAATTATCAGCTTTATTGGAAAAAAAACATATTGTTGACATTTTCCTGATGCTACAGTAAAGGTCCCGGCCTGTTGATGACAATGGGCCTCTTGGCCTCTTGACTCAATTGTCACATAGTACTGGGAGAGAAGGTTCTCTCAGTGGTAACTAGTGGAGGTTACTTGGTTTGATACCTGCCACTTATGATGTTTTAATTGTGTGGTACTCTAACCATTGTGTAAATCAGCCTGGGCTCTGAGAAAAATGGAGGGAGAAATTCTTGGGGAGAGAATCTCCTTGAGAATATCCTTGATGATTTTCTTCATTCTTTGCAATGCTGCACTCCAATTTTAATATTGGTAAAACCCTGAGATGTAGATATAATTATGCTAAATTATGATAAAATGTTAATTTGTCTCCACATTCTCAGGTGAGAAGAGAGGGTCAAACTTGAATCAGATACCCTAGCAACAACAATGTCAGATTAGGCTTGGTCAGAGAGCAGGGACTCCCATACTTTATGTTAAGGTGCTGAACTTGTGTGAAAGTAGGTAAATAGATGAGCTTTTTTCTAGACGCCCCTCTCCCAAACTTCTAAAATATATTGATGTCTAAGAAAACCCTTTGATAGTGTAAACAGCTTTATAGTTCACAAAGCCATTTTATGTGTGATGATTTCATTTAGTCTTCACAGCACACTGTGGTGGTTATTTCTTTATTTTGTAAATGAGAGAAAATGCATAAAATGAGGTTAAATGACTTGGCCAGAGTTACACAGTTAAGAAATGGTCACACTAGATATGAGAATGAGGTCGCTGTCTGACATTCTTTCTGTGATATCTCTCAATAATCCTACAATGCTCACCAACATTCAAATAAATACAAAATGAAGAAGTATAACTTTTATCAATACAATGATTCCACTTGATTGTTAAATTAGTAAATGCATTTTTCAAGTTATAATATTCAAATTAAAATATTTGAGATGTACAATTCTCATATCTGCCTACAGGGGTATATATTGGACAAAACCAATTGGAAATCAAGTAAGGTTTGGATGCCACAGAGTTTACAAAGCTTCATATCTTTTTATCTAATAATTCCACTACAGGTACCCCATGTTTAAGGTAAAATAGAAAGAAGGTTATCAAAATTTATTTTTAATGATGATAAAATGTAGTAATTTCCCAGTGTAGAGACTCAGCAGTACTCTGAGAAATAAAATATTATTCAACCACTGAAGCATATTTATTATATGCTTTTAATAATATAATATAAAGATAACACAATAAAATTATGTAAAATTAATAATACAAAATTATTTTCATAAAGCTAACAAGCAGAATATACAATTATATACATTTAGGAAATATGCATACAAATAAAAAAGAAGGGAATTACAGGAATCTTATTTGGAATCATGGAATTATTTGGAACCTTAATTGGAATCACGAAATCGTGATTGATAATATATTTTTCTTTCTGCTTTCAATAAATTTTGAAAGTTTTCCAAATGACCATTTTATTCTGTATAATTTACAACTAAATGTTTGTTTCTTACAGTTTGAAAAATGTATTTTTTAAAACAAGATTAAACTATTTGGTGCACAAATGGAATATTTCGGCTAACACTTTTTCTTGAAATCGGAAACCTGGCTATGTAACTGTCAAATGTGTGAATTTTATTAGATGACCTCTAAAGTTCCTTTCTGCTTTTGTGAATTGTGACTACTTGATCAAAATGACCATTACCATTTTTTGGCTGATCAGCATTCAATTATTTCTTTTAATAGTGCTCTGAGATCACTCGGGGAAATCCCCTATTGTGTACAGTCTTGGTGTGAGAGATCGGACTGGCTTTTCATTTCTTCTTCTCCTTACTTTTACCCATATCCTGGAGCTTTGAATCTTTTTGCTTTTCATTTTTAAAATTCACTTTTATTTTTGTATTTTTTGGTGATACATTTTTTTTAAGTTGTATTGTGTTAAGAACACTTAACGTGAAATTGCTCTGAAACATTTTTTGTATCCAATGTATTACTATTGACTGTGTTGTATCCAATATATTACTATTGACCTAAAAATCTGTAAAGCAGATTTTTAAGGCTTATTCATATTACTTGACTGCAACTTTATACCCATTTAATAGTAACTTCCCATTTCTCCCTCTCCTCAGCCCCTTGCAACCACTCTTTGATCTATAACTTTGACTATTTTAGATACATTAAGTGGAATCACACAGTATTTGTCTTTCTGGGACTGGCTTATTTCACTTAGCATAATGTCCTCAAGGTTCATCCATGTTGTCATATAGTGCAGAATTTCATTTAAAAAAAAAAAATAGTATCCCATTGTTATGTATACTACAATTTCTCTGTCAGTTTACCTATTATGGACATTTAGGTTGTTTACATACCTTGGCTGTTGCAAATAATGGTGCGATAAACATAAGAGTGCTAATACTCTCTGAGATTCTGATTTCAGTTATTTTGGACAGACATTCAAAAGTGGGATTGTTCGGTCATATAGTAGTTCTATGTCTAATTTTTCAGAGAACCTCCCTATTATTTTCCACAGTGGCTGCACCATTTTACATCCCCACCAACAGTGTACAAGTTCCTAGTTTCTCTGCATCCCCACCAACATTCTGTTGTGTTCTGATGTTCTTAGATAATAGCTATCCTGACAGGTGTGAGATGATATCTCATTGTAGTATTGATTTGTACTTCTCAAATAATTAGTGACATAGTGTATTTTTTAATCTATGTTAGCTATTTGTATATCTTTTTTGGAAAAATGTCTATTCAAGTGGGTAACCATTTTTAATTAGATTTCTATATACACTATATTCACTATTGAGTTGCAAGAGTTTCTCATATGTTTTGGATATTAACCTCTTATCAGTTACAGGATTTATAAATATGGTTTACTGTTCTGTTGGCTTCTCTTTCACTTTGTTGATGGTTTTCTTTGCTGCTGTGCAGGAGATTTTTAGTTTGATGTAGTCCCACTTGTTTATTTTGTGTCTTTATTTTCTTTGCTTATTTTTGTCTGTGCTTAGTGTATTAACCGTAAAAGCCTTTCCAAAACCAACAACATGAAGGAAAAACCTATGTTTTTTTTTCTAGAGATTTTATAGTTTTGTGTATTACATTTAAGTCTCTAATCCATTTTAAGTTAATTTGCATACAGTGTAAGATAAGGTTCCAATTTCATTCTTTTGCATGTGTATATCCATTTTTTTCAGCACTATTTGTTGAAGAGAAAGAAGATTCTTTCCCATTGTGTATTGTTGGCACCCTTGTCAAAGATCAGTTGACCGTATATGGGTGGATTCATTTTGTGTCTCTATTTTGTTTTCTTGGTCTACATGCCTGCTCTATGCTAACACCATACTGTTTTGACTACTTTAGCTTTGCAATATATTTTGAAATAAGAAAGTATAATGTCTCCAGCTTAGTTTTCTTTCTCAATTTGGGTTTGTGACATTTTTGTGGCTCCAGATAAATTTTAGAATTTTTTAAATTTCTGTTAAAAAATGCCAGTGAGATTTTGATACGGATTGCATTGAATATATAGCTTGATTTGAGTAATATGGACATGAACAAATAGAAAATCTAAGCAGATGTGTAACTAGTATGGAGATTGAATTGGTAATCAAACATCTCCCAACAAAGAAAAGCCCAAGGCCTGGTGCCTTCATTGGTGAATTTTACTGAACATTCAAAGAATTTGTACCACTCCTTCTCAAATTTTTCCAAAAAATTAAAGAGAAAGGAATATTTCATAACTCACTTTATAAGATCAACATTCTCTTGATAACAATGTAGTCAAATAGATTACAAAAAAGAAAATTATGGGTTAATATTGTTAGTGAAAATAGACATGAAACTCCTCAATATGATACTAGCAAACTGAATCCAATAGCATATTAGAAGGATCATAAACTGTGACCAAGTGGGATTGATTCCTGAGATATACAACAATTCAACATATGAAAATTAATTAATGTGACGTATACACATTAGAAAGATAAAGGAAAAAAAAAACATGATCATCTCAATGAATGCAGCAAAAACATTTGACAAAATTTATCCTTTCATGATAAAAACTCTCAAAAAATTGGGCATAAAATAAATGTTTCTCAACACAATAAAGACTATATATGACAAGCCCACAGCTAACATACCCAACAATGAAAAAGTGAAAGCTTTTCCTCTAAAATCAGGAACAAAGCAAGAATGCTCACTCTTCCTACCCCTATTCAACATAGTACTAAAAGTCATAGCTAGAACGATTAGGCAAGAAAAAAAAAATAAAAGTTATCCATCCACATTGCAAAAAAAGAAGTAAAACTGTTCCTGTTTTCAGATGGCATGATCTTATATACAGAAAACCCTAAAGATTCCATTTAAAAAACTGTTAGAACTAATAAATAAATACAATAGTCCTTAACTTGTCCCTGGTTATTCTTTCCTTGGTTTCAGTTATGTGCGGTCAACCACAGTCTGAAAATACCGCATACAATAAGATATTTTGAGAGAGAAGAAAGAGAGGAGAGACCACATTCCTATAACGATGATTGCAATATACTGTTATAATTGTTCTTTTTTTTATTAGTTATTAATCTCTTCTTTTTTATTTTTTTGAGATGGAGTCTTATTCCATTGCCCAGGCTACAATGCAGTGGCACAAACTTGGTGCACTGCAACCTCTGCCTCCCGGGTTCAAGTGATCCTCCTGCCTCAGCGTCCCAAGTACCTGGGATTACAGGCTTGCACCACCACGCCTGGCTAATTTTTGTACTTTTAGTAGAGACGGGGTTTCACCATTTTGGCCAGGCTGGTCCTAAACTCCTGCCCTCAAGTGATCTGCCCACCTGAGCCTTCCAAAGTGCTGGGATTACAGCCATGAGCCACCGCATCCAGTCCTAGTTATTAATCTCTTACTGTTCCTAATTTATAAATTAAACTGTATTATATTTATATGTGGATAGCACAAAACATAGCATATACAGGATTTGGTATTCTACAGCTTCAAGCAACCGCTGGCGGTCTTGAATGTACCACCTACAAATAAGCAAAAGCTGCTACGTAGTAAAGCTGAGGATAAAAAGTCAGTATACAAAAATAAGCTGTGATTCTATACACTAACAATAAACTCTCTGAAAAGAAAAATATGGCAATAATCCCATTTACATACAATACCACCTAAAAGAATAATATATGTAGAAAAAACTAAAGAGTTTGGTGAAAGACTTGTATATTGAAAACTATAATACATTGCCAAAAGAAATTAAAACAAGGCACAAAGAAATGAAAAGACATTCATCCTGTGTTCATGGACCAGAAGACTGAGGTTTTAAAATCTTGAGCTAGTACAGTGGTACTAGAATGTAGCGTCAATTGGAGATCATTTTATTTCCTACTGGCCAGATATTTCCTGCTGTGATGCAATTGGCATGTTTCAGCTTAATACTTTGTGACTTTTTTGTTGACTGATCATTTATAAGCCTGGTTCTCCAGGTTTTCATAGGTTCTGTGAGTTCCTTCTTATGTTATCACGTCTTTCTAGGAAAAATCCTCCCATTTATCTAGAATCAATTTCCTTTGTTCTCTAAATCTGAAACCCTGATGGTACACTGACAACCATCCTACATTGGAACTATTGGAAAATACTTTCTTTCAGCCCAATGAAACTTATCAAGGAAGCATTTTTAGAACATAAAATTAAAAATTAATAGTAAGGACTAAAATCTGTAACATGGATCTCACCTACAGGAACCTAGAAAAACATGAATGACTATGATTAATCAATTCAAAGTTTTACAAGTCTTTTAATGTCATAAACATATTTTAAGCTCTAGTATATATTAAGCATTAATTCTCATAATGACCACAAATGAGTAGTCTCAGGGGGATAAAATGTCATTTTTCAATTTGAAGCAGAAGACGTCAGTATGTTGTGGGATCGTTGATTATCTTATGGTCCTGAATTTTCTCAGAATCTTAGACCCAGAATATTTTTTTTTGTTTCCTTCTTTCTTTTTTTTTTTTTTTTCAGTTGTTACCCTGCTGTTCTTCAAGATCTTTGGTTGCAAAGGACATATTCTTTGACCAGTTTAAGCTACTCTCAATGTTCTGAAGACAACCTGTTAATTCTCTAATTCCTTCGTATTTAAAATCTTCCTGAAGTGGTGTGTTGGGTTTTTAATAACTCTCATGACAGCAAAGCCAATCAGAAGACACGTCATTGGCCTGTTTTCTGTAGTCTTTTACATTATACTATTTTGCAATGATAGACACTCAGAACCTTAAAGCAGCTTTAATTCAATGAGGTAAGTGTTTTCTTAGATTCCAGAAACCAAAGCAGCTTTTAAACCAGGAAGTTGACACAATTCCCTTTGAGTTCTGTCCTGAAAAGATATTTTGTCAGCTTTGGCTCTACTTCCTTAGTTAGTGGATTAAACAGGATAACAAATATATTTATTTTGTATTGCAAAACTACTTCTTTGTATTGCAAATAAATTTATCCAAAAGAATACAAAGTCACCATTCCTTCAAAAGCAGTGGTGGGGCAGGAGGCTCCGGATTGTGTGACAAGCAAGAGAACTTGTGTTTGCTTAGTCTTGTATTGACTATTAGCCCATCTTCCTCTCTCTGTCCTCCCTCCTGTTCCAGTTTACCTGGGGTGAAGAAGCAGTAGCTGCTGCCAAGCTTCCTGCAGAAGAGGTTACAGCAGGAGAATGACACAGCACTTTAAGGACTCTAGAGAAACAAAAAAACCCTCTGCTTCCTTTGTAGAGCGCAGGTAATATCCTTGTATTGCTACTTATAATTTTGTCTATTTTCAGGTATTAAAAACTCTCTTATTTCTTCCTACGATGACGATTCTCTTATTGAAACCCTGGACGGTGTCTCCTTTCCCCTTTATGTCAGGTGACAACTTTATTACTAAACTTCAGTGGTTCTCATATGACTCCAGCCTGCCTCTCTCCACCTTCCCTTGCCTTCAGCCAACTAGGACTGTTTCAAGCAGACAATTCTCTTCCCTGCCCTCGTTCCACTGTGTTTTGCTTCAGAGATATTCCTTCTGGATGTTTTAACTTAAACAGATCCTCCCTCAATTTCTACTCACCACTAATACGTCACTTCCCTCATGCCTTCTTTTGTAGGTAATATTTTGCATTACTTATTTTGGGCTTTTTCTGTTCTTACTATGTACCAGGTATTATAAGCACTGAAGGAGGACCACAACAATGGTGAGATCACACATGGTCCCTGTCCTCAGAACTTCCGTTTAGTAGAGAAACAGAGAATTCATTATAGCGCATATGACAGGGGTGGAGGTAAACACAGGTCCCATAGGAGTAAGAGTAGGGCCTTTAAGGTACATTTCTAGGATAGGGCTGTATTCCTTGATTTAATAAGAGCTAAATGAGCATGTAGGCATCAGCTAGGTGAAGCAGATGGCTGTCATAAACCAAGGAAACACGTGTTTTTATTCTTCTTATTTTTGTCAGCTGTATAGTTAATTCACATTCATTGTAAAATTTTTGAAAAATAGAAAATGAAGAAAAAGGAAAAAACCAATGATCTGTAGTCCTACCGAGAGGTGACAGCAACGTGCTAGCAGCCCTCACTCGCTCTCCGCGCCTCCTCGGCCTCAGCGTCCACTCTGGCCGCGTTCGAGGAGCCTTCAGTCCGCCGCTACGCTGTGGGGGCCCTCTCTGGGGCTGGCCGAGGCCAGAGCTGGTTCCCCCTGCCGGCAGGGAGGTGTGGAGGGAGAGGCGCCAGCGGGAGCCCGGGCTGCGCGAGGCGCCCGCGGGCTGGCGCGAGTTCCGGGTGGGCGTGGACTCCGCAGGCCCCGCGTGCGGCCGGCGCCTGCCGGGCTTGATGAGGGGATGAGCTCCCTCTGCGCCGCCTGGAGTGCCCGGGCTAGGTGCCGCAAAGTTCCGCGGAGAGTGCCATGGAGAGGTGAAGCCGGTTGGGCTTCTGGGTCAGGTAGGGACCTGGAGAACTTTTCTGTCTAGCTAAAGGATCCTAAACACACCAGTCAGCACTCTGTGTCTAGCTAAAGGTTTGTAAATGCACCAATCAGTGCTGTGTGTCTAGCTAATCAGGTAGGGGACTTGGAGAACTTTCGTGTCTGGCTAAAGGTTTGTAAACACACCATTCAGCACTCTGTCAAAACAGACCAATCAGCTCTCTGTAAAATGGGCCAATCAGCAGGATGTGGGTGGGGCCAGATAAGGGAATAAAAACAGACCACCCAAGCCAGCAGCTGCTGGTAGTTGAGGTTCCCTTTCAGTTTGTGGAGTGTTTGTTCTTTCACTCTCGCAATAAATCCTGCTGCTACTCAGTCTTTGGGTCCGTGCTGCCTTTATGAGCTGTAACACTGTGAACGTCTGCAGCTTCGCTCCTGAGGACAGCGGGACCGTGAACCCACCAGGAGGAATGAACAACTCCAGACGTGCCGCCTTTAAGAGCTGTAATACTCACCCGCAAAGGTCTGCAGCTTCACTCCTGAAGTTAGTGAGACCAGGAATCCACCAGAAGGAAGAAACTCCAGACCCATCTGAACATCTGAAGGAACAAACTGCGGACACACCATCTTCAAGAACTGTAACACTCACCACGAGGGTCTGTGACTTCATTCTTGAAATCAGCGAGACCAAGAACCCACCAATGCTGGACACACTATCATTTGAGTATCATTGACCACTAAAATGACAACACTTTGTTCCCTAATCTTGGGTAAGTGTTGTGTGTGTGGTGGTGGTGGAGGAGGAAGGGGGGAGGTGGTAATGTAGAGATATGCTAAATTTTATATATTTCAGCTTATTTACTGTATATACAATTTTGAATACTGCCTTTTTTTCACTTAAAATTATACTATAGACTTTGTTTCACTCCATTAGGGCTTTCAAAAACATCATTTTAAAGGCTCATTTAGTCTTTCTACATGAATTCCTCCTGGCTTCTCTTACTCCTGTGGTCACCCCTACCAGTAATCTGTCTTCTCCATGCGTCTAAATCAGACTTGCCTTCTTGGCACTGCTTTGGAATTGATAATAGTAATCACAGCTGTAATCTTCATCATTTGTGTGAATGCAGAGTGGTCCAGTGTCCCCACGTGGTTAGGTCAAACATGCCTAAAGACAGGGCATTCCAGGCATCATCTTTCACCACCTTTGAAACTCCCTTCCATCGGTGGTATTCCTGACTCATCTATTGATGATGTTTCTTTAAAACAAACGGGAATCAAAAGGCAATGCACTTGGGTTGCGTATACTCTGAACCTTATTTGAGTTTTTTCATTGGGCAACATTTAAGTATCTCTCATTGTGAGTTATTGATTTTATCAGTCATCATTTATCCTAGAACTTTCCATGAAATCAAGGTTAGGGTAAGTATTAAGACATCAGTGATATTTCTCCCTATCACTTTTGAAACTCTCGATTTCAGTATTTAACTAGAAGCATGAAAAAGAATCTATGGGAAACTTTTTCAAAATGCATTATGGCCAGGTCCTACCTAAGATATTATTTTGGATGTGACAGACTAGAAGAAAGACCTGAGCATATGCATTTTGAAAAGACAGCACAAATGATTCTAGTGGGCATTCCTCAAAAGGAAGTACCGTCCAAATCTCATCCCTCAAAGGGTAATGTTTTCTAAGGTTTCACTTGTCCACTGTATTAGTGAATTTTCACACTGCTATAAAATGTGAGACTAAGTCATTTAAAAGGTTTAATTGCCTCACAGGTTTGCATGGCTGGAGGCATCAGGAAACTTATTATCATGGCAGAAGGCGAAGGGGAAACAAGCACCTCTTACATGGTGGCAGGAAAGAGAGAGAACAAGAGCCAGGAAATGCCACACTTTAAAACCATCAGCTGTCATGAGAACTCCCCCACTATCAAGAATAGCATGGGGGAAACTGCCACCATGATCCAATCGTCTCCCACCAGGGGCCCTCCCTCAACAATGGGGATTATAATTTGAGATGAGATTTGGGTGGGGACTCAGAGCCAAACCACATTATATACCTTGTTTTTTCATATATGCTTTTATTGATAAATGTACTCCACCTTCATAGTGTTATAACCATCTATATGCTGAGGAGTCCTAAATCTCTGTCTTCACCTTTAATTTACAGATTAAAACACATGTAACTGACAGCCTTCTGAGAAAATCCAATTGGCGGTCTCCAGCCTTCCCCAACTCTCTGAACGCACCATCTCATCTTCACTCCTCAGCCTACTCTT
Source organism: Macaca thibetana thibetana (assembly GCF_024542745.1). Taxonomy (NCBI): domain Eukaryota; kingdom Metazoa; phylum Chordata; class Mammalia; order Primates; family Cercopithecidae; genus Macaca; species Macaca thibetana. The sequence goes on from NC_065582.1 coordinate 163,308,746, forward strand.
TCCCTGGACTCCCTTGCTCAATGGTATCCCTCTTTTTTTTTTTTTTTTTTTTTTTTTTTGTACACTCAAGTCAGAAAACTGGGAAATCATCTTAAGCTTTAAATCCTTTAAATGACTATGATGTATAGAATGATTCTAAATTTCTTGGTCTCCCAGGACCACCTCAAACCTGTTTCTATAGCTTTAATTTCTGCCTTCATCAACTCATAGTTATGTGCTTATACTGCTCAACATCTTGGAGTTATTAACCATGTTTACCATTCTGTTTCCTACTTGATTCATTTTATACCAGCTATAAAAGTCTTCCCATGCTTATTTCCCTAAGTCTCATCTCATCTGTGTGTCATCTCCTCTCCTTTTCTGAATTATCAGGTATATCCAACGCTCTCCTTGTGTTACTACAATGTTTTATGCATACATCTTTTATATGACTACTTTCTCCTCTTAGGCAATAAACACCTGGAGGGCGGAGCCTGTGTCTATTTCCTTTTGTACTCACAGTGCAATGTCGTGTGCTTGGCATATAGAAAGTGCAACTTGACTAAATTTTTATTGGATTGACTAAGCACTAGTATAGGATACATGCCTAGCCCTTATAAAACCTTAAAACTTAGAGAATTGGGAGGGATGAGGGTAAGGAGGGAGTGTATTGTGTGAATCAATTACTGCTGGCTGCCCCGGTGGACACCTTTGCTGGAACTACTATGGGTTTAGCCTGGAGTATATCTAGCTCCTTGAGACTGATTCTGAAGGCTTGTTGGAAGCAGTTCATTACTGTTTTGAAAATTCTCTCTTTCATTTTAAAGCCACAGCAGCGTTCAAGTTTCTTCAGTTATTTTAGCCATGTTTCCATCTAATGTCTTGATGTTACTTTAAAATAAATCAACCCAATGGGGATGGGGCAGTGGTGGGGGAGTTTATGTGTAGAGGTAATTGAAAGGGAGAAAAATCAGATAAAGACAAATGCATGCAGCCACACAGCAGGAATCCATAGTAACACACCTACCTATGCACCACTTGCTTGCTCTGCCTTCCATTCTCTAAACTGTCCACTGGGGTGACATGTATAAGAAAATGAATGATGCCAGATGATTGCGGTTAGGATCAGCATTGCAAAAGGTCCCTTAATGATTGTCAGCTAAAACAAATCAGGCCTCAATTTTCCCCTTTTCATTATCTTTCAAGCAGGTTGCATTCACGGGTAATTAAAGATTATCTTGTATGTTTTCCTTTGATGTTTCCTTAGCTAGGGAGAACTATTCTGCACAAAGAAAGCCAGAAACAATAGTACTGCATGCTTACTTTCTTTTTGTTTTCAATCATGAAATCCAGCGAAGGGTCAGACTCTAGGAACTTCAGAGCTAAATCTTGGTGTCAGCTTTGAAATGAGAGTTATTCCCAATGAGGTTTGAAAAAGGGAGAACCATAGCTTCCAGGCCGCTATTCATGGGATAAAAATTAAATCATGAAAGAACATTGAAAGGAAAACAAAGGCAATTAGGTAGACCAAAAACAGACTCTATATCTTATTTCTGAAACATTTTAAAATTTGGGCTTCATGAAAATCTGTGTTTGTGGGAGAATGCAGTATGATTCTGATTCAGACAGATGCATTTAGAATAGACATATGTACTGAAGGATGACAGATGTGTTTGATGAAGCCAGATGTACAAAAGTAGTCAGATGTGTATGTCTCTTGAAGTGAAAAGTGAAAGCAAATATATATATATATAATATTTAAAGCAAATATATATATATTTATATGTGGATGGTGACTGAGGCACCACCAATGTTCAGTCATAGGAGACATACAGCTATTGAGTGTGAAATCACAGAATTTACAAGTAGTGAATAAAATATATAAAACCCCTTAAAAAGATTATTTTGTGGGCCTAACACTATTAGACTGCTGCCACGTTAACACTATAAAACCACTGCTTTTTATGTTTTCACTGTAAATCTTAGATTCCTTTTCTATGCCTCTGTACCAACAATAGTTGTGAATTTCTAATTATTTTGTTAACTAATTATTTTACCTTAAAAATAACATTTTATAACTATTTACAAAATGGAAAAACTTAGTTTTTAAACCTAATGCCCATCTATTCTCATCTTGAAACAGAAAACGTTAGTAACGAGGTTATCAACAAAACCTGTCTGGCCGGCCGGGCGCGGTGGCTCATGCCTGTAATCCCAGCACTTTAGGAAGTGGAAGCAGGTGGATCACGAGGTCAGGAGATCGAGACCATCCTGGCCAACATGGTGAAACCCCATCTCTACTAAAAACACACACAAAAAAGTTAGCCAGGCGTGGTGGCGGGTGCTTGGAGTCCCAGCTAGTCAGGAGGCTGAGGCAGGAGAATTGCTTGAACCCGGGAGGCGGAGGCTGCAGTGAGTGGAGATCGCATCACTGCACTCCAGCCTGGGCGACAGAGTGAGATTCTGTCTCAGAAAAAAACAACAAAAACAACAACAAAAAGTGTGGCAGCCTATGTTTTTAGTCTATGTCCTCGTCCTCTTTGCTGAGGTGAAGATATGAAAACTTTTTTACACACCGTAAGTAATGCAGAGAGGAAGAGGAGAAATTATACAGGTACAGGCCCATGAGTGAGTCATACTCAATATCTCTTGTCACTTCCAAACCCCACTTGTACCCCTGGGGGTTGGAGAGAAGGAACAGCATAAACAATTGAACATTTGAAACCACAGAAAACCATGAAAAATAGCACTTTACAAAATAATAATACAACAATTTACAGATGAATAATTACTGAACCCACTTCTTGCTGATATTTCTATTTCTCCAGCGATGGTGATCCTTACAGTAGACCTAGGAGAAGATGGTGAGAGTTGAGCTCTGATTTAAGAAAATGTCTGGCAGATATGTAATTCCTTTTCTTATATAGCATGATATAAAATGGTATATATATAAAGATTTACTTGATTTGAATAGAACTTGAGCATTCATCATCATACAGCATGTGTGTCGTAATGCTGGTAGGAGTTGTCTGTTAAAATATGAAGTTAGCATTGTCATTTTTAGTTGTAATATTTCTTTGAAACAAAAGTTCCTGGACAAAATTCTTTGGCTTTCAGAAGTGGTATGGGGGAAGGGCTGGGAACATACAGGATATAGACTGGTGATTTTCAACTGTGGCTGCATAGTTGATGAATCTGTGAAGCTATTTACAAGTGCCAATGTGGCAAAACTTGAGTCCTGCCTCCAGAGATTCCAGGTCAATTGTTCTGGGGTGGGGCTTCAGCATCAGCATTTTGTCCAAGTTCACCAGAAGATTCTAATATGCAGCCAAATTGATAAAGCCTGGAAAAGATGAACCATTTTACTGCTAGTACACCCTAAACAAGTAGTTTTCCGTGGCAAGATGGACTAACGCGGGAATTGTGTTTCATTCTATTAACAATTCAAAACAATCAACTTACACTCTTGGCTCCAGTTCCAACCAGCCACACTTTGGGTTATCACATGGCTTTTCATGTTGGTGTTACTACAGCGTAAGAGCAGGTTGCTCATGTGTACACCAGTATTTGGCTTTATGAGATACTGACGTGTCTCATTACATATGAATAAATAAAATGACTTGTTAAATTCACTTTAGTCTCAGTTTAATTAGTAGAATTAATCTTCCAAAGTCTGCTTACTTTGAAGCCCTGAAAACTTTGGGTTTTATCTGTAGCCCAGGCAAAAACTGCAAAAATTAAATGGAAGCATTACACCACTCGAGTGAGGCCTTCTGGTTTTCCTTTGGTGATACTCATTGGAAACATTTATCAGTTCTATGTGCTGTGCTAAATGTTACGTTGATAGACCTATCAATTTTTGACAATTCTTTGTAAAACTTGACTGATTTTATGGACTTTTTGGAAAGAATTACCGGATCAGAAATTATTTTGAACATATTCAAAAGAAACTTTTTGGATTCAAGTCACTCTGAGCTTGTATCTTAGCTGGTATCACCATTTAGGATAAAGTGAAAAATGATCATGATTCTGAACAAGTTTGGGTGCTAAGTGATCTTACACATGTCTATTATTCTCTCTGGACATCAGTTTTCTCTAATGCAAAATAAAAGGGTAGGGTTATACTAAAATGTCTCTAGATTTCTTCAAGGTCGAAAATAATATATATTTATGCAACTGTGCTCTATTTTTTAAATACACTTTTCATTTTAGCACAGTTTTAGGTTTACAGAAAAATTGGGACAAAATATTCATATATTATTAACTTCTCATATTAGTAAAGTGTATTTGCTATAATTAATGAACAAATGATGATACATTATTGTTAGATAAGGTCAATACTTTATTCAGATAGCCCAAGTTTTTACCTAATGTTCTTTTTCAGTTCCAGGATACCATCAAGACTATCACATTACATTTGGTAGTCATGTCTCCTTAGGCTTCTTTTGGTTGTGACACTTTCCTGATTTTCCTTGTTTCCGATGACCTTGGTAGTTTAGAGAGCACTGGTCAGATATTTTGTAGAATGTCCCTCAGTTTTGTCCGATGGTTTTCCCATGATTAGGTTAGGCATGTGGGTTTCGCGTGAAGAATACAAGAGCAGAGTCATTTTCATTACATTAGATCAAGAGTATGAACTATCAATATAACTTATCATTGTTGCTGTTGACCTTGATCACTTGACTAAGGTAGTGTTTGTGCCGGTCCCTTTCCATACTGTCTGTACTTTAAGTCACTATGAACAGCCCACACTTAAGGATGGGGAGTTACATTCCACTTCCTGGAGGGTAGAGTAACCACATAAACTGTTCGGAACTTTTCTGAAAGGAAGGATTGTCTCTCCTCCTGCATTTACTTATCCTTTATTTATATCATCATGAACTCAGACATATTTATTTTATATTTTATACATGTGTCTTTTGGTAGAACGTATGAGTGCGTGTGTCTTTTTGGTAAAACAATTTATTTTCTTTTGAAAATATACCTGGTAATGAGATTGCTGGGTCGAAGGGTAGCTGTGTTTTAAGTTCTTTGAGAAATATCCAAACAGCTTTCCTTGGCTGAACTAATTTACATTCCCACCAACAGTGTGTGAATACTATTTTATTTATTTTGTTGCTCAATTTTTTTTATCTTTGTCTACCGAGAGTTCCTTCGGTTGGCTCTTGGGACATCTTCACATCCGTGCTATTGATTATTGTGTGTTGTGTAAGAGAGTATGTGTGTGTTTGTATGTGTGTGTGTGTAGTTTGTGTAGTTTTGAGCACTACGGTATGTTCTGGGAACTTCTTTTGTATTTCCAGCCCCTTTTACTTTATATATTTTTGGGGTTTTTTTATTAATTTCAACTTTTATTTTAGATTCAGGGGACACACGTGCAGGTTTGTTACCTGGGCATATTGTGTGATGCTGAGGCTTAGGTACAGTTGATCTTATCACCCAGGTACTTAGCATAGTACCTGATAGCTTCTCAACCTTTTGCCCTTCTCCCTCTTGCCCCATTCTAATAGTCCCTAATGTCTATCGTTGACACCTTTATAAGTAACCAATATTTAGCTCCCACTTATAAGTGAGAACATGTGATATTTGGTTTTCTGTTCCTGTGTTAATCTGCTTAGGATAATGGACTACAGATGCATCCATGTTGCAATGAAAGACATGATTTCATTCTTTTTTTTATCGCTATGTAGTATTGCATAGTGTATATGCATCACATTTTCTTTATCCAGTGAGCTGTTGATGGGCACCTGGATTGATTCTATGACTTTGCAATTGTGAATAGTGCTGCAATAAATATAAAAGCTCATGTGTCTATTTGATAGAACAGTTTGTTTTCTTTTGAAAATATACTCAGTAATGAAATTGCTGCATGAAAAGGTAGCTGTATTTTAAGTTCTTTGAGGACTATCTAAACTACTTTCTTTGGCTGAACTAATTTGAATTGCCACCAAAGGTAGATAAGTTTTTCCTGTTCTCTGCAACTTTTTCAGCATCTGTTGTTTTATGACTTTTTAAATAATAACTATTCTAACAGATGTGAGTTTGTATCTCATTGTGGTTTTGATTTGCATTTCTCTGACAATTAGTGATGCTGAGCATTTTTCATGTTTGTCGGCCACTTATATGTCTTTTTTGAGAAGTGCCTGTTCATGTCTTTAGCCTATATTTAAGTTGGGTTATTTATTTTTTGCTTGTTCAATTGTTTAAGTTCTCACAGGTTCTATATTTTAGACCTTTGTTAGATGCAGTTTGCAAATATTTTCTTTCATTCTTTATATTGTCTTTTTATGCTGTTTGTCACTTCTATTGCTGTGCAAGAAACTTGTGAGTTTAATTAGATCCCACTGTTAAATTTTTGGTTTTGTTGCAATTGCTTTTGAGGACTTAATCATAAATTCCTTCCCAAGGCCAATGTCAAAAATGATGTTTCTTAGGTTTTCTCCTGAGATTCTTATAGTTTGAAGTCTAACATTTAAATCATTAATCTATTCTGAGTTAACTTTGGTATATGATGAAAACTAGGGGTCCAATTTCAATCTTCTGCATATGGCTAGCCAGCTATCCAAGCACAATTTACTGACTAGGAAGTCCTTTCCCCATTTTTATTCTTGTCAACTTTGGTAAAGATCAGATGGCTGTAGGCATGCAGCTTTATTTTTGGGTTCTCTATGTTATTCCATTATACTATGTGTCTGTTTTTGTACCAGTATCATACTGGTTTGATTATTGTAGCTTTATAGTATAATTTGAAGTCAGATAATATGATGTCTTTGGTTTTGTTCTTTTTGATTAGGATTGCCTTGGCTATTTGGGCTATTTTTTGGTTCTATGTAAATTTTAAAATAGTTTTTTCTAGTTCTGTGAAAAATTACATTGATAGTTTGAGAGTAATAGCATTGAAAGTCTAGATTGCTTTGGGCAAGATGGCTGTTTTAATGATATTGATGCTTCCAATCCATGAGCATAAAATGTTTTTTCATTTGTTTGTATCATCTGTGATTTCTTTCAGCAGTGTTTTGTAGTTCTTCTTGTAGAGATCTTTTACTTGCTTGGTTAGATGTATTCCAATGCATTTTTTTTTTCCAGTTATTGTAAATGGGATTGTGTTCTTCATTTGGCTCTCAGCTTGATCTTTGTGTGTAGAAATGCTACTGATTTTCATATGTTTATTTTGTATTCTGAAATTTTACTACAGTTTTTTTATCAGCTTCAAGAGTCTTTTGGTGGAGTCTTTATGGTTTTCCAGGTAGGTCTAGAATCATATTTTCAGTGAAGAGAGATAATTTGACTTCTTCTTCTCGTATTTCAATGTCTTTTATTTCTTTCTCTTGTCTGATTGCTCTGGCTAGGACTTCCTGTATTATGTTGAATAGCAGACTTTGTCTTGTTCCAGTTATTAAGGGGAATGCTTCTAGATTTTGCCCATTCAGTATGATGTTGGCTGTGGGTTTGTCATGGATGACTCAGTATTTTGACGTATGTTCCTTTGACAGCTAGTTTCTTGTTCTTGATGAAGGAATGTTGAATTTTATTGAAAGCTTTTTCCATTTTTATTGAGATGATTCTATGGTTTTTGTTTTTAATTCCTTTTATGTGGTGTATCACATTTATTGATTTGTGTATGTTGAATCAACCTTGCAAACCAGAATGAGGCCTACTTGACCGTGGTGAATAAACTGTTTGATGGGCTGCTGGATTCAGTTTGATAGCACTTTCCTGAGGTCTTTTTGCATCTGTGTTCATCAAGGATATTGGATGGTAGTTTTCTTTTTTCATTGTGTCTTTGCTAGATATTGGTATTAGAGTAATGCTGGCTCTGTAGAATTAGTCAGGGAGGATTCCCTTTTCCTTGAGTTTTTGAAATAGTTTCAGTAGAATTAGTACCAGCTCTTCTTTGTATGTCTGGTACAATTCAGCTGTGAATTCATCTGGTCCAGGACCTTCTTCATTTGGTAGATTATTTATTTATTTATTTATTTATTTATTTTTACTCATTCAGTTGTGGAACTCATTATTCGTCTGCTCAGGGTTTTGATTTCTTTCTGATTCAATCTTGAGAGATTGTATTTTTCCAGAAATTTATCCATTTCCTCTAGCTTTTCTACTTCATGTACATAGACGTGTTCATTATATCTGAGTATCTTTTGTATTTCTGTGGGATTGATTGTGATGTCACCTTTTCATTTCTGATTATGCTTATTTGGATCTTCTCTTTTCTTTGTTAATCTAGCTAGTGTTCTGTCAGTCTTGTTTATCCTTTCAAAGAATCATCTTTTGGTTTCCTTTCAAAGAATCATGTTTTGGTTTTGTTGATTCTTTCTATGTATTTTGGGGGTCTCCATTTTCTTCAGTTTAGTTCTGATTTTAGTCATTTCTTTCTGCTAGTTTTTAAATTTTTTTTAGTTCCTCTAGGTATGATGTTAGATTGTTAATTTGAGATCTTCTAACTTTTTAATTTAGCTGTGTATTGCTATAGATTTTCCTGTTAACACTGCTTTTACTGCATCCCAGAGGTTTTGGTGTGTTCTGTCTCTGTTTTGATTCATTTCAAATAATTACTTGATTTCTGCCTTAATTTTTTTGTTTACCCAAAAGTCATTCATGGGCAAGTTGTTTAATTTTTGTGTAATTGTGCAGTTTTGAGAGATATTCTAGGTATTGATTTACATTTTTATTCCAATATGTTCCAAGGATATGGTTGGTATGGCTTTGATTTTTTTGAAATTTATTTGAGACTTGCTTTATGGCCATCTTGGAGTATGTTCCATGTGCAGATGAGGAGAATATATATCTGGTTGTTGATGTGTTGAGTATTCTGTAGATGTCTATTGGATTCAATTGGTGCTCTCAAATTTAAATTCAGAATTTCTTTGTTAGTTTTCTGACTTGGTGATCTGCCTAATGCTGTCAGAGAGGTGTTGAAGTCTTCTACTATTATTGCCTGGCTGTCTAAGTCTTTTTGTAGGTATAAATGTACTTGTTTTCTAATTCTGCGTCAATGTTGGTGCATATATATAGGATAGTTAAGTATTCTTGTTGAATTTGAATGCTTTATTATTATGTAATACCCTTCTTTTCCTATTTTTACTGTTCTTGGTTTAAAGTCTGTTTCATGTAACATAAGAATAGCTCTTTTTGTGTGTTTCTGCTCTTTTTTGTTTCCTGTTTGCATGATAGATCTTTCTCCAACCCTTTACTTTGAGCCAGTGGGTGTCTTTATGTGTGACATACATCTCTGGAATACGATAGATGTTTGGGTCTTGTTTCTGTATCCAACTTGCCACTCTGCCTTTTAAGTGGGACATAGAGTTCATCTGCATTCAAGGTTAATATTGATAAGTGAAGTTTTGATCATATTGTGAAGTTGTTAGCTGGTTGCTTTGTAGTTTCTATCATGTGGTTGCTTTGTAGGGTATGTGGGCGATGTACTTAAGTATGTTTTTGTGATGGCGGGTATCATTTATTGTTTCCATGTTTAGAACTCCCTTAAGGATGTGTTGTAAGGCTACTCCAATGGTAACAAATTCCCTTACCATTTGCTTGTCTTAGAATATTTTTTTTCTCCTTTGCTTATGAAGCTTAGTTTTGCAGGATATGCCATTCTTGCTTGGAATTTCTATTCTTTAAGAATGCTGAAAGTAGGCCTTCAGTCTCTCCTGGCTTGTAGGACTTCTGCTGAGAAGCCCAGCCAGCTTGATGAAATTCCCTTTGTATGTGATCTGACATTTTTCTCAAGCTGCTTTTTAGATTTTGTCTTTATTATTGATCTTGGACACTCTGTTGACTATATGACTTGATGATGTTCCTTTTGTATAGTATCTCACAGATGTTCTCTGGATTTCTTGTATGTGGATGTTTACATCTCTAGCAATATTAGGAAGATTATATTGAATTATTCCCTCAAATATATTTTCCAGGTTGTTTGTTTTTACTCCTTCTTTCTCAGGAATGCCAATAATGCACTGATTTAGATGCCTTACATAATCCCATATTTCTCAAAGACTGTTCATCTTTAAAAATGTTTTCTTTGTTTTTGTCTGATACGATTAGTTTGAAATACAGTCTTTAGGCTCTGAAATTCTTCCTTCTGCTTGATCTAGTCTGTTGATAAAGCTCTCAATTGCATTTTGAATTTTCTGAAGTGGGTTTTTCAATTCCAAAAGCTCTGATTGATTTCTTTTTATGATATATATCTCTTCCTTCATTTCCCGGATTGCTTTAGAAGTATTTTGTGTTGATTTTCAACCTTCTGTCATGTTGAGTTTTTTTGCAATACATGCTTTGAATTCTTTTTCTGTCATTTCGGAATTTCCATTTTGGCTAGGGACCATACCTAGAGAGCTAGAATGATTTTTTGATATTGTCAGTACATTCAGATGCAGAATTCTAGAATTCTTGCTCTGATTCCTTCTCATTGGGAGAAGCTGGTACTTCTAATTTTTATAATGATTTTCATATGAATATAACGTTTTCTTTGTGTTTCTTTCCAATTAATTGGTTTTTTTTTTCTTTTCCTTTCCCTTCTTCCACCCCCTTTCTAGGGGCTGTGACTGTAGAGAATGTTGGGTAGAGTCTTTTGGCTTTGCTTCTACACTCCTGTGCACTTTGTTGGCAGGTTTAATATAGGGTTGTGCAGTTTGACCTACAAGCCAGTAGATGGCAGTTATGGGTAAGAGCCAGCTGTCGCCAACATGGCTGGGTATATACTTGATCCTTGTTTCCGGGAAGAAGCTCTCTGTTTGCCTCAGGTAAGAGCTGATTTATGAAGTGCAATGGTCTGTACTCCTTGTTCAGCCCTGAGGAGTAGCCAAAAAGGGTGGGGCCAGGCCTGACAAGTCCAACTACAGGTCCTCTGACAGCAGACACAAGCACCAGTGCCAAGGGAGAATCCATTGGGCAACCACTAAGCACCCAGAGGTGTGCCTAGGTATGGAGCCGGGAAACCTCTTGGGCCCCAAGTTCTCTGCACAGGGATGGGGAGATGGCCTAAACTAATTCAGGAGAGTGAGTGCCCAGATTCCTGGAGACCTGCCTGGATGTAGAGTGGAGAGAACACATCCCTGCAGGAGGATCTCTGCACAGGAAGGGTGGCAGCCACTGTTCTTAGAATCAAGTATTTTCCCAAGGAGCCCCAGTTTCATTAATCAGAGAATGGTACTACAAACCAAAATCTCAGTTCCAGATGAACTCCTTGCTTCTGGGGTGTCATTGCTTTCAGACTCACTCAGCTGACAAAGCAAGGATATATGTATTTGTGTTTACTAACCTGTGTGTATACAAATATCTATAAATATTTCTATGTGTAACCATCTGTATTTATATTGAGCTAGATATAAATTCATACAGATGTCTATGAGTAATCCCTTACAACATAGATCATTCTAGACTGTTTCACTTGCTTATCTATAACCTACACTCCTACAGTGAGAAAGCTGGCTTCCACCATCTGCCATTCATTTACTTAATTGTTCAATCACAGTATACATGTAAAGCAGGATAAGAACTGTTAACCTATATCTCTGTGGGAAACAGCTTCATCAACTAGAGTCCACTGCGTATGTATAATTTGTTTTGCCTTTAGACTTCCAGACTTCACTCATTTCCAAAGTTACTTAGATTAGCAACTTTCCTCCAAACCCTTCAGGGAAGTTGTTTCATACATTTGTAATATAATTAGATTGTATTTTGTCACATTCTCCATTCCATCCCAGGATCCTGTGGCCTCCTAATTTTTTTGCGTACATGAAGGTTTACTCATTGTCATATAAACAGCATGGAGTATTTTGGTCACTGTTTTGTTGGTTATTGGCTGTACTTCAGTGATTCCTCATTAAATAAAATCATGTGACTTTATATTGGTCAAATGAACAATATATATGTAGTTTTCCAGAATACATTTATAGAATGTCTTTCCCTGTGGAAAATCACCAGATCTTCGATATATATTTCATTCGTTTTCTTCAATTTTGCTGCCAGGCAGTTTTATTAGCACAGTTCTTGATCGCATGTAACCGAACAGTAGTTGTAAGCAAGTGTCTACTCAATAAAAGTTTGAGAAGAAAAAGAAAAAAAAAGTTTAGAAACAGAGACCTTATTTCTTCTTTGTTTTTGTTTTTAATTTAAAAAAATTAACATTTTTAGTACATTATCTGGGGTACTAACCTGGGGGATAATGTACTAAACTAATGTACTGAGTGAGATCTGACAATTATCCCAATTTTGTCTAAAATTTGCTTATCTATTCCTTTCTTCTCAAAAATGTTTTTCTTACATATTTTGAAGAAAGTATCAGATAAGTCCTCATCACATCTACCAGATTAAAAATATCATAGTTATATGATATTTTATCTATATTTTAAGATACTGACATCTTAATATCCTAGTTAGTTATATAATAGAACCTAGTCAAATTCCTCTGATTGTCTAAAAAATTATTTTTCTAGTTGGTTTGTATGAATTACAGAACAAATAAGGTACCATTACATTTGTATGTCACAACTCTTTATTTTTTTAATGAAGCGAATATTCTTCCCATTTTGATTTTCATGCGAAGGACTTAATGCAGAGACTGAGTAGTTGTTATGCAGAGTGCAATGCATAATGCATTTATTTGTTTGCTTATGTTTGCGTCATTTAACTTGTTCCTTTTATTTTCTGGGCAGTCATACATGGAAGTTGGCCCTTGGTTCTATTTGGATTTTACTTTTTGACAGATTAATTCATGGTTGATGTGCTGTGTTTCATATTGAATTTCAGTAGGAGACTAACAATGTCTGATTTTCCTTACTTTTAATGATGCAAAGATTGACCCATGGTTCAAATAATAACAATTTGATCACCACAATGTATTCTCCATTAAACTTTCATCTAACAGTTTCATCCATTGATGATTATTGTCCCAGTCAACTACTTAACTGGATAGCTCAAAATGGTGATTTTCCAATTTTGTCATTATTCCCACATTTAGTAAATGTAAATCCTATTTAAAGAACAATTTTCCCACTTCATCTATGACTACTTGGTTATCTTTCAGTATATATTCTACAGAAAAAGGAAGCATAAAGAGTTTGTACTAAACTCTTTTCTTTTAATTGCTGATACTCAGAGAAAGGAATTGGTGTCCTAATTTCTTTATGACATTTATTGAGATGTATGCTGTACATCTCTGCAGGTATATATGTACGTATTTTCATTAAATTATTTTACTACTCTTTTAATTTCAATTTAAAATCCTTGTGAAGAAATGAGGATTTAAAAATACATTTCAATCGGTTCCATAGACTTTTCTTTTTGATGCACAAAATAAAGATACTTCTTGATTTTGGTCCTTGGGTTATTCTGATAACTCATGAGTCTTTGTTAGCTTCCTTGTTTTGGGTACAAAAAAAATAGCCAGCGTTATCTTCAAGGACTCAGGATTCCATTGAAGAATACTATTCAGGGACACAACTAAGTGATGGTTAGGCTCACTGATTTAGGGCTATATACATATTTCTTTAACAGCAAATATGATTATATACTGATATTTTAAATTCAGATTTACTAATACAGTTTTTTTTTACTTAAGTAAATTTTTTTTTTATTACTCTGAAAAGCTTGATTTCTAGTAACATTAGGAAAATTATTCACTTGCGTTGTCCTGTAACATATGTAAAATAATTATAAAATAATAGCATCAAGAATGCTATGAACAGTTAGATTACTACATTAATTTTAAGACTTCCTTTCAGATTTTATTGTTCTTTAAATATTGGCTACAGAGGATATATAGTCAAAATACTGTACTATACTATGTTTTTAAGTAACTTTAATTCAGGTTTTTGATTATGTCATCAACTCAATACATGGATACATTCACTTCAATTGGTTTACAATTCTTAGTGATTGTCTTTTAAATTTAATTTCTTTTTTGAGTTTGTAAACACATCAATGTAAAATAGATGTGCATAGTAATACACATCTGAAATAAAGACCATATTCAGAAAAGTTTGATTTGTATTGTAAAAATATCTGACTCCCTGTTATTAGTTTCTCCTATAACCACTTTTCTTGTTCTTTATTTTTGCTACCCCTTTCTCATTGCAAAAAAAAAAAAAAAGCAAATACATATTTCATCCCTTTTATTACACAAAAGAATCACAATATATATATATATCATATTCTAGACCTTATTTACTATACGGCACAAATATCTTGAAGATTACTCCATATCAGTGTATACAGATCTTTTGCTAATTGTTTCATTGCATGTTACGCTTTGCTCAGCTTCCTATTAATAGACACTTGCCATATCAATAATATTTCAGTGAAGAACATTATACATAAATCATTTTATATTTTTGATTATACTTCAAAATTTATTTTTTAAGTTAAATGGTAAATACATGTATAATGTCCTAATTGTTAGGATATTAATAATTATCCAATAATAACAATTACTGAATATTATTATTCAATTATTATTGAATAGTTGATATTAGTAATTATTGAATAATAATTATTGAGGTATTAATATTTATTAATTATTATTGAATGGTTATTAATTCAATATGACTGATGTCCAAATTACTTCCATAAAGATGGAATCATCACATTCTTACAAGTAGTATAGAAAGAGCTTCTTTCTCCGTAGTATTGCCAACAAAATATACGTTAAAACTTTCCAATTTTGTCACAGTTGGATAAGGAAGAAACAGTATTTCAGGACAATTTTAATATTCAACGATATTGTTATAAATGAAGTTGACCTTCTCTTTTCATATGGTTAAGATTCACTGTCTATATTTTCCTAATTTTTATTATTTTCTTGTTTGTTGTTTCTTCTCAAGTTTTAAGACCTTGTCTTCTTTTGGAGATATTACTCCTTTATGATGGAATCTACAAATAAATTTTGTGGTTTTTCCTTTTTATTTTGACTTTGGTTTTAGTGGAGGAATTTTTGCCAGTTTAGAAGTTTAAAACAACGTTTTTACAGTTGAGTGATTCCATATGGTCTTTTATTATTTTGGATTTTGATTTAAATTTACAAGTGTTCTTCATTCTCATGTATTAAATGAATTTACTAAATCTTTATGATTTTAGTATTTATGTTTAAATCTCTGATTCATGTAGATTTTTTCTAGTATCCAAAGTGAAGTATGGATGTGATTGGATATTTTTGTTCATGGCTATTTTCCCCAACATCTTTCCTCCTATTGTTACAGGTTGAATTATGTCCTCCCCAAAAACAGATGTTGAAGTCCTTCCCCCAGTATGTCAGAATGCAATGTTTTTTGGAAAAAGAGTCTTTACAGAGGCAATGAAGTTAAAATGAGGTCAGTAAAGTAGACCCTAATTCAATATGACTGATGTCCTTATTTAAAAAGGAAAAATTTAGATGTAGAGATAGATACATGCTAAGGGAGGAAAGATTATGTGAACGGGCAGCAGGAACAGATGGCTATTCCCAGGTCATGGATTGCCTGAGGCTACCTGAAGCTAGGAGGGCGGACTGGAACTGATTCTTCCCTAGTGTCTTCAGAGGGAGCATTGTTCTGCCAACATCTTGATTTCAAGCTTTTAGTCTCCGGAACTGTGTAACAATAAGTTTATACTGCTCTAAGCCACAAACTTTGTGGTATATTTTTATGACAGCCCTAGGAAGGTCATACGCCCATTGATTGGAGGTGCCATCTTTTCTTTATACTATACTTTCATCCTTAACTTAGATATTCTTCTGAATTTTCTATTGTGCTCCATTTAGATTATCTATTTACTCATGTATCAATACCACAATGTTTCAATTGAAGATGGCATACACTAAGCTTTAATATCTGGCAGAGCTCTGACACATGTCCTTTTTTTTTTTTCTTTTTTCTTTGTCTTTCTTTTCTTTCTTTTTTTTCTTTTTTTTTCTTTTTCTTCTTAGAAACGGGGTCTTGCTTTGTGAATTAGTCACTGAAGCATGCACATGCCACCATGCCTGGATTTTTTTTTTTTTTTTTTTGTCTGTGTTGCCAAGGCTGGTATCAATTTTTTTGCCTCAGCCTGTCAAAGTGCTGGGATTGCAATCATGAGCCACTGTATTAGTCCATTTTTACACTGCTATAAAGATACTACCTGAGACTGGATAATTTATGAAGGAAAGAGGTTTAATTGACTCACAGTTCTGCAAGGCTGGGGAGGTCTCAGGCAACTTACAATCCTGGCAGAAGGTAAAGGAAAAACAGGCACCTTTCACATGATAGCAAGAACAAGAGAGAGAGCAAGAGTGAGGATATGCCACACTTTTAAACCACCAGCTGTTGTGAGAAATCCCTTACTACCATGAGAACAGCATGGGGGAAACCACCCCCATGATCCAATCACTTCCCACCAGGCCCCTCCCTTGACACGTGGGGATTGCATGAGCCAAACCATATCAGCCACCATGCCTAGCCAAAATAACTTGTGTTATTTTTCTTTGCGTGGTTGTATTCAATACTCTTGCTTATTTTTCCATATGGAAATTAGTATTTTTAAAATAGACTGCAAATTGCAGGAAAAAGAAGTTGTTATTTTTATTGGAATTGCAACATTTTATTTTTTGAGACTCCCTCGCCCCAGCTTCTTTAACCAGCCCCCATAGGCTTTATCTTCCATGTCAGTGTCTCTGTTGTATCTATAGTTGCCTTGACTTCAGAAACGATTCCAGCTACTCTTGAATTCTCCATAAAGACTGAAAATTCCTTGGATGCAAAGGATCTCTTGAAAGTCTTTTCTTCCCATTTGGAGACATACCTAGTCTTGATAAAAATGTGTTGAATAGAACCAAGTTGCCTAAATGCCTATTTTAAAGTTTTAAAAGAGAATTTGTTATAAATGGTCTGTAATTCATACTGCTGAATAACTCAGGATATAATTTAGGGTGATATAGTACAGTGAAATTAGGGTGTTAGATGTGCTTTCTTAAAATCTGGGTTCTAATATTTTATTTATCTCTATCCATCTCTGTCTAGCTCTCTGTTTCATTCAAAATCATATGTAATAAGACAGTTAATAACTTTGAGATCAGCTTTCTGCATGTTTTGAATCTAGGATCAGAAAGAACCCCTCACCAGATTATTGTGTGAAGGGGTGGCCTGCCCCTCCACACCTGTGGGCGTTTCTCGGTACGTGGAACGAGAGACTTGAGAAAAGAAATGAGACACAGAGACAAAGTATAGAGAAAGAAAAAGTGGGCCCAGGGGACCGGCGCTCAGCATACCAAGGACCCACACGAGCACCGGTCTCTGAGTTCCCTTAGTATTTATTGATAATTATCTTTACCATCTTAAAGAAAAGGAAGTGGCGGGATAATAGGATCATCGTAGGGAGAAGGTCAGCAGTAAGACATGAATAAAGATCTCTGTGACATGAATAAGTTTAAGGAAAAGTGCTGTGCCTTGATATGCACATGTAAACATCTCCATAAACCTTTTTAGTGCATAAAGAGCGGCATTGCGCTAGCAAGTCCCGCCTTTTGCCCTAAGGTGGTTTTCTCCTTTCTCAGTAAACAGAACATACAATTGGGTTTTATACCGAGATGTTCCATTGCCCAGAGACGGGCAGGAGACAGATGCTTTCTCTCTATCTCAACTGCCAACAACCGCCAAGAGGCCTTCTTTCCTCTTGTACTAGTCCTCTTCAGCACAGACCCTTCATGGGTGTCAGGCTGGGGGACGATCAGGTCTTTCCCTTCCCACAAGGCCATATTTCAGACCATCACATGGGGAGAAATCTTGGACAATACCTAGCTTTCCTAGGCAGAGGTCCCTGGGACCTTTGGCAGTGTGCGTATCCCTGGGTACTTGAGATTAAGAGAATGGTGATGACTTTTAACCAGCAAGCTGCCTTCAGGCATTTGTTTAACAAAGCACACCCTGCACAGCCCAAAATCCTTTAAACCTTGAGTCACCACGGCACAAGTCTCTTGCAAGGACAAGGTTGGGGGTAGGGTCACACATTAACAGCATCTCAAATACAGAACAAAATGGAGTCTCTTATGTCTACTTCTTTCTATATAGACACAGTAACTGTCTGATCTTTCTTTCTTTTCCCCACAATTGTGCAGATGAGGTGATCCAAAGTTCCTGCTGGGAAGTGTATCTCAGTCCATTATTTCTTCCCTGCCTGGCAATCCTAGCTTCTTTCTTAACATTTCTTCCTTCACACAGTCGACTTCATCAATATTGGCTTCTTTGCTCTTCCTTGACTAGACCAAGCTCATTCCTGCCTTATGGCTTATGCATCTGCTTTTCCTATAGCTGGAAAATATCGTTACAATTTTACTTGGCCTACTCTATGAATTTCTTCAACAGTAAGCTTAAAAGCACATCTTCATGTGGCCTTCCCTAACAGTGTGTGTACAGCTGCCTATCTTCCCAGTCACTCCTTAATCTTTTTTTCTTTTGAAATGTAGTCTCTCTCTGTTGCCCAGGCTGGAATGCAGTGGCGCAATCTTGGCTCACTGCAGCCTCCCCCTACTGGGTTCAAGCAATTCTCCTGACTCAGCCTCCTGAGTAGCTGGGATTATAGGCGTGCACCACCACATCTGGCTAATTTTTTATTTTTAGTAGAGACGCGGTTTCACCATGTTGGTCAAGCTGGTCTTGAACTCCTGACCTCATGATCCTCCCACCTTGGCCTCCCAAAGTTCTGGGATTACAAGCATGAGCCCCTGCACCCGGCCCATTCCTTAATTTTACCCTTCTTTATTTATCTTCATAGTACTTGTTGATACCTGAAATTGTATTGTATATTTATTATTTTATTTGTTATCTTTCTCATTGAAATCTAAGCTACCTGAGGCAAAGTCTTCTTCACTTTGATATCCCCTGGCTTATAATAATGTGTTATGTGCTCAATAAATATTTATTAAATGAATAAATAAAATGACAATTTGTGCAAAATGTTTGGTACATAATGGTCACTTCACAAATGTTATCTTCCCTTTTCATTTATTCTACAATAGTGATATTTGCAGTCACACTGAAGACACATGCAAAACCAGCTTAATTCCTTCCCCACAGTTAACATCCCTGAATTCTCAATAATAAAGACTTAAAGGATCGATTCCATTTACTGAATTGCATGTTTTAGGTGGTGTTTTTCCTAAGCCCAGGCCATTCTGTACTTGAATTGACAAGAGGTCATAGCATATTTTAGTGCTCCTTTTTTTTCATTAGTCATAATGATTTCTTAGGTTCTGGGTATGCTTATGTGTCCAATTATATTTGGGATGTTTGATTTCCAGATGCCAGCAGAAACTCTGCATCTCTGCATTTGCTTTTCACCATTGGATCTCCAGCCTGTTGCAATGTCTGTCTTGGTAGTTATTGTTTTGCCAGTTTGACTTCCCTTTTCTTCAAATGGAAAGGTCCTAGTATCACTGATTGTCTTTAAGATTTTTCAGAGTAATAGTCTAAGATTGAGGTAGAGAATTGCCTATCCTATTGAAAGTTTAGAACAGTGTGCAATTTGGGAAAGTTTCTGATGAAGTTTGACAGTTCTCTGAATTGTCAAGGCCTTGGCAGTGACGACCAGGAGAAGACATGAGATTCAGTCTTTGAGGTCATAGCCCTTTTGACAGATGTAGTGAGATGGTCTAATCACCAATGGAGGACATTTAAAATGCCAAGGAACAGGACAAGGGTCAATAGACTGAGAAAGGAACATGTAATCAGATATATATTCTGTGCATAGCACTATGCTGGGTGCTAAATAAGAAGCACTTCAGTAGTTTTTAGAGCAATAAATGTATTGCAGCTTGTATTAGTTCATTTTCATACTGCTATGAAAAAATACCTGAGACTGGGCAATTTATAAAGACAGAGATTTAATGGACTCATAGTTTCACATGGCTGGGGAGCCCTCACAATCATGGTGAAAGGTGAAGGAGGAGCAAAGACACATCTTACATGGCAGCAGGCAAGAGTTCACTTGTGCAAGGGAACTCCCATTTATAAAACCATCAGATCTCATGAGGTTTATTCACTACCATGAGAACAGTATGGAGGAAACTGCCTCCATCATTCAATTATCTCCACCTTGCCCCACCCTTGACACGTGGGGATTACTACAATTCAAGGTGAAATTTGGGTGGGGACACAGCCAAACCAGATAACAGCTCTAATTAAATGTTGGCTCAGGAATATCCCACCGCTTTCCCTCTCAACCCCTCCATTGTGACTTTTGACTAGGAGAGTATTTCTTAACCTTCAGATATTCATTCAGGTATACCACTTTTACTACTTTTTTCATATGTAAGTGCCACACATACTGTTTATTTTTATTTTTCTAAAAGACATTGCTATAGTTCGAATATTTGTGTCCCCCACAAAAGTTATATGTTGAAATCAAATCAATAATGTGATGCTATTAGAAGAGAAAGCCTTTTGGGAGGTGATTAGATGAGAATACAGCCTCATGAATAGGATCAGTGCCTTTATAAAAGAGACCCCAGGGAACTGCCTTGCCCCTTCCATCATGTGAGGACATAAGAAAATGGCTGTCTTTGCATCAGGAAGTGGGCCCTCACCAGATTCCACATATGGAAGTGACTTTATATTGGACTTTCTAGATTCCAGAACTGTGAGAAATAATTTCCATTGTCAAAATGCTACCAAGTTTATTTTGCTTTGTTATAGCAGCCCGAAACAGACTCGACATCAATGTGCTACTTAAATGACAGATTGGACTCAAATTTCTTGTCTGACTTTGTGGTGATTCTGGATTACCCAGATAGTTGGGGTCCAAAATTATCTGTGTTCCCTTATATCTGCCTGGCACTGCTATTTGCTACCAGGTACTTCCTTATCCTTAATCAATTATATGGACTCCTTTGAGCTCTGTCTTGAATAACATGAAGGTTGCTAGGAGTTGAAGCGGGCCTAACTCTGCCACTGCAAAAGACAACTCCTTCCCCCACCCGGGTTCCATCTTGCTTTCTTCCTTTTGGAAGATTTAATTTTCCAATCAAAGCTCAACATCTTTTGGTCTTCCCATCAGGTATGCAGAAGCCATAAAGGAAAAAATAAGAGGTAGAAATAAACTTATTTTCACAATGTAACTGTGAGACAAATACAGTTCTACATGCTCTATAAATCTGAATCTGTTCAATACTTTAAAACTATTCGCTGTAATCGCCATTTTACCGATAAGTAAAATATACTAAAGTGAATGTAGATATTTGCAAAGGTAATGCATGGTCAAAGCTGAGATGCAAACAAAATCATATCTGACAATACTGTATGTTCTTCTTCTAGTAAAAACCCAAAGAAGAGAGCCCATTGGCATTTCAAAGATATAATATGCACAGTTGATAATCCCTCTTAAACTGACAAAAACTCAATCATTTTTGTGATTCAAATAGCTACAAAATATGTATGTTTCTGATTCAAGTTGCACTTAAGGTATAAAAAAACTATTTTCAAAGAGCCATTTAATGTTCAAGAGCCTTATAAATAGGATCAGGCGACACATGGTGGCTAACTGAGAAGATCTATTTCTTGCTTCAGTCTTAAATGTGCTGAAATGATATCCAATTCATAATGCTACTATTGATATGCCCAAAGGGTAGAATCCTGTGACTACTTAATCTCATGTTCCCTCAGAGAAGAGAACTGCATAATTTTTCATTGTGTGAGTGTACCATAATTCATTTGAGCATTTCTCTCTTTTTGGATATTTAGATATCTTTTTCATTTATTTGCTTATATAAAAATCATATTGTTATTATTTTCTGTGTTTAATTGGATAGGTAAAGATGATATTTTATTTCTTAAATGATGTATTGTTTGTGAGTTTAAAACTATGTGTGTGTGTTGGACATTTAAACATTTTTTTAAATCAGTTTCTATGTGTTCTTCATCTTTCTATTGGTATAATTGTCTTTTCTTCATTAATTTGCAAGCTCCTTGAAGACAGGGGCCTTATTTGAGCTATTCACTGTTGTATTTTCAGATTCCAAAACAGTACCAAGCGCAAATATAGGCAAAATTAAATAAGAAAGGTCCCTTATGGTTTACCTAGGAATTATGTCAATGATGTGAATAAGAACTTTTCTTAGAATGAAAAGCTTACACAGGTTAGTGCAAGTTTTCAATGTAAAGTACATCTTTTTCATGGCAAGAAAGATTATCCTGAGATTTGAATACATGATTTTCAGATGCCGCATAGATCTTAAACAGAGGGTGCAGTTCTGAATGCCTACTTTCTTAAACTTTAAAAAATAGAGAAACAGCTATTCAACACTTTCTTTGTGGTCCTTTGAGTTTTGAGGGACGAGCTTTTTCAGAGAAATGAAGAGTGAGGAAATGAATAAATATTAGTTTAACAATAAGAAAAGTCCAAATTGCAAAAAAAATTATGAAGGAGAGACAATTCAATAATGAAAAATTGTTATATAGGCCAAACTTTTACAAAAAAATGCCAAGAGCATATAAATGTTTACACTGTGATGGAATTTTGCTAAACCTTTCAACTTTGAAAGACTCATTACAGCCGGGCGCGGTGGCTCAAGCCTGTAATCCCAGCACTTTGGGAGGCCGAGGCGGGCGGATCACAAGGTCAGGAGATCGAGACCACAGTGAAACCCCGTCTCTACTAAAAATACAAAAAAAAATTAGCCGGGCGCGGTGGCGGGCACCTGTAGTCCTAGCTACTCAGGAGGCTGAGGCAGGAGAATGGCGTGAACCCAGGAGGCGGAGCTTGCAGTGAGCCGAGATCGCGCCACTGCACTCCAGCCTGGGCAACAGCGTGAGACTCCATCTCAAAAAAAAAAAAAAAAAAAAAAAAAAAGAAAGACTCATTACATAAGCCAATTAAAATTCTTAAAACACATGCATGCACTCTTTCCAATACACCTTACACATGCAATCATGTGAAAAAAAAAAAAGAAAAGAAAACCAAAACACCTTATTGCCTTCTTAAAGAGAAAGTGTATAGATATGAGGGGGCTTTCTTGCAGCTCTTACTATGGGCCAAGCACTGTGTTCACTTCACATTCATTAGCTCAGTTAATTCTCTGAGATAGTTACTGTTGTTTCTCCACTTGACAAATGTGACAATTGAGAGACGAAAGGTTTAAATAATCTATCCCAAGACAGAACGCTCTTGAGAGACAGAGGCAAGATTTCAACTTCGTCAGTTTGGCTCAGAGTCCAAATCCTTGTTTGACAAACATAATTCCACAACCTCAAGATTCTACTTCTTTGGAATGTATATTTCCAGTTGCTCTTTCTTTGAAACAATTGCTTATAATAGCTTATAATTTGTAATGTAAAATGTTTCCTAGCCACAAATCTAAGTGATTTGTCATATACGCTAACTCACTTAGACTTCAAAACAACCTTGTAAAGGAAATACTATGATTATAATTTCCATTTTGCTAATGAGGAAATGAAGACAAACTGAGGTTAGTAACTTGATCCAAGTTCTGTATAAGGGGCAAATCTAGACTTTCATCAAGGCACCAAGGAACTGAAACTTTTACTCTTAACACCTTTGTATCCTCTACTCTTCTCTCCCTTTTTTCTCTTCCATACTCCCCCTCCTGTTCTTTCTCCTCCCCTCTTCTCCTTATCTCTCTAGTTCTTCCCCTTTAATGAAAAGATTATATCCAATACATACTTTTTTTAACATTTTGAGTTTATAATATACATTTGCTTTCCTAAATTATTGGCATATCCATGTCATTATTTCTTTTTCTTCTCTTTTTCTTTCTTTCTTTTCTTTCTTTCTTTCTCTTTCTCTTCCTTCCTTCTCTCTCTTTCTCCTTCATTCCTTCTTTCTTTTCTTTTTTTCTTTTCTTTCTTTTCTTCTCTTTCTTCTCTGTCACCCAGGCTAGAGTACAGTGGCACAATAATGGCTTACTTCAGCCTTGACCTCCTGGGCACAAGTGATTCTCCAGCCTCAGCCTCCCAAATAGCTGGAACTACAGGCATGCAGCACCACGCCTGGCTAATTTTTTTTTTTAGTTTTAAATTTTCTGTAGAGACAGAGTCTCACTGTGTTGCCCAGGCTGGTCTCTAACTCCTGAGCTCAAGTGATCTTCTTGTCTTGGCCTCTCAAAGTGCTGGGATTATACACATCAACCATTATACCCGGCCTTTTCTACATCATTACTTCTAATGGCTATGTAATATTCTTCTATGTGAACATGCCATAAAATGTATGTTATTTTTTTCAAAATGTTGATTTACATTTTCTTTTTGGTTTGTAAGTTCTTGTATAAAGTGAGTACATTAATCCCTTATTTTCTGAATGAAATAATATGCAATGAATGTAATGAATGAAAATGAAATGTAAATAATTTTCTGAAGCATGTTCTAGGGACATTTGCAAAATAATATTTCATTTTCTGACTGATTGCAGTGCTCATTTTTTATTCTCTAAATTTCTTTAGAAAAGGGCAAGAATGATAAACTTGAATCCCAACAGAGTCTATGTAAGTCATTTAAATACATTCAGTAGACATGTATAGGTAAATAGTAGGTCATAGATACATTGTAAAATTGGCAAGTCCTGTTTTACCCAGTGACATTCTAATTTTTTTTTTTCATAAATTGGGATGGGCAAAACTAAATAAACCCTGATGCTTAAATTGGCTTAAGTGACAAAGATATGAGTTTATCTTGCTTTCCTTTTATCCCCATTGGTGTTTATATCTATACTCCAGTCATAGACATGATCTTCTCTTAATATAACTCATTACCTTAAAAGGGACAATTAGTCAATTATTTATCAAAAAATTATTTGCTGTTTTTGTTTAGTTTGTCTTACTGACGGATTTTACAATCCGAAAGTAATTAACTAACTCAATAAATAAAATGGCTGTTGTTCTCTTTTAACTTAATACAATAATTTATAAATTAATAGTGAAAGAGTTTATACTTCATAATTTTTACACTTCGGGTTTAGAAACATACCTTTCCATTATTCAAATTTTTTAGATGATTCATAGTAAACTTTAATAGTGTACTTTATTCATCAGGCAAACATTATTTAGTTTCTAACATATGCTAGCTACTCTGACAAGTGTTACAGAGAAAGGGTTTTTTGTACTCCTGAAGTTTACAATCTATAGGAGAGATAAACATTATCATATTATCACACAATAGTGATAAACTGTAACATAATGAACACTAAGAAATGTGAAAAGAGAGAAAGAAAAATAATAGAGGGATACCTAAAGTTTTCTAAGTGGTGATGGAGTTATTCCTTAAGTGTCTAACATTTGAACTGCAAAATCAAGATATACCTGGTCATTGAGTTATTATACGAAAGACAACTTGGTTAGAGAAATGTTGAAAGCCGCATTTTTCATTTTTCATTTATTTGCATGAAAAAATGGAATGCTGTGTTTAAAACATAGAGATGTGGAGTTTGTTTTTATTATAGATTTAACCTCATGTACTCTGATTAACCTTATAACTAATGTTTTCAGCTAAAGCTTGTATTGTTTTTATTATAACATTAATTCAGAGAAGTACCAAAAAAGAAAATAATGGCCTCACTTCACTTATAAATGCAAATTTTTAAAACCTAATAGAAACGTATATTAAATTTAGTCATATATATTATACATATATAAGGTAAGTAAATACAACAAGTTTTATAAAATATATTATTGTCCCTAATTTAAGTTTATCTCTGGAATGTGAAGTTGGCTTAACGTCGGAAAGTATCCATATGATAATATAGTACATCAACATGAGAGAAAAATTATACAATTATCTCAATAGATGAAGAAATATATTTAGTATATTTTAGCATGCATTCATGTGAAAACATTCCTACTAAACTAAAAATATGAAAGAGCCCTTCCTATCTTGATGTCACTGGTGGGAAGCTGACTGAGACAGACATTTCCAAAGTTCCCTGGGACGTGCTCACATAAACAATACTTGCGGTTTGGAAGAAGTTTACAAAGTAGCACTGGGCAGGAGATGGCCCACTACTATGCATTTGTGACAGACCACAATCTTGTACAGATAATGGAAGCTAGTATGAGCTATTCAGATTTGAGGCCATCTGGGACAAGAGGGCCAGGGTTTTAGGCAACCAGATCTATCCATCATTAGATAAAGGATGCTCCTGAGAAAAAGGCATGACCTTGTACAAGGAAGTTGTCTTCAGCTAAAGTCAAGTCTTGAACAGACTTGGAAAACAGCTGTTGGCCTTCAACATGCCAACAGCTGGGAGAACTAGAGCTTCAATCTGGGAGGAGAGGATCTGGCCAGTATACCTCGTATTCTCTATATTCGGTAAACATAGGTAACAGAATAATTTAAATGTATTCTCTTTAAGTCAATGAAGCCCATTATTATGTTTTTCTTCAAAGCATAGCACTGGAAAAAATCTCTTCAAAAACAAAGAAATAATAGGTGTAGAGACTGAAAAGTCAGACCTAAAACTATCATTATTTGCAAAGAATATAATTATCTACACAGAAGAAATAAAAAGTGGAAACAACCATATCAAATAAAAAGTAATCTAATCAGTTATTAGATCAGTCTGAAATAACCTAAAGATCCACTTGCAATAAAATAAAAAATAAAACGCAATCTATATTTAAATAGAAACTGTTCTTAATCTATGAAATAATAAATATCTCACAAAACTACTGAGTAGATAATTGCATTCTATCCATGGAATGGCCTAATATTATAAACTACCCAAGACATTATTATATAGCTCAAATTTTAGAGAACCAGTAAGTACATTCTCAAATTTATATGGAAGAATAAAAATACTTAAAGAATTAAAATTCTTCTAATCCATCTATTAGAAGAATTGAATCAAAAATATGCTTCTAGCTACAACTTGAGTACTAACTTTAAATCATAAGGAAAGCTTGCTTAAGGTAGCCACATAGACAAATCAAGTGTACCTTCTAGAGTAAAACATTGGTATTGGTCTCAGACTCCTCAGAAAACTATTATAACATCTGCAAAATTCCAAAGGAAAAGTGTTACTTAAAATTGACAGAACAAAAGACATATAATCTTGAAAAAAACTCGGAGAAGGCAGCACCCAAATATTCTACTTGGAAAAAATATACTAAAAGCTAACCAAGAAGTGGAATCAAATAAAGAGCTCAAATATGGGGGATAATTCATATCATCTTAATTCTTTTTAAATGTGCTAAAAAGATGAAGTGACTGGGTATGGTGGTTCCAAAGCATAACATGAATGCTACAAAACGTAAAACAAAATACATGCATAAAAAGTGATAAGAACAGCTATGACGGCTCATGCCTGTAATCCCAGCACTTTGGGAGGCCAAGGTGGGAAGACCACTTAAGCTCAATAATTCAAGACCAGCCTGGACAACAAAGCTAGACTCTGTCTCTATAAAAATTTTAAAAAATTAGCCAGGAGTGATGCCACACACCTGTAGTTCCAGCTATTCCAGAGGCTGAGGTGGGAGGATTGCTTGAGATCAGGAGGTTGAAGCTGCAGTAAGTTGTGATCATGCCACTGCACTCCAGCCTGGATGACAGAGGGAGACCCTGTCTCAAAAAAAAAAAAAAAAAAAAAAAAGTCATAATTAGAGGAAGGATGAAGTATGAGGAAATGTGTGAATCTAAATATTTCATATTTGATAGGAATGATTCAAGGTCTCCACATTAAACATGTGTTTAAATATATCATGCCTTCAGCTTAATAATTTTAATATTTTTTTCCTTAAACTCAGAAGAATTTAAAGGATTTAATATTTCATAATTTAAAAATCAAATAAAGGCCGGGCACGGTGGCTCACGCCTGTAATCCCAGCACTTTGGGAGGCCGAGGCGGGCGGATCACAAGGTCAGGAGATCGAGACCATCCTGGCTAACACTGTGAAACCCCGTCTCTACTAAAAATGCAAAAAATTAGCCGGGCGAGGCGGCGGGCGCCTGTAGTCCCAGCTACTCGGGAGGCTGAGGCAGGAGAATGGCGTGAACCCGGGAGGCGGAGCTTGCAGTGAGCCGAGATCGCGCCACTGCACTCCAGCCTGGGCGACTAAGCGAGACTCTGTCTCAAAAAAAAAAAAAAAAAAAAAAATCAAATAAAAAGCCTTTTAACTAAAGTATATTAATTCCTTTAGCGTGACTACATTTAAGTTCAGGAAAAATGAAATTAAGTCCTTCTTAATTTAATAATAGCATATGAGCATGTCTTGGTATGTATGTATCTCTCTACTCTTCTTATGTCTGTTTAAATAGATGAAAAATACGAGTTCTTGTATGCATAAAGAGACATCAAATATTGATTGTTTCTGGCAAGCCAGAATATTTGGATAACTTATTTATCTTTTATACTCTTTTCTTATAATGTGAATATGTA
Source organism: Macaca thibetana thibetana (assembly GCF_024542745.1). Classification (NCBI taxonomy): domain Eukaryota; kingdom Metazoa; phylum Chordata; class Mammalia; order Primates; family Cercopithecidae; genus Macaca; species Macaca thibetana. Next base: position 163,337,054 of record NC_065582.1, read on the forward strand.
TTACTAAAAAATAAAAAAGTATGCTTAATAAATCAAAATAATCAAATGAAAATCTATAAGTAAAAATTAAGAAAATATATTGATAAGAAAATTAATTAAGGAGACTACAAAATTAAATATAATTTACATAGGCCTTTAACATATCATGTAATAGCCAACTAGAAATATTAATAAAAAAAGAATAACAAAATTATAAAGATTCTGAGACAAACTTAACAAAATTTTCAAAATTTACATGAAGAAACCCTAAAAGTCTACAGAAGACCACAAAAGATGACTCCAATAAGTGAAGAGACATATATTATTCTTGAATAGTATGGCTTAATATTGTAAAGATATCATTTTTGTGTAACTTAATTTATTAATCCAAACCAATCTTAGCTGAAATCCTGATAGGTCATTAAAGTAAAATGGAGACTTCAGATATTAATTTAACTATATGCTGAAATTTAGTATATAATATAGATAATGTTTTATATCAGGGAAAATAAGTATTAATCAAAAATTTCAGAGGAAAACTGATTAAGCATTGAAAACCTTAGATTTATAAGTAATTTGGTATAATGCAATGCATCCTAGGATGATCAAATATTTAAATATAAAAAATGATGCTCTAAATTATTGAGATGAAAACATGGGTGATTATTTTTATCCTCTTGGAACACAGAAGGCCTTTTTAAACATGACGTGAAACCTAAAGGTTGTTCTTTAGAAAGATGATAAATGTGAATCCATATTTTAAAAACTTTAGTGTGGCAAAACAAAATTGAACCAAACAAAACGCCCAGCATTGGTAAGACTAAGATAAACTGGGAATTCTTAAGAATTTTGGAGTGGAGCTAAATTTGGTACAAATTTTAGGAAGTAAGTTTGCCAATTGTAGCACAATTTTATTTGATCCAGTAATTCCCCCAAGGCTATACAATTAATATTTATTGAAGGTCTAGTATGCATGTGTTGTGCCAGGTTTTATCTAAAAATACATGACTATGCCATAAATGGCCCCCACCTTCTTGGATGCAAAATGTTTTCTTAAAGAATGAGGCATATTTTTCCATGGAGGTACCAAAGTGTAAGCTTTAGAGTCTCTCATTCTCATGACTTCCTTCCATGTTCTTAGATATCTTAGTGCTTAATTTTGAATTTTACTTCTTAAAGATAGTGTTTTCAGGTCCCCAAAACCTGGTTCTAGTCCTGCTTAAAATAAAATCAAACTAATTTATAAAAAGCATGCATAAGATTTTTTTCTTCATTATAATTATATTCATGGTTGTTTATGGTTTAGATAACATTATGTTATATATAATCTAAATATAATGTTTAAAATATCAAATATTTATATAGCTTTTACTATGCACTATACAATTCTGTAATTTCTGTATCATTAACTCAGCTTATTTGTAAAGTAACCTGGGAGTAGTACTATTTATTTCCATTACACGAATGAAAAAACTAAGTTACAGAGAGGTTAAATGTAACCAGAGTGCTCATCAATACAGAATGCATTAAATAAATCATGGCATAGCCATTTAAGGTAATTTAATGAAATCAACATAATAAAACAAATGTATATTAATTAACAGAAGTATGTTCAATACCTTGTTAAGTGAAAATACATTGTTAATAGAGCATTGGCTGTATGATTCATTTATGAAAAATGTCTCTGTATCTATTTCTATCTCAATCTATTTCTGTATTTTTACCTCTGGTAAAATTCACATCTAATCTATATTTATAGGTTCCTTTTTCATAGAGAAATATCTTAAAGAATGATCTTCAAAATGGTGGTAGAATTTATTTCCGAGTCAACAAAATTTGGGGTGATGTTAAATTTTCTCTTATTGGTAATAATCTGCAATTGCTTGATTTTATAAACCATGAATATATTTTGACCCCAATGAAAAAATGTTGGTTTTGAAGAGAAAATCTGTAGTACAATTATAGACTAAGCAAATTATACAAAACATCACGCATGTTTTGTGTGCACATTTGTAAGTTTGTATAATGTAATTAATATTCATGTACAGTCTGCAGTGATACCCAACATACAGTTAATAATATTACCATATAATAGGATTGTAGCGAACTTTAAAAATATTTTCTTGTTTATCTACCTTTTTCAATTTTTCCCCAATGTGCATATTATATCATGTAATTTGCAGTAACATTGATCTGTAAACACAATTTTTAAAATGTCAGTCAGGTGTATTCCATGTATCCTTTATGAACTGTAAACTCACTGAACACATGCTATATGTATGTCTCTTCAAACATTTTTAATAATTGCTTTCATTGTGATTTGTGCTTCTAAAAAAAACCAAGTATCCTCATAACTGACCTCTCTTTCTCTGCCCTTTATTCCTACCATCAACATTTGCATCTTTAAGTTTTTCTTCATTCTGCATTTCTTCTATAGTTTCTGGAGCTTAAACTCATCATCACTAATTCTACAGCATTAATGTTGTTCTTTATTGCTTTTAATGCAGATTTCTATTCTATTATTGCATTTTTAATCTTCATATAATCTTTATTTATCATGGCAGACTTTCATTTTTACTTCTGCCTGCCTCTCAGTCAATTCCCTTCTTATCTCAACTTATTTTCATATAATCTTATCTTTCATCTCTTCATTCAGACTATAGTTTTCATATTCCATTGAGATTACAAAGAATATTTCTGCAATTTCTGCTTTCTTTAGTAACTTTTTAAAGTGCATTTTTTCTGCATCTTAATTGCCCTTTCCTTCTTTTAATGTGCAGAATATTTTCACTGAAAGAGGTTTTTTGTTTTTTGTTTTTTGTTTTTTGTTTTTTGTTTTTTGTTTTTTTCTGTTTTCAGTGTTGTCGTCGTTAAACAAAGGAGCATCTATCCATGGTTGATGATAGACTATGTCAGTTGCTTCCACTCAGCCCTAGACTACTGTTAAAATACAGTTCTCAGATCTCAAGCATAAAGATTTGTTGATATTCATGGATCAGTCCCACATTTATGGTGTCTAGTAGTCATTTATCTTATGTGATGTTGGTCTTAGAAGAGACTCCCTATTCTTAAAGTATTGTTAACTTGCTGTGAGGCAGTATAGTATAGTAATTAGAGTATTAGCTCTATACATAAAATGGTGCATTAGGATTCTTGTTCTACCAATTTTTAAAAGAGTAGTTGAACCTCTTCAACACCCACTTTATTCTATCTGTGAAATGGGCATAATACCATAATAGCACATATATCACTGCGATCAGTCATCACCAGGATTGATATTAGTATCAAACATAACTCACAGAATCTTCCCAACTATTTTTTTTCTCATTTTACAGATGAGGAAATTGAAGTAGCAACATGTTAAGTAAATTGTTTAAGGTCACATAGCTTGTAAATATATAAGTGAGATTAGGATTCATGTAACCTACTTTCCATTTTGTGTTCCATATTTAATGTTTGCTATTATTATTATTATTATATAAATATTTATGTATGATCTAAAGCAGTGAGTAGCTATTTCTTGTCCTGAAACAATATTGGTAAATTTAGTGTTTCAATTACATATTTTTTTCTCTTCCCCTGTCTTCATACTATTGGAGTTGTATTCTAAGATGCAAATATGCCATATGCCCTTTTCTGCCTTATAGTGTGTAGCTTTCCTGAAATTTTTAATATCTGAATATATTTAGAAGGACAAGTCCAAACTGGGAAATCTGGGATGGGATATATGTGTGTGTGTAATCCTTTACATCTGCAATATATATATATATATGTGGGTGTGCCTGTGTGTACGTGTGTGTATGCACACACAGACGGCTACTGTAGAATTTGTGTTCTATATTCTATTTGGTAGAGCTGTAGCTATGCAATCAATTTGTGGTTGGCAGTTTTCACAAATTCTGTATTCCTGGGCCAAGGCATAGACAAATGTGTTGATGTGCCTCTGCTTTGTCCTTCACATTGGCAGCTTTGATCTCTTGCAGATGACAAGGTGTGTATTAATGTCACCTGACAATTGTGTTTCTCGTTTCCACTTCATGAATATTATAATTAGAGGAAATTCCTTTAAGATTTTGGCAGTAGATTAGTTGTCAATCTTAGTTTCTTGGTCTATTATGCACTCCCATCTATTTCTGTGTTTTTCTAGATATTTTATCATGCAAATCACAAATTCTGAGATAAAGAATGCTCTTCAAACACCTTCTTAAGGTGCCCTCTTCTCAATTCCACCCCTGCTTTTCAACTATACATATACACACTCACACGCAAAAACACACGGAGAGTTGGAGAACCCGAGCTTATATGAATGACAATGGCAGTATAACATCAAAGAGAGCAGTGTTAACATTATATAAGAGGGAAAAACGCAGTAAATTCCTTGAGAAAGTTTGCCTACTCACTTACTCAGCAATGGTGGGAGGGTCTAAATTCAAAATAGATGTGGATGGAGGTAGATTGGTGGGTTGAAAAGTATAATGGTTAATTTTATGTGTCAACTTGACTGGGGCACGAGATGCCTAGAATTTAATGAAACATTATTTCTGAGGTATCCAGGAGGGTGTTGCTGGAAAACATTAGCATTTAAATTGCTGAACTGAATAAAGCAAATGGTCCTCTCCAATATGGATGAGCATCATCTCACTGAAAAGAAAAAGGGACTGAAAAGAACAAAAAAGTGGAGGAAGGTTGGATTCACCCTCCCCGTGCCTGATTGCTTGAGCTGGGATATTGATCTTCTTCTGCCCTCAGTGCTCCTAGTTCTCAGGCTATCAGAATTTGGAATCTATACCATTGGCTTTCTGGCTTTCAGGCTTTCAAACTACGACACTGGCTTCTCTGGGTCTCCTACTTTCAGGCAGCAGATTGTGGGACTTAGCCTCCATGATCGCATAAGCCAAGGTTCTCTGGAGAACCCTAATACAGTTGTCTCTCAGTATCCGAGGGGAATTGGTTCCAGGACACCCTGCGGATACTGAAATCTGCAGATTCTCATGTTCCTTATATAAAATGGCATAGTTACCTAAGCACATCCTCCCAGATGCTTTAAGTCATCTCTAGATTACTTATACCTAATACAACGAAAATGCTATGTATACAGTTGTTAAACTGTATTGTTTTATATTTTTGTTATTTTTATTAATGTACTATTCTTTTTCAAATATTTCATTTCATGGTAGGTTGAATCTGTGGATGTGGAACCCGCAGATACAAAGGGCTGAGTGTACACAAACTGGTACCAGGAATTGGGGTACTGCTTTAACAAATATTTTAAAATGTGGAAGTAGCTTTGTAATGAGTAGAGGCTGGAAGAGTCTGTAGTACATCTGTATTAGTCCATTCTCACACTGCTAATAAAGACATACGTGAGACCAAGTGATTTATAAAGGAAAAAAGTTTAATTGACTCACAGTTCAGCATGGCTGGGGAGGCCTCAGAAAACTTACAATCATGGCAGAAGGGGAAGCAAACGTGTCTTTCTTCACTTAGTGGCAGCAAGGAGAAGTGCCAAGCTAAAGGAGGAAAAGCCCTTTATAGAACCATCACATCTTGTGAGAACTCACTCACTATCATGAAAACAAATTGAGGATAACCATCCCCCACCCCAATTAAATTACCTCCCACAAGGTCCCTCCTATGACACATGGGGATTATGGGAACTACAATTCAAGATGAGATTTGGGCAGGGATACAGCCAAACAACATAATCCCTCCCTGGTCCTTCCCAAATCTCATATCCTCACATTTTAAAACACAATCATGCCCTTCTCTACAGCTCCCCAAAGTCTTAACTCATTTCAGCATTAACCCAAAAGTCCGAGTCCATAGTCTTATCTGAGACAAGGCAAGTCCCTTCCACCAATGAGCCTGTAAAATCAAAAGCAAGTTAGGTACTTCCTAGATACAGGGGGTGGAGGTCGGGGGTAGAGGCATTTGGTAAATACAGCCGTTCACAATGGAGAAATTGGCCAAAGCAAAGCAGCCACAGGCTCCATGCAAGTCCAAAGTCCAATAGGGCAGTCATTAAACCTTAAAGTTTCAAAATGATCTCCTTTGACTCCATGTCTCACATCCAGGTTGTGCTGATGCAAAAGGTGGGTTCCCACAGCTGTCGGCAGATAAGCCCCTCTGACTTTGCAGGGTTCAGCCCCCCTTTTGGCTGCTTTCATGGACTGGTGTTGAGTGTCTGTGGCTTTTCTAGGCACATGGTGCAAGCTGTCAGTGGATCTACCATTCTGGGGTCTGGAGGATGGTGGCCCTCTTCTCACAGCTCCACTAGGCAGTGCCCCAGTGGGGACTCTATGTGGGGGCTCCAACCTCACATTTCCCTTCCACACTGCCCATGAGGGCCCAGCCCCTCAGCCCACTTCTGCTTGGACATGTCGGCATTTCCATACATACTATGAAATCAAGGTGGATATTCCCAAACCTCAATTCTTTACTTTTGTATACCTGCAGACCCAACACTACCCGGAAGATGCCATGGCTTGGGGCTTGCATTCTCTGAAGCCATGGCCTGAGCTGTACCTTGGCACCTTTTAGCTGTGGCTGGAGCAGCTGGGATACAGGGCACCAAGTCCTTAGGCTGCATGCAGCAGGAGGGCACTGGACCCAGCTCCCCAAACCATTTTTCCCTCCTGCACCTCCAAGCCTGTGATGGGAAGGGCTGTCATAAAGATCTATGACATGCCGTGGAGACACTTTCCCCATTGTCTTGGTGATTAACATTTGGCTCCTTGTTACTTATGCAAATGTCTGCAGCAGGCTTAAATTTCTCCTCAGGAAATGGATTTTTCTTTCCTGTGACATCGTCAGGCTGCAAATTTTCTAAACTTTTATGTTCTACTTCCAATTGGATGCTTTGCCACTTAGAAATTTCTTTCACCAGATACCCTAATTCATCTCTTTTGAGTTCAAAGTTCCACAGATCTTTAGGGCAGGGGCAAAATACTACCAGTCTCTTTGCTAAAGCATAGCAAGAGTCACCTTTGCTCCAGTTCCCAACAAGTTCCTCATCTCCATCTGAGACCAACTCAGCCTGGACTTTATTGTTTATATCCCTATCAGCATTTTGGTCAAAGCCATTTAACAAGCCTTTAGGAAGTTCCAAATATTCCTACATTTTCCTGTCTTCTTCTGAGCCCCCCAAATTGTTCCAACCCCTGCCTGTTAACCAGTTCCGAAGTTGCTTTCACATTTTTGGGTATCTTTAAAACAGAGCCCCACTACACAGTAGCAATGTACTGTATTTGTCCATTCTCATGCTGCTAATCAATACATACCCAAGATGGAGTAATTTATAAAGGAAAGAGGTTTCATTGACTCAGTTCAGCATGGCTGAAAGGCCTCAGGAAACTTACAGTTGTGGCAGAAGAGAGAGCAAACACATCCTTCTTCACGTTGAGGCAGCAAGGAGAAGTGCAGAGCAAAGGGAGAAAAGCCCCTTATAAAACCATCAGATCTCGTGGGAACTCACTCACTGTCATGAGAACAGCATGAGGGTAACAGCCCCCAAGATTAAATCACCTCCCACTGGGTCCCCCCTACAACATGTGGGGATTATAGGAACTACAATTCAAGATAAGATTTGTGTGGGGACACAGCCAAACCATATCAACATGCCAGAAAAAGCTGACATTGCCATAAAGGAACTTTAAAGTTGATTCTGGTTGTGAGAGTTCAGTAAAAGAAAAAAATCAGCACTCTAGAGAAAGCTTCTGTCTTCTTAGAGAATACATAAATAATTGTGTACAGACTCTTGGTAGAAACATGATCATTAAAGAAAATTTTGGTGAGATATCAGACAGAAATAAAGAATATGCTATTGAACAATGGCAAAAAGGCAAACCTTGTTATAAAGTGGGAAAAGACTTCAATTACGTTAATATACTAGTGTTTTGTGGGAGGTAGAACTTGCAAACAATGAAATTAAATACTTAGCTGAAGAAACTTCTAAACAAAGTTTCGAAGGAGTGGCTTGGTTCCTCCTGGTTGCTTACAGTAAAAAGCAAGAAGAGAGAAATGATGTGAAGAAGGGATTGTTAAGCAAAAATGTCCCAGGAATTAAAGATTTGAAAAATTCTCAGCCAATCCATATTGCAAGAAATGAGAACGCATATTCTGAAGACAGCTCTAAGGCTGTGGCAGATAGACCATTTGATAAGATTAGTGTGATTGTGAACTGAGGACTTAATCACCCATCTCAACAGAAGCTAGGGATAAAGATGGGATTACACCAGCAGAAACACTGCCAGCTGGGGCTAAAGAAAACAGAGAAAATGGAAAAACGGCTGTGAGCATGTGCTGTCTGTCAAGAAAAGAAAAGAAGGTCCCCAAAGGTGATTCTGAGATCAACGGGGCTGCCACTCCCACTACAGGCCCAGAGGAAAGGATAATTGCTCCTTGTCTTCTAAGGGTGCAAATCCCTGTCTGATTTTGGTGGACCGGGATGCCCCCAGCCAATGGCTCAAGGACGGGCGTGTGGGGCTCTTGCAGAGAGCAGTAGTTTTAGGTAGAAGGAGCAGGCCCAATGCACCAAGCCATTGCTATCCAAGTGTGCCTGGAAGCCAGAGAATTGAGCAAAAGAAGATTATTCTCAAGGCTTAAAATCTCAAAGAGTTTGCCTTGCTGCATTTTGGAACTGTGTGGAACTCCTCACCACTTCCTTCTTTCTAATTTCTTCTTTTTGGAATGGGAATATCTATTCTATGTCTGTCCCATTATTGTATTTTGGAAACAATAACCTGTTTGATTTCACAGATTCACAGCTGGAGAAAAATTTTGTCTCGGTATTAATCACACCTTAGTCTTACTCATATCTGATTTAGATAATATTTAGATGAGATTATGAACTTTAGACTTTAGAGTTGATGATGAAAAGAAATAAGACTTTCAGAGCTTTTGAGATGGAATGAATGTATTTTCCATACAAGAAGGCCATAAATTTTGAAGGGCCAGAGAAAGAATATGGACTGAAAGTCTGTGTTACCCCAATATTGATATGTTAAAATCCTAACCTACAATATGATGGTATTAGAAGCATGGCCTTTGGTGTATATATTAGTCTGTTCTCACACTGCTAAGAAAGACATACTGAGACTGGGTAATTTATAAAGGAAACAGATTTAATTCACTTACAGTGTTACATGGCTGCAGTGGCCTCACAATCATGGCAGAACATGAATGAGGAGCAAAATCGTGTCTTACATGGCAGCAGGCAAGGGCTAGTGCAGGGGAACTCCCATTTATAAAACCCTCAGCTCTTGTGAGACTTATTAATTACCATGAGAACAGAACGTGGAAACCACTCCCATTATTCAATTATTTCCAACTGGCCCCACCCTTGACACATGGGGGTTATTACAATTCAAGGTGAGATTTAGGTGGGGATGGGACACAGTCAAGCCATATCAGGGGATTAGATAATGAGAGTGCAGCTCCCATGAACAGAGTCAGCGTCTTTATAAGAAAAGACATAAGCAATGATTTCTCTCTCAGCCATGTGAGGATATAAGGAGAAGATGACTATCTGCAAACCAGGAAGAGTTCACCAGTTAGAATATCTGCCAACCTCCAGAACTATAATACATAAATATGTGTTGATTAAGTAACCCATAGTATGGTATTCTGGTATATCAGCTTGAACTGACTAAAACAGGGTTCAGATTTCTAGCCAGATCCCCTTAATTTCTAGAAGTGAGATATGCAGCCATTTACAGAGATAGAGCGGCAAGATTAGTCTTGAGCTGTTAGAGACCCATCAAAGATTTGCAAAAGCCATTGTTTGAAATGGAGGAGGGCCAATGTAAGATAAAGATCTGCCTCATGTAACAAAGATCAAAATAACAGTGGCTTAAACAAAAAAGTTTAGGTTTCCTTCATGTAACGATCTGAGCATAAGCAATGCAGACTGGTGTGGTGGCCCCATAGTGTTAGGGAGCTAAACTTTTTCTGTTTTGTTGCTCTGCTTTCTCAAGTGTTTTGCCCTCACCTACGCCATTCAAGTTTATTTACCATCATGTCCACATTCCAGGCAATAGGAGAGAGAATGACGAGCAGAAGGAGAGGTCGTCTGCTGATTTTAAGGCTATTCTTAGGAAGTTGAACCTGTCACTTTCACTCCCATTCGGTTACTTAGGATGGCCACACCCAGTTGTAAAGGAAGCTGTGAACTGCAGTCTTCAGTTGAGCAGCCATATGCAAAACTGAAACAGTAATTCCTTTACTAAAGTAGGAAGGAAAAAAAGAAAATTGGAGGAAAACCATGTATGCCACAGTCAATAAGAGTCATATGTTTATAGGTCCCAGAAAAGTTGTAGAGTGAGTCAAATTTGCTTTTTAAATCTTTCTCTTTTCATTTGTCCTCACCTCTAGTGTTTTCATGATTTCCCGTACTATATAATGAATTTTCCTGCTATGTGGGACAGGGAAATTAGTATCTGTTTCATATACTTATCTATAATATACATTAAGATGGTCAAATGACATTTCCTTAGAGATTATTTTGAGGGGAACTCATGACTTCTTTGGGTTGTTGGACAGTTTTAATTTGTGGAATTTTCTTACTCAATTAACTTGATGATGCTGTTATAAATGAAAATAGAATAGACCTTGTCCATGTCCTATTCAACAGTAATTTCCCTTTGTTTCTTGGTACCAGACTCTAATTGACTCAGGTAATTGGTGCGAATCCCTCGATTGCATGGAATTCAGACTCCTGTCCCAGAATGCATCATGATTGATATAATCCAGTCATCCTCTCATTTCCCTTGGCCAGTCATGTCACCCAGTTCTGGACAGTGAGACAACAGCAGAAATTAGGGAGCTAGTAATTGGAGACTTTCCTTCCCAAATTAAAAAGAAAATGATAATATTAGCAATCTTGGTTAGAAATGCCAAATGTTCTAAGTTATGAAAAAAAGCAGGCAGAATGGGCTAACAGCTTACACTTGTTGGGACACCACATATATCAATGCTATATAATTAGCAATTTCACCCATGTAGCAATCAGCATTGGAACTTGAAAATCACCTAGAAACTGAGAAATTGAAGGGCCAATCACCTAGAAACTGAGAAATTGAAGGGCCAATGCCTGAGGACAGAACAACACACTGACCTAGTTACATTGAACGGAGGAATTCTGGACCTATCATCACAGTGATCCTGGAGAAAGTGAAGATAATATACCAAAGAGGTCCCAGAAATTAATGCAGAAATGACATGAGAGAGGCAGGTAGGAAAATAAAGTCCCATCCAGTAGACAAAGAGATAGGCAGGTAGACAATCCCTGATGGTTACTCACGGGAGGCCAAAAGGCTTAAGCCACTGACTTTGTGAAATTCAAAAGGGGTATTCTAGCTCATGGGAGGCCTCCTGGTAGTAGGAGTAACTGGTGAAGTGGTAGGTGCAAGAATACTAGATTGAACATAAGAAAAGAATTTAGATACAGGAGAATTGTTCTGAGGTATAGTTTTTGGAACTGAAGTGCTCAGAAAGAACATCATGTATTTGAACTAGGGTATAGAGGCAGATATTTTTGAGGTATACTTTTTTGTTGAACACATTTGGAGAAATACTAATGTAGAAACATTATACTCTTATCTCCTCCCATCTATTCCAGTAGTCCTGTCTCCTGATTTTGGATTCCATTTCTTAGCTTTACCTTTGCTGCCGCCTTCTAGGTTGGGCTTATACTTGACTCTCGGAACTACCTAAACACTTTGCTCTGTAATACCCTTTAGCTCTTGCCTTTTCTTGGCACCCTGCAAGTTAGACCCTGATGTGGATATAGTTCTATGCAGGTAGCTCCTTGTCTGGGTGCTGCAGCCTCAGTGGAGGTGGAATTTGACAAAGGGTCAGGCAGGTTGCTGTTGAGTGTCACTTACTAGGCTTTGTCGCTTTCCCCAGAATGGGGATAATATAGCAAAGATCAATTTCAGAGGCAGGAGACACCGTGTTGAAAGAGTAAGGATCCTTGTTTCGGTGCTGGGAAGCATTCAGGTAAAGACCAGCGCCTAACCAGTATTAAAACAAATGGCCTTCTAAGGAACAGGGTGACACACTGAAGAGCAGCCTTTGCCTCGTTGAGATTCCAACCCTTGTTTGGACATTTTTAGTGATAGACAGTGTAAAATGTTTTCTTTTCCTGATTACATTAGTTGAGACAATAGCAGAGGCCTAATACTCCATTTGGCATCTAGTCCTATCATCCTGTCTTGTTCTACTTGTCAAACAAGTTTGAAACTGTCACCAGCATCCTGACCAATTCACCCTGCCTTGTATTCCTTGGCCCCAGACATCTGGAGAGTGGAGGCCTTGCCATCAGATCTCAAATTTTCATTCCAAGTTCCAGCAATGCATATCCCAGGTTAATATCTATATCTATATCTATATCTGTCTGTCTGTCTGTCTATCTATCTATCTATGATACACGTTCATCCCTTCTCTGTACTCCCAATTCTCAGTTACATTTCATTTTCTGCTTCAAAACATGATGAGGTGTTCTGCTAGGGATGGCCTTTGTGCTCTGACCTGGACTTTTTATTATGTTACCTGGCCTAACTCCCTCGTACCTTCTTCATGTCCCCTTTGACATCAGTAAGTTATTCCTGTTCTCTTGCCTAGTCTCCTCAAATGCTTTTTCATTCTTTCTGTCTCAGCCTCTGTCCCTCCTTTGTATGCGCTTCCATTCTCTAAAACTCCTTACACATCCTCTATGGCAATTTTTCCTCAGTGGTGGCAGGGAAGAGACAGATAAGCTATTGCAAGCTTTCTTTTCAAGATTCATAATTACATTTCAACAACAACAAAAAAATTTATTGATTGCTAAGCACTGTCCCAGACTCTGGTGATAAAGTGATCAAAAAGGCAATTCCTGCCCCCAGAGGAGCTCACGGTTCTATGCAAAAACAAAACACAAAACCAAAGCAGCAGCAACAACAACAACAACAAACACAGAGGGATGTGTACACAAATAGTTACAATACAGTGGATTAAATACTGTGCATAAAAACTCTAACAATTTCAATGTATTTTGGCAATATATTTTGTCTGTAGAGTAATAGAAACCTAGAGATGAAATCCAACAATGACATAGCTATTTGTTTGGCGTGTGTTTTCTTTTTCTTATATACTCAAGGAACTTATTACAAATTATAGAAGGCTTGAGAGAAGGGTATTTCCTTGTTTCATCCAAGAGAAAATAGACTCCAGAAGGTTGAATGATATTCCCAAATCACTGATCATGTTAAAATCATGCTGGGATCTTACGTGTGAGAAAAATTTAACACTAGCTGCTAAAACAGATGAACCCTCACAGTCTTAGTGGCTTAATAAAACACAAGAGTATCCTTCTTTTCTCATATGAAACTGATGCAGGTTGGGTGGTCTTATCCATCTTGGAGGTATGACATGTGGCATGTGTGGCCTCCAAAATTGTTCTAGTAAGGGAAAGAGAGATGTGAAGGATACATACAGACTCTTAATTGCTGTGCTCTTGAAGTGATGGAAGTCATTTTCTTGCAATTCATTAGCATACACAATGTGTATTGCCCCAATATGAGAAATGACTGAAATTTATTGAGTCTTTGCCATATTTGACCTCCTGTGAGAATTTGGGGTCTACTGGGTCTACTGTCAGTGGTTATGCCTCAGTGTGTGCTGGTGATGGTGTGGCAGATCACAAAGATTATGTTTAAGAGAGGTCGACGGATGAATGGATGGATGGATGGATGGATGGACAGACAGATGGATGAATATGAGATGCCTCATTGATTACCATTGTTTCAGATAATTATCTTAGCTAAGCTGGAGTTTATTTTCCACATTTTCTTATGAGTCCACTCCTATGCTCTTCAGCTGAAGGGCATGACCATCCTTTTCTCCAACAGAATTTAGGAGAATTTTGACACTGCAGCATGGGACATCATTGTGTTAATCATTTTGTAACTATTACTGCAGAATAAAATGCCTAGAATAGTAAATAATAGCATTATAGCTGTCTTTGAAAGAAAAGGTCAATATTATACCTGCTTGCTGATAGGAGAGATTAATATACTCTTGCTATTATTAATAATAGTAATTAGACTCTATTGCTTTAGCTGATCCGTAGGTCCCATTTATAGGAACAGCCTAATGTTCTTCCTGAGCATGACTTGGCATATTTTAGCATGTCATTGCAAGCATTGAAAATCAGTGCCAGGATCTTCTTATCATTTTATTAGCTTTTTGGCACTTGGATTTTGTATTTGTACTGGGCTTACTTTTCTACCTCTGAAACAGTTAGCACGGATTTTTGTATTAAAAAAAGAAGACTTTTTTTTAAATAGCATTTTCTACTGGGGGAGGTAACAATAGACTTTTGTGTATTTTGAATCCTTTAGCACGCCACTGCTGCAAACAGAGAGGACAGGCATCCCTGTCAGGACAATTAATACTTGCAGCAGAAAACTCTTCTTAGCTGTAGAACAGGAGAAAAGAGGAGCTTAAACTGAGTTTGTTATGCAAGAAAATCTTTTCAGTACTGGGAACAGAGACAGTGGAGGCTGTATGGCGACCACAGGATCAACTTCTTTTATGTTACAATTTTTCCATCAGGTCAACTTTGAGTACTGAGCAAAGGGTTTGGAAAGATAGCAAAATGTGCCAGAACCGTCCTTCTCTAAAAGTTAGCATGTAGAGCATCACTTTAGGGATTTCCTCATTCAAATGAATTTCTCTCCTTGTTTGTTTCTCTGCCTTGAATTTTCATGAATATTTCCAGTTTTGGATTAAGGCAGTAAATGTGCCTATTAAAATGAACCAATGTTACCTAGCAGGGGTAAACTACTAACTCTTTGTCATTAATGTCTTACTGTGAATAATTAAAATGGGTTTTCTTCCCTCAGCTAAGTCTTAAGAAATAATAATGGTAATGTTTAAAAGTCAAAATGTATTGTATGGTAGAGTTTACAATGCAAACTGAGTTATTCCCTCATTTGTTTCTTACAGTAATCTTATGAGATAAGGTAGGGAGAGGTGAGCTGTTACTCTCTTTTAACAGATGAAGAATTTGAGGCTCTGACTGGTCAATTGACTGTTCAAGGACGTTCTAAAGGACTGGATTGTAGGAGTAAGTAGAGAGAAGGGGGAAGCAGAAAGTAGAGATAGCATTTGCAGGCTCAGTTCCTGTTAGACCAGCAGGGAGCATACTGAATAGCTAAGGTGTGTGTGCAGGTTTGGAGGGTGTGGAGTGGTTTAAGGTAGAGAGAATGGCTGCTAACAAGAGTAGCATTATCTACCTTTCCTTGACCATGTACGAAATGCTAAGCACCAAATTAGACTCCTGCATACACTGTTTCGTTTCATCTTCTTTATAATCCTGCAAGAAGGCTAATATTCCAGATTTACAGATGAGGAAACAGGGGTTTAGAGAAATTGAAAGTCTTGCTCAAGGTTACTCAATTCAATGAGGGAAAATATTTTCCTATTCCTAAGATCACTTTCTTGCACAGTCACATGCTACAGTGCAAGAAAGCAAGCAAAGAAAAGGTCATGGGAGGGCCTTGAAAACAAATTTCCCTTTTTCCACATCTGTCTCAGGCTTGGCTTCTCTGCCCTTCACCTTTCCATTAACTCTGTAATCCTGCAAAGAGCAGAAATTTTATCACTTTCTGACCAAAGTAAGGGCTTTAAAAATTTCTACCTGGATACCTTGAAGCTTTCAAAGGTTTTTATTCTCCCCTCAGATGCATTACATGAGACATTTCACATGTCCATTTCAGTAACTTTTCCATTGTTGATGTAACATAATGAGTTTTTGCTTTATATTTTTATACCAAGGCAGGTTTTCTCCCCTGACTGAATAATGTGACTGCCACGTGTTTTCCTCCTATGTCAAAAACTACTCCCAACTACTTTAGGTACAATATAACGTATCAAAAATTTTTGTCCAGATTTTTTTTTTTTTTTTTTTTTCTGAGAAAGAAGTCATTAAGGGCAGATAGTGAACAATATAATGGAAGGAAGTCAGCTTAGCTGTCCTTAGCATTTGTTACCACAATTGCTATAAACCAGAATTACTTTCTCCTTGATGGAAAGGTAGTCACCTCTTGGGTGAAATGTGGCAGCTGCTTAACAGTGTACATCAATAAAACATGACCATCTAAGAAGCAGCCAGCTAGTACTGATGAGCTGATGCATTTAATTGACAAGGCAGACAAAGGCTCAGAGGTATTTTTTAAGTTTTCATTTCTTTATTGAGCAACATTGGGTTAATTTCTCCATGACTCAGTCTCCTCATCTGTAAAATGGGAATAATAACACTTATCTAGCTCACAGAGGCATTGCCAGTATTAATTAACTCAGGTAAAGTTCTCTGAGATCCCTTGATGAATGGTGCCATGGGGTTGCAAATGATTAGTGGCCTTATTATTCTGACACTCACCCATAAGGCCCATTGATCAAATACAGTTCTGGCTTAACTGGGCAGAGCAATGGATTCTGCAACTGCATTCAATGGCAGTTTGCCCTGAAGATAAAGTCTGTCACACACAATGTCTCCCCAGAGCAAGCTTAAGCTGGTAGCATTATTGATGTAGGTGATCTGCCTGCCAGGATGCACAGAGGCAGTTTAACTGGAGCTAATTATGGCTGGCAATAATACCAGAGCCAAGAACTCACCTCTGATTATGATGGGAAGTTCAAAGAATCTATTTCTGAGCCATATAATTGGGCAGAATTTTCTGCACTATTGGTGTGGGTAGCATTCTGAAGAATGTCAGGGCACCTCAAATTTCAGAGGAAGGAGACTTGTAATACTTTTCTAGAGAAGAAAAGAACTAGAGAGAATTGTTATCCTTGCAAATTGCCTTCTGTGATGTTCATTTATTTATTTGGGCCGTATTTTGTGGTTGTTGCACAAATATTACATGCTTGTTTCTAGGAGAGGAATGAAGGAATGAAAAGAGTTGGCATGCGAGATGGGTAAGATGGAGCCCCAATCTCATGGGAGCTTTTGATCTACACGGGCACAAGTGAGATGTTAACAAACATAACACAGAGAGTGGAAGAAGTGGAGCTCTAAGGAAGCTGGAGTCAAGGCTGAGTGCAGTTGCTTTGATCTGGTATGGTTGATGTTACTAATATTAAAATCACAAGCCACAAATATGTATGATGTGTCACTCCAAATATCCTCAATTCCATGACTATCACCTGAATAAAAATTATCATCTTTTCTTATTGGACTACTTTGATAACTATCTGACTAGACTCCGCTGTTTCACCTCTTGACCTTCTGCAGGTTATTTAATACAGGCCAGATTACTCAGCGTAAGTTACATTCTTTTTAAGTCTTTCGAGGCTTTCTTCTACATTGAATTAAATTCAAACTCTTAGTTACTATT
The DNA here is from genome assembly GCF_024542745.1 of Macaca thibetana thibetana. NCBI lineage: Eukaryota > Metazoa > Chordata > Mammalia > Primates > Cercopithecidae > Macaca > Macaca thibetana. The sequence goes on from NC_065582.1 coordinate 163,354,411, forward strand.
GCTTCCTGGTTTATGTTGCTCATCTCTAGACCAAAATCTACCTGTTTTCCAAGCTCCCTTTTTGCTAGTTTTCCTAGTTCATGCTAGTTGACTGAAAGCTCAGCCTTTTCTTGCCCCAGGGGATTTGCATGTGTCCTTCCTGCCTAGAATGTTCTTATCCACTTGGTTTCCACTGGTGAGACCCCCAATTCTTAACACTTTTCCACTTAAATACAAATTTCTTTCTCTCATGCCCATATCCTGTTTATTGCTCTTCCCTTTCATGGTATTTTTTACAATTTGAAATTATTCATTCACTCTCTTTTTCATTCATTCATTCATTCATTTGCTTCTTAACTATTCTGTCTCCTACAAAAGGTAAGTTCTCAGAAAGAATTTGCCCTCACCCCTTACTTAACTGGTACCCAGAACAATACCTGGCACAAACCAATATAGAATTTCCTAATGTTGTTAAATAACAACTATCTTTATTGATCATCCACTACACATTTTATGTATAAATCTCATTTTTACATGCAACAACCTCGAGAGATTGGCATCATTTCACTGAAATTTTCATACAATTAAATTGAGTCATAGGAACACTAAGACTTGCTAAAAATCACAGCTTGCACTCAGTAAAAACTGGATTCTAACACAAGCCTTCCTGGCTCCAAAGTCAGGGCTGAGACTATTGCCCCTTGATTTTGGAGGCTGGACAAGCAATCTAGATGAAGAGGTTAGGCACAGATCCCCTCTCAATGGTACTGAACATGGATTGGCTTGAAGGCATTTTTTGGAAACTGGAATCTTAAGAGTAAGCCTTGAATTGATAATTACTTTTGTTAAATACCAAGGACTTGGTGATTACTTTCTAGAGGAGAATTAGTAAAAACCTTGAAAATCATGAGCCAGAACAATCTTCTTCTGCCCTTCTTAGGAAATTTTTCCATTTATTTTTAAACTGCTTCTTGCCTGGGGGCATCTTCATCTTTGGCTTCTGATCTCTGTTTCCTGGAGGAAAGTGTAGGGAAAGTGACAATCATTTTACTTTAGGTTCACTTCAATTCATTGAAGAGTTCTGCATACTGAATAGTCTAAATAAATACCAAAAATCTGCTTAATTATAATGTGACAAGATGGGGACTTTTCTCAAACTTTGGCATTTAACATGTGATATTTTATTTGTGGGTGGAAGTACTCTCATAATTAATGAAACAAACAGGATACCTTGTTAACAATGAGACAAACTTCAAATCGCAGTGTGGTTCTTTTCTTTGCCATTTTGTTTTCAAGTCACTTATATAGAGATTAGCAGGATTTTCTACCACGATATAAATATCTGTCCTGAAAGATAATGTTTTATTTTTTCTTCCAAGACTGTTTTGCTGAAAGGTTTCCAGTTGCCTATGGTGGTAGTAAGAAGATGCTAAAATAAATAAATGAATAAATAAATAAATAAATGCCATAGATACATTTAAGTCATTACATCTTAACCAGGCCAATCAAAACAACCATAAAGACACATCGAGATGAAACTTCAAATACTGTGGCACAGCTGTGGACTGCAAAGAAACAAAAAGCTAAACTCAGATCAGAAGAGTTGTTAAAATAGAATAATATGTCTGTGTCTCGGAGACTAAAATACACCTGGCACCAAGAGAAGTACTGAGTATTGAAAGTTGAGACAAGTCACTCTTGACTTTTATGGACTGGTGGTGAAGACAGGCAGTGATTGATACATTATAAAATGGTCAGATTCAGAACAGAATTACTCACAGAATTCTACGGAAAGACAGAAGATAGAGCCCTAAATCCAGCCTGGAAGAATCATGACAAACTTCCTAGAAGAGAAGACACCTGGGCTGAATCTTAAAGGAACAACCTAATTGTCAAGAGGGTAACATGTTTTGAGAGTTGCCCTTGGAACAGAAGTCCCTGAAGCTTCCTTGACTTGTCAGCCTCATTCCTTTCTGTTACAACCGCCTTTCTCCTCAGCCACAGAACATCACTGTCACACCCAACTTTTAGGTTCGTATTTCTTTAAATAGGCAAGGAGTTCTCTTTCAGGAAACCATATGAAAACACCTATTTAAAAAATTCCAATTTGCCTGGCTTGTATTTCCTTTGAAATACTTAGTCCAGTCATTTTGGCTGAGGTAATGGTGTTTTCTGATTGGTCTAGTTTGACTCATCCAATCTGCCTGGAACACTGGTTATCTAAGCGACTTCTATTTAAAACCTACAGAAGGAGAAAAGCATTTAACAGATGATGCAGAAAACATTGTTGATCAGATTGAATAGTTGACGCTTCTAGGGACTACCATTCAACCTACCAGTAAAAAAAGGAATTACGACTGTGGATACATTTTAGGTCATGTTTGCCTAATGAAAGCCTGTCGGTCTAAAAGAAATAAACATTTGCGAGTTACTTTTGAGGCCAACCCTTTGGGAGGTGCTTTTCTTTCACTATCTCATAAAGCTTCTCACTACAACCTTTAGAGACAGGTACTATTTTAAGTATGAGGAACGAAGAAGTTAAGTAACTCTTAGAAGATCATACGGATTTGGAAATCACAGAGATTTAATTCATTTTTAATTAGCATTCCATTTCCCCCCCCGCCCCCCACCACTATACCATGTGGGATCTTTGGAAAACAATATTTGTAGCACAATGTGTCGTCTTCCAAATGACCAGAGGTGCACAAATAAATAGGAGCTTTGTTTTGTTTTCTTTTTTTGCTGACTTTATAAGATGGTTTTCTTTCTTCATATTTTAATGTGCTGTGTCAGACAAAAATGTATAATGAGTGCTTTGTATTTTCTGTCTTTTGAGCTGATTCTGTAAGATGTGTCACATATCTCTTCCTAAGAGAGAACAATTAATGGGGTGTATTGTAATTTCCACATAATATCATCTCCGGAACCATTTGTCTTTAGGCCCATGGTGTAGAGGTGAAAAAGGGGTAGAAGGGGTGCTCGTAAATTTCTTCATTCTTATTGAACATTTTCCCAATAGAATGGTACAGAAAAATGTCAATAATTAATTGGGAAATATTTGTTTATCTTTATAGAGAGATTTTTTTATTAAGCTTAGATAAAACATTTTTTTGGGAGGGTCGTTGTCCCTGGCTCTCTAGTTGTGGACTGGCAGAGTACGGGGTATGTTGGGTGTGGTGCTGCAAAGACAATATTTAGATCATTTTGTGGGAGGCCAATCACTACTTCTTAGGTTGTCCTATCGTTCATTTCATTAGCACTGCACAGGGTTCCCTAGGAATGATATATTTTCCTCTCTCCGGTGAACATTAAACTTAGTTACAGAGATGAGTAAGATGTATAAATAGAGGGGAAAAGGTGTTTCTCATTTTATTACTCTTTTGTGTAATAGTAGTAAAAGTTTTGTAGGGAGTATTGTATACAGTAAAACAATCATTTGTCAATGGGTAAACTTACTGAACACCAATGTCTGCTTTTAAAAGATCCCTTGTGTGTCATGAACTACACAGTGTTCATAAAAAGTTGTACTCCAGGGTTACATATTCTTGTTTCCTCAATAACTGGAGTTTTCTGAAATCTCCAAGGAAAGAGGATTAAACATTTATTGTCAGGAAGCACCAGGTTTCACTTTGTCCTGTGGTTGGACACATTCATTATGCCAGGCTTTAAATTTTCGATTACGGAATCCATAAAGTACCACCAACACACACACATACACACACAAGCAAACACATAAACATACAAACAACCACCAAATAGTTAAAAGTAGTGAATTTTAAAAAGGCGGAAAAAGGGCAAGGACCAGTTTTGATGACTCTATTCTTAGTCTGTCATGTTAGTTTTACCATTACAGACAGTATGTCTCCTTGAGGAATGATACCTGGGGTTATATTTGATTATAAATTACTCTGATTATTTACCATTTGATGTCATAAGATAAGAATTGCTGTCTTTTAATCTGTAGTCGTTAGTGTAGAACTGATTTGACTCATGTAGTAGATGAGGAATATAAAAGAAATTAACAAAAATTTCTCATGATAGATTGGTGAAGACAGAACATCATTAGATAATGTTAGAGCTCAAGCCAATACCCAAAAATATGGTGTTTTGACATGCAGAATTGAAGAATTCTCAAGGTCCCTCTGACCTCACTACTTCCCCAGTCTCTCCCAAAGCATAAGATAAAGTTGTTCTGCGAAGGTCCTTCATCTGCCTTAGATGTGGACCCGCCAAGAGGAGCAATTGTTTTTTCTTCTCCCTCCTATATGACCAAGAATATATCCACACCTGAACAGAACAGACCCTTTCACTGTCAAAGAGAACTATTTACAAGTTAATCTGTGTTCCCGGGTCTATTCATTCTCCCTAGTAATTCTGTTAACAGAATTCCTCTTCTCCCTAATTCCATAACATGTTTTGCCAGGATGTTATGTAAGCTTCCAAACTTCACTGGAGGGGATTCTGAAGTCTCCTGTGTATACACGTTAAATAAATTTGTAAACCTTTTCTCCTAGGGACCAATCTGCCTCATATCAGTGACTTTTAGCAAATCTCCAGGAGGCCAAGGTCCTTGGCCCCCACAATAACAACACATGCATAAGAATCTATCTGAAGAGGAAGATAATAAGAAGGCAATTTCAAGGACATGGTAGTTTAGAAATTCTAATTTGAAAGACAAGTACAAATTATATATGAACAATGAAATGGAGTTTTAAAAATATAGACAGTTGGCCAGGCATGGTGGCTCGTGCCTATAATCCCAGCACTTTGGGTGGCAGAGGTAGGAGGATTGCCTGAGCTCAGGAGTTCAAGACCAGCCTGGGCAACATGGCAAAACTCCATCTCTAAAAATAATACAAGTATTAGCTGGGCATGGTGGTGTGTGCCTATGGTTTTAGCTACTCAGGAGGCTGAGGCTGGAGGATCACTTGGGCCAGGGAGATTAAATAAGCTATGACTGTGATTGTACCACTTCACTCCAGTCTGAGTGACAGATTAAGACCCTGTTTCAAATATATATATATTTGAGAGAGACTGTTGACGTCAGCTCTGGCATGTGAAGTACTTGAATGTTGTCACCCACAATTCTTACAAGAAAAAACTAGATGCTTGAGTATTAATGACTTTTTCATAGGTTAGCCAGAGAACTGAAGTCTCAGAGTAAACCATCACACTGAAATATCTAGATTACTTCTAGATGTAGGTGTGTCCAAAGAGATATAGCATGATCAGCTTACATGGAACAGAAACCCTGGAGCCATAAACAAGTGGAAACACTTAAGTGATGTCTTAGTCCATTTAAGCTGCTATAACAAAATACTATAAAGTAGGTGGCTTACAAATAACAGACATTTATGTCTTACAGTTCTAGGGGAAGCTAGAAATTCAAGATCAAAGCACCAGCAGATTTGGTGTTTGGAGGGCTAACTTTCTGGTTGATAGATGACGTCTTCTCACTATGTGGTAGAAGTGGTGAGGATGCTCGCTCATGCCTCTTTTATGAGACAAGAGACAGATTGTTTGGAAAGGTGAATTTCCCTCTTAATGGCTAAAGGTTTTGTGCCTTTTTTTTTTTTTTTTAAGAAGGAGTCTCGCTTTGTTGCCCAGGCTGGAGTGCAGTGGTGTGATCTCGGCTCACTGCAAGCTCCACCTCCTGGGTTCACACCATCCTCCGGCCTCAACCTCCCAAGTAGCTGGGACTACAGGTGTCTGCCCAGCTAATTTTGTGTATTTTTTTTAGTAGAGATGGGGTTTCACTGTGTTAGCCAGGATGGTCTTGATCTCCTGACCTGGTGATCCACCCACCTCGGCCTCCCAGAGTGCTGGGATTACAGGCGTAAGTCACCGTGCCCGGCGTTTTGTGCCTTTTAAAAAACTCTTTCAGTCATCGTTTTGGCCAAATAAATGACTTGGGATAACCTGGAATTCTATTTCATAATATCAAAGTGTTTTAAACCTTTAACATATTTGATAGGCTTTCCAAAATCAAATTTCAGCTTCAAAATTGTCTTTTCTAACTCCTAACTTTTGGATGCTACAGAGGGCCCTTGGAACATCCAAAAGAGATGTAAACGGGTCTGTTAGACTGTAGCAAGTAGTAATTTTGGTAAACTACTTGAGACTGAGTGGACTAGCTTGAGAGTGAGAAATTCCTGGTGGTCATAGTCTTGAGGGGGAACCCACAATTCTACAGGATTTGCCTTTAGAAACTCCACCACATATTCAAAGTAGAAATTCAGAAAAGATAACCCACAGGGCATGAGGTAGGGAAGAGTAATCATTGTGAAATGCAGCCAGAGTCTTCTCCATAACAAAGGCCTACCTTTTAGGGAAAAGGTTTCGCTGGGAAATGTAATTCCTCCCACGTTGGGCCCCTTTAGTCTCCCTGTCTCACCTGAGGGGAGAAAGAGCATAGCCTACAGGGATCAATGCTGCAAAAAATAGATTGAGAAGAGTGAGGCTAAGGAAGGGAGTAGATAGCTAGTGGGAGAAAAGCTGTATCAAAGGAGAAACATCTGAGAAGTTAACAGCCCTGGGAGGAATTCCCAGTAAAGAACAGAGATTTAATTGAAATATTATAAAACATTCTGTATCCCCTCTCACTCTGCCATTGCACAAATAGGGCCCCAGTGTAATAATAGTGGGTTCCAGCTGAAAAAAAGATGTTAGACATGGACTGCTTCTGAGGAACAAGATATAGAAAGAAACAAAACAAGGGCAGTAAACAAATTTGAAGTTTCTGGGCATCTACAGCTACACAAACATTAAACACAGTTGAATGCCCACAGATTAACTGGAATCATCAACTTAACAGCCAGTTTATCTCAATTCCCAGTAGTTCATACAACTCGTCTGAGTTTCCAGAAAAACTTACAAGGTACGTCAAAATGCAAAAACAACCAAGCAAAAACAGTCTGAAGAGACAGAGCAAGCATAAGAACCAGGTTTAGATACAATACAGATTTTGAAATTATCAAACAAGGGATTTAAAATAATTACAATTAACATGGCAAGGCTATAATGAAGAAAAGGGAAGACAACACACGAGAAGAGATGGATAATTTGAGGAGAAAGATAATTTTCTAAAAAATAATCAAAACGAAATGCTAGATATTAGGAACACTGTAACAGAAATGAAGGATGTTTTATATATTCATCAGTAGATCCAACATGAAAATGGAAAGAATCAGTGATCTTGAAGATAAGTCAATAGTGACTTTACAAACCGAAATTCAGCAAGATAAAAGCACTTTAAAAGCAGAGAAGACATCCAAGAACTTTGGACAGAATCAAAAGATGTAACATTCACATAATAATAGAGTAGAATAAATATTCAAAATAGTAGAAGCTGAAAACTTTTCAAAATTAATGAAGAACAGAAAATCACAAATCCAGAAAGCTCAGAAAACAAAAAGCAGAATGAAATACTACCTTTAGTCATACTTTATTAAAACTGAGGAAAAAAATTAACAGAGAGAAATCTTGAGAAAAATGAGAGGCGGTGAAATAATGTAAGCAAAAAGAGAATGGAGTGAAATACGTAAAGTATTGGAAGAAAAAAACACCAATGAGAATTTATATCCAACAAAATTATTCTTTAAATATTAAAGAAATAAAAACTTCCTTGGACTAATAAAACCTGAGATTTATCACCAGCAAACCAACCATGCCAGAAATGTTAAAAAGAAGTTCTTCAGCCATAGGGAAAGTAATATGTGTTACCAACTCAATGTTTGTGTCCCCTAAAATTTATATGTTGATGACCTAACCACCGAAGTGGCTGTATTTAGAGATGAGATCTCCAGGAAGGTAATAAAAGTTAAATGAAGTCATAAGGATTAGGCTCTGATCTGATAGGATTCATGTCATTATAAGAAGAGACATCAGATAGCAAGCCCTCTCTCTCTCTGTCTCTCCCCACCCCCTCACTCAATAGGAAGACACAGCAGGAAGTGGCCATCTATAAGGCATAAACTAAACTTGCAGCTTGATCATAGACTTCTAGCTTTCCAAATTGTGAGACAATAAATGTTTGCTGTTTAAGCCACTAAGTCTGTGGTATTTTGTTATGGCAACCCCCACAGACTAATACATGATAGGTCAAAAGTTTTGATCTACATAAAGAAAGTACAGCGGTGGAGATAAAGATTCCTCTTGACTCACTGAAAGTTCACTGAAAATGAACTTACAGAAGACAGATTAATAGGAAGAAAAGAATAAAAATTTATATTCATATGCAGAAAATGCATAAAGATATAATTGAATTATATGAATGTTCAGTTATAACCAGAGAAGAGAGAAAAAGAGGAAAAATGAAGAAATTCAACAAAAAAGTTAAAAACATGGCATATATTAATACAACTATAACAATAATGACTAAATATGAACAGTCTAACTATATCAATGAAATGTAAGAGATTATCACAGTGAATTAAAAATTACAAGAACCACAGTATCAATATAAAGACACAGGTAAAAAATATAGAACTAGGAAAATATATATCACATTTACTAATCAAAAAAAAATCTAGAATAGCTATATTGATTGCAGAAGAAGCAGACTTCAGAATAAGCAAAATTAAAATGAGTAAATAAGAGTATTACATACTGATAAAAAAGTCAATTATCCAAGAACACTTAACAATTCCAAAAATATATATACCTAATAACTGAAAACACATGAAGCAAAAACTGACAGAATTAAGTGAAATAGATGAATCTATCATTATAGTCAGCGATTGCAGCATCTCTCTGCCAGTAATTGACAGATTAAACAGGCAGAAAATCAGAAAGGATATACACTACCGGAACAGCACCATCCATCGACATGATCTAATAAGCATTTATAGAATACTCCACCCAAAAACAACAGAATACTTATTCTTGTCCAACTAACATGAAACATTCGCCAAGATAAACCATATTCTGGGCCATAAAATACAAATATAAAAGAACAAAAATCATACAATGTCTGCTTTTAGGCCACAAGGGCATTAAGCTGTAAACTAATAAGAGGAAGATAGCTAGATCTGCAAACATTTAAAAATCTTCTAAATAACTCATAGATTTAAGAGATCTCCAGAGAAATGTTAAAATATAATTTGAATTAAACAAAAATAAAAATATAACCACAAAATTTGTGGCACAAGGCAAAAGTATTGTATACAGTGAAATTTAGAGCACCAAGTGCATATATTAGAAATAAAACCAAAAATCTAAAGTCAATAGTCTAAGTTCCCTCCTTAGGACATTAAAGAAAAGGAACAAATGAAGCCCCAAACAAGAAAGAAATAATACAAACTATGGTGGAGATCATTTTAAGATGAGAAAAATGGTAAAGAAAATCAACAAAACCAAAAGTTGCTTCTTAGAAAAGATCAATCAAATTGATAAACCTCTAACTAGGGTAACTAGAACAAAAAATAAAGAAGGCATAAATTTATAATATTATATATGAAAGAAGGACCATCACTACTAATCACAGACTTTAAAAAGATAATAAAAGAATACTATGAACAAATCTAACTCACAAAATTGATGATTCAAATAAAATAGACCAATTCCTTGAAAGACACAAACTACTACAACTCAAACAAGGGGAATCAGATGATTTGAATGACACAATATCTACTAAATAACTTGAGTTAATAATTAATGTTCCACAAAAAAGCATTTGGACGAGATGGTTTTACCAGTGATATGCCAAACACTTAGTGAAGGAATGATACTAATACTCCACAATCTCTTCTAGAAAATAGAAGCAAAGTGAACACTTCCAAACTCAGTCTATGAAGTTAGCCTTCTGTAATACCAAAACCAACTAAAGATGTTACAGAAAAAAAAAAATTACAGACAAATATCTCTCGTGAACATAGATGTAAAAATCTTCAACAAAATATTAACAAATTGAATTCAACAATTTATAAAAAGAATTATACATTAGCTTGACTACATTTAAGTTCAGGAAGTTATAACATTATGACAAAATGTTATTTACTCTGGGGATGCAGAACTAGTTTAACATTTAAGAACCAACTAATGAAATTCTCCATTTTACGAAGTGTATAAAGACAAAACATATGATCACATCAATTGATACATAAAAGGCATTTCACAAAATCTATCGTGTATTCATGAAAAAAACTCTCAGCAAACTTCCCTCAACCCGATAAAGAACATTTAGAAAAAAACCTTTAGTAAGCATCAGACTTAATGGTGAGAGATTAGAGATTTTTCCCCTAAGATGGGGAACATGCTAAGGATGTTTTCGGTCAGCACTCCTAGTCATCATCACACTGGAAGCATAACTAGTGTAATAAAGAAAAAGAAATGAAAGTATACAAGTGAGAAAGGAAAAAATAAACTATCTTCATTCACAGATGACATAATTGCCTACGTAGAAAACCATAAGGAATCTATTTTTTAAAATAAGTAAATAAATAAAAATAGCTCCTGAAAGTAATAAGCTAGTATAACATGGTTGTAGGATATAATGTCAACAGGCAAACATCAATTGCTTCTCTATGTTATAGCAATAAACACAGGGATTTAGAAATTAACAGCAAAATACCATTTGAAGTAATACCAAAAATTAGGCCAGGCATGATGGCTCACGCCTGTAACCCCAACACTTTGGAGAGGCTGACACGGGCAGATAACTTGAGACCAGATCAAGTGATCTGAGCTGAGATCACACCACTGCACTCCAGCCTGGGTGACAGAGCAAGACTTCATCTCCCCAGAACAAAACAAAACAAAATAATAATAATAATAATAGTACTAAAAATTGAAGTACTTAATAATAATTCTAACAAATTTTGTATAAAATCTATGTATAACAACAAGTAAATAAAATAAATCAAAGATACAAATAAAGAGATAATCTATATTCATATATTGGAAATCTCAACATCGTTGAGATGATAAATCTTCTCAACTTTATACATTCAACAAAATCTCAGTAAAAATCTCAGCAAGCTCTAGTGTAGATATAAACAAAGCTGACTCTAAAGTTTACACAAAAAGGCAAAAATTTAAAAATAGCCAACACAATACTGAAGAAGAACAAAGTTGGAAGACTCAGACTACTGAACTTGAAGCCTTACAAGAAAGATACATTAATCAAGATAGCATAGGATTAATGAAAAAATAGACAGATACTTCACTGAATTAGAATGAAGAGTCCAGAAGTAAACTAACACAGATAATATCAACTGACTTTTATAAAGGGCAGAGGCAATTAAGAAAATGACATTTGTATTCAATGATATGAAACAACAGGATGTTCATACCCCAGAAAAACAATCTGAGACACAGACCTCATTCCTTACTCAAATATTAACTCAAAAGCAATCATAGACTTAAAGTAAAATGCAAAACTATGAAAACTTCCAGAATAATATATGAAAAAAATTCTGTATGACTTTCAGTCTGTTGATGGGTTTTTAGATACAATGTCAAAAACTTCATTCATGAGAGAAAAAATAAGTTAGACTTTAATAAAGTTAAAATCTTATAAGCCAGGTATGGTGGCAAACGCCTGTAATCCCAGCACTTTGGGAGGCCAAGGCTAGTGGATCACCTGAAGTCAGGAGTTCAAGATCAGCCTGGCCAACATGGTAAAACCCCTAAAAATACAAAAAATTAGCCAAGTATGGTGGATTACAGATCCCAGCTACTCAGGAGACTGAGGCAGGAGAATCACTCGAACCCAGGAGGCGGAGGTTGTAGTGAGTGGAGATCAAACCATTGCACTCTAGGCTAGGCAACAAGAGCAAAACACTATCTCAAAAAAAAAAAAGAAAGAAAAAAAAAAAATTAAAATCTTTTCACCTATGGAAGTCACCATTAAAAGAAGGAAAACATAAGCCATGCACTAAGATAAACCATTTACAAAAATATGACTTTAAAAATATTTGTATCCAAAAATACAAAGAACTCTTAAAACTCAACAATAAGAAAACAAAAACTTATTTTAAAAAATGAGCCAATTTTATCAATGGATATCTCACAAAAGAAGAGAAGCAAATTACAAAGAAGCATATGGAAGTATGCTGAAAATCATTCGTCATTAGGAAAATGCAATAAAACAAGAGGCCACTACACACCTATTAGTATGACTAATATCCCAAAACAAATCAGATAACAGCAAGTGCTGAAAAGGAAATCGAACAGCAGGATTCATTGCTGGTGAGAAAGCAAAATGGCACAGCCAGATTGGAAAACAGGATACTTCTTACAAAATTAACTATAATCTTACTATACAATCTAGTAATTGCACTTCTAGGTATTTACCTAACTGACTTGAAAACTTATTTCCACAAAAATATCTGCACATGAGTGTTTGTGGCATCTTTATTTATAATCACCAAAAACTTACAGCAACAAAGATGTCTTTTAATAGGTGAATAAACAACTGTAGTGTATCCATGCAATGAAATACTATTCAGCATTTTAGAAACATTAGTATTGAGTTTAGAAAAGACGTAGATTAATCTGAAGTGCATATTTGAATGAGAGAAGTGAAAATGGATACTTACATCAGTAAAGGGAGACTGTGAAGGCTGTATATGGTAAAATTACATTTGTTTTGTTTCTTGAGATAGGCCCTTCAGGTCTCAGTTGCCCAGGCTGGATTGCAGTGGCACAATCATAGCTCACTGCAGCCTTGACCTCCCAGGCTCAAGCAATCCTCCCACCTCGGCCTCCCATGTAGCTGGGACTATAGGCATGTACCACCACACTCAGCTAACCATTTAATTTTTTTTTTTTTTTGTAGAGATGGTGTCTCACTATGTTGTCCAAGCCAGTCTCATACTTCTGGGCTCATGTGATTCACCTGCCTTGACCTCCAAAAGTGCTGGGATCACAAGCATGAGCCACCATGCGTAGCCTTAAAATTCCTTTTATATGACATTCTGTCAGTAGTCACCAGGGGTTTGCAGAGTGAAAGGACTGAACAGGTAAAACAGAGGGATTTGTGGGGAGCACTGAAACTATTCTGTGTGATACTATAATGGTGGATATATGACATTATGTATTTGTCAAAACCCATATAATGTTACAATACAAAGAGCAAACCTTAATGTACGCAAATTAAAATAAACTATTGATCAGGTCAAGGGTCTGAGGAGGGAATACATATTATGACAAATGATCTAACTGTATTACAGATGTACAAAATAAACTCACTAAATGGAGTGAGGGGGAGGTAAAGGGGAAGCCACTTACTATAAAATAACTTTGGAAATAATTAGAGTCTATAATATATAAGGCAAAATTAACTGAACATATACACTGGTTGATAAAGCTATTTCATTTGAGATATGTGTTAACAATTACAATACTGCTATATATGTATTCTAGAACTGAACAATTAGGTGAATGAATGGTGGATTGTAAGAGATAAGCAAGAATGGAAGTCCAGAATCATGTGTGTTAAGGGACTAGATCTAGAGTTGGAAACACCAGTATAAACTCATGTTTAGCTTAATAAAGGTACCTATAGAAATACATGTATATGTGTATACATACATATGTGTATATATATGTAATATAATATGCATAGTTACATGAGATTGTTGATACATGTATTTCCTTGATCTATCAGCTAAGAGGGCCCAGAAGCAACAACTTCCCAGTAGCCACAAGAATGCTTAGCAGGCAGGCCTTAGTTTCTAATACAATTCTTCAATAAAAGGAAACATGATGCTTGGAGAAATAGCTAACTTATGACTCAGGCGGGAAATATACAGTATAAGACTGAGTTGCTTATTGTGTGTCAGAAATTAAGGAATTTCTCAAAACAAAACATAAACAAGAACAACAACAACAACAAAAAACCACAATGATGGGTATATGTCAAAGTGTCACGGTAGACCACCTAAAGAACTACCAGTAGACAAGTCTGGAACAATTCTAGGTGTTTCTGTAAAGATATTTTTTAGATGACATTAGCATTTAAATCCTTAGACTTGATTAAAACATATTATCCTCCATATGTGAGTGGGCCTCATCCAAGCAGTTCAAGGCCTTAGTCAGAAAAAGACTTGCCTCTCCCAAGAAAAGGGGAATTCTGCCAGCAGACTGCCTTCAGACCGGAACTACAACATCAACTCTCCATCGAATCTCTAGCCTGCTGGCCTATGTTTCAGATTTTGGATTTGCTGGTCTTCACAATCATGTGAGCCACTTCCTTAAAATGTCTCCTTTTGTAACTTACTACAGACACACACAGACACACAGACACATTAATGTATATATACCACATATAGACACATGCACCCTTTTTATTCTGTTTCTCTGGAGAAACCTTACTAGTACAAGTGGCACTGGATTATAACCCCACATATAAAAATATTCATAATTACATAGTGGCATAAATAATTAAATAAAAGACATGAAAGAGACAAATCTCTCATAGGCAAAAACTTCAAATAATGTAGATACTCCTTTTTCAAGTAGGCAGAGTTCAATCCCCTACTCCTTGTGTGTGGGCCTTACTCAGTGACGTGTTTCTAAAGACCAGTGTATGGAAAGAGAGAAAAAAGTAATTTTACAGTAGAGAAACCTGACAGACATTACCTTGTACAGGAGACCAAAATTAACCTCAGTGTAAGTCGCATTGACAGCATGTACTGCTTATGCGTTTGAGAAGAATGACACTTGGTGTTTGTTGTCTTCCTCCTAAAAATTCATAAGCTCAGTCTGACTATGAGAAAAACATCGGACAAATCCCAACTGATATTGGGATTTCTTTCACGAAACACCTGACCAGTACTCCCCAAAACTGTGAAGATCTCTAAAAACAAGGAAAGCCTGAGAAACTGTTACAGCCAATAGGAGCCTAAAAAAACATGATGACTAAATGTAATTCAGTATCCTGGTTGGTATTCTAAAACAGTGAGAGCATATTTAGAGAAAAACTAAGAAATCTGAATAAATGATGTGTTTCAGTTAATAAAAATATATCTTTATTGATTTGTTAATTTGGACAAATGCATCATACTAATATAAGGTGTTAATAGAAGACACCAGTTGTGGGCTATATGGGGATCCTCTCTATTATCCTCAAATCCTTTCTGTAAATTTAAATCTATTCTAAGATAAAAAGTCTATTTAAAATATATATGCACTAAGAGAGAACAATATTTCGAGTAAAAAGAATAACTATTTTTGGGAAAACATTCATTGCTTCTTTCTTATGATTAAAGAACTGAAATTAACAGAAATTTCCACAAAGGCAAGATTCCTCAGGTAAAAGGATTCCTCAGCTTTTAGGATATAAAACTTTGTCTATCTGGGCAATCTGTACTGACTTGTGAAAACCACATCCATCTGACAAGTAATTAATAACCAGAATATGTAAAGAATTCAAACAACTCAGTAGCAAAACAAAAAATCATTGCAAAATGGGGAAAAGATCTGAATAGACATTTCCCAAAAGAAAACATAGAAATGGACAATAGGCATGTGCTCAACATCACTAATTATTAGTAAAATAAAAATCCCAACCACAAACAGCTATCACCTCACCCCAATTAAAATGGCTACTATAAAAAAGACAAGAAATAACAAATGCTGATGAAGATGCAGAGAAAGGGGATTGCTCATACACTGTTGGTGGGAGTGTAAAGTAGCATAGTCATTATGGAAAAGGGTATGGAGGTTTCTCAAAACACTAAAAAGAGAACTACCATATAATCCAGAAATTTCACTGATGGGCATATATCCAAAAGAAAGGATATTAATATATGGAAGAGATATCGGTACTCTCATGTCTATTCAAGCATTATTAACAATAGCCAAGATCTAGGTGTCCAGCAATGGGTGAATGGATAAAGAAAGTGTGGTATTCATACACAATGGAATATGTTTCAGCCATAAAAATGAATGTAATTCTGTCATTTACAGCAATATGGATGGAAACTGGGGGTCACTATGTTAGGTGAAACAAGCCAGGCAAAGAGACAAAAATTACACATTCTCAGTCATATGTGGAAGCCAAAGAAGTGGATCTCATTGAGGCAGAGGGTAGAATAGTGGCTACCAGAGGCTGAGAAGGGAAGGAGGTAGTGAGGGATAAAAAGAAGTTGGTTAACAGATACAAAAATAGAGTTTGATGAAAAGAATAGCCCGGGCATGGTGGCTTATGCCTGTAATCCCAGCACTTTGGGAGGTCGAGGTGGGGGAATCACCTGAGGTCAGGAGTTTGAGACCAGCCTGGACAACATGGTGAAACCTCGTCTCTACTAAAAATACAAAAGAATTAGCCAGGCGTGGTGGTGCATGCCTGTAATCCCAGCTACTCAGGAGGCTGAGGCAGGAGAATCTCTTAAACCTGAGAGGTGGAGGCTGTAGTGAGCCAAGATCACACCATTGTACTCCAGCCTAGGCAACAAAAGGAGACTCCGTCTCAAAAAACAAACAAACAAAAGAATAAATTCCAATATTTGATAGTACAGTGGAGAAATTATAATTAAAAATAATTTATTCTATATTTCAAAATAGCTAAAAGTGATTGTGAGTTCCAAACACAAAGAATAAATAAATGTTTGAAGTGATGGACATCACAATTACCCCGATTTTATCATTACACATTGTAAACAGGTATCAAAATATTTCACACACCCACAAAATATGTACAACTCATATACCAATAATAAAATATATAAACAAGCAAAGTCCTCTAGGCCATTCAACAACAAAAAAATCAAATGAGTTTAGAACTAATTATGTGATTTTTGCCATACTTTTCAGATATAAAGACTAATAAAAGCATTTGATTGTCATTTGTAAAAATGCATGCTGAATACACCCATTAGTACACTTTCCATGCTTCGTGTTGATGAAAAATCCATTTTTAACCATAAAGCAATTGATTTTCATAAGTGTCCTTTTCATATATTACTGATTTGTATTCTATAAGCCCACCATTAAAAAATGGTTTGTTTGAGTGCAACTCCCTCCACTTTGCCTTAGGTTTTCTGGTTTATTCAAGTTACCAAGAAACAAAAATAGCTGCGGTTTTGGCAGAATGCATTCTCTTTTCCTATAGGGAATACTCACAATTTAGCAAGGAGCATTTTCAAATGCAAATGACCCTCCAAATTAGGGCAGTCCTCCTTCTTACAGCCACTACTAAGCCTCCACCTGCGCATGTTCCTATTCAAAGCCGGTCTACTCAGCCCATATGCATCTCCTCCAGTGTTTTATTTGACAATCTGTTTCAGCTTCGCAAGGGAGCTAGCAAATTATGTATTGCTCATTTTGTCAAAGTCATCATTGATGACAATTCCGGCATCAAGAGGCTCGTTTTATTCTGCAGATGTTTTTATCAAATAGAAGATAAATCATGGTTTCCCATTTTGTTTTGTGTTTTGTGTTGTACTTCTGAGAATAACAGAGGGCACAAATAAAAACCTTTTCATTAATAAAGAAAGAAAGAAATACACTCAAGAGGTTCACCACTGCACGATTTTCAGATATGCAGAGCACACACTGGTAAGAGATTTTATATTTAGCACCAATATAACAGCCTTCAGTTAGGAATGGTGAACGGGGTTGGCGGGGGTGGGGGCGGTGCATGGAAAGAAGAGAAAGAGGTAATCTTAATTTTTAAGAGATTAATTTCTTCTCATTTCTTTTAGAATACTGGCCCCAACTTAATTTGGGATGCCAATACAGAGGAAAGTTCACCATAGCTTCATCCAGAAAGAGGCATCACAATACACTTCTGAAAAAAATAATTAACCTCACTGGTAAGTCATTGTGAAATTGCCTTAGTGTTCTCATGAAACGTGGCTGAGATCCCTATAACTTTTAACATAAGAACCAGGGTCAATAGGTCTCTTGATGTGGTCTGCTGAAATCTATACTTAGATTTGGAGGGGAAATGAAAAAAAGAAAAAAACACAGTCATGCGAATCTATCTTGTTCTTCTGCTCCAAGGTGTAGGTAGCTGAACAAAGTAAAGTAAGGCTCTTAAATAAAAATAAATATTTAATACAGGCTCACCATAAGCAAAACACCGTTATTCTATTGGAATTGCATATGTGTGATTAAAGTGGCCAGGAATGCTTCATTACCATCTCCATAGTACCTAGTTCCGTGTGGAGTTCAATGAGGTTTAAATTAGGCCTGAGTGTAATAGTTATCAGAGGTGAATGAACAAATTCTAAGTGGATCGTGAGTTCTCCCTGATGCAGGTGGCAGCATTGTGAAAGGCAGCTGAGGTTGGATATAATTTAAGAAAATCTCTACCTTTACATATATCATCATCATTACCAGCAATGTTAATTATGTGCTAGGCACAATACTAAGCCCTTTATACATGTCATTATCCCTTAAATTCAAAACTGTGTCTTGAGATGCTCTCCCTCAGTATGAGAAACGGAGGCTCACAGAGGTTCGGCTGTTTGCCAAACGCCACACAGCTAGGACTTTCCTTTTTTTTGGTTTGTTTTGTTTGTTTGTTTTTGTTTTGTTTTTCTTTTTTTATTATTATTATTTTACTTTAAGTTCTAGGGTACATGTGCACAACGTGCAGGTTTGTTACATATGTATACTTGTGCCATGTTGGTGTGCTGCACCCATCAACTCGTCAGCACCCATCAACTCGTCCTTTACATCAGGTATAACTCCCAATGCAACCACTCCCCCCTCCCCCGTCCCCCCTCCCCCCTCCCCATAATAGGCCCCAGTGTGTGATGTTCCCCTTCCCGAGTCCAAGTGATCTCATTGTTCAGTTCCCACCTATGAGCGAGAACATGCGGTGTTTGGTTTTCTGTTCTTGGCGATAGTTTGCTGAGAATGATGGTTTCCAGCTGCATCCATGTCCCTACAAAGGATACAAACTCATCCCTTTTTATGACTGCAAATGTGGCACATATACACCACGGAATACTAAGCTAGTACTTTCTGAATCATGTTGGGCGTGTCTAAGAGCACAGGATTAGCATTCATACAGTCCTTGGTTTGAATCTGGACAATGCAACTATTCTGACCATTAGAAACTTTGTATAACTTTTAATTGGCTCGGTTGACATACTTGGTGTCGTATTCATTTGTTTATATATTCCTTCACATTGACCACTCATTTATTAGAGGTCTATGATGTGCCAAGCACTATGCAAAACAACCGTGTGTGTGTGTGTGTGTGTGTGTGTGTGTGTGTATTTGCATACATATATTATATACATATATAAATGTATATATATACACACACACACATATGTACATACACATATATTTATACATGTATACATGCATATGTATACATTCCCATACACATACATATATATATATGAAGTACATTTCTGTCTTTTTCAAAGGAAGCAGAAAGAAATTAATGCAGCAACTCTTATTTTGCTTGGAGTGTTCCCATGGACAGACGGGTTATTTCTTTTGTATGTCAGTGCACCTTTCAGATGCTAGCCAGTCTCTCCTGGAAACCCTTAGATGTTTTGCATCAGCGTTGCAATTTACTATTTAAGGGAGACGTTCCTTCTTATTTCCCAATTGTTCTTCCATCCAGTCTGAATAAAACATAAGCTGATCAATATATAAAGTATCCATAAAACTAGGCTGCTACAATGACTATTTGTGTTAACTCTATTCTCCTTTTTACCTTACTTCTACATGATTTAGCATTAAAGTTAAAGCAAAAACAATGACAAAGGTACAGCAAAAGCAAATAAGATTTTAACAAGCTTTCAATAGACTGACAAAAGGAGATGGGAAACTAGAAACATAAAAATAATAAGCAGTAACTCTGCCAAGAAGCACAGCCTCCAAATCGATCCTGAATGAGAAATTTACTTATTTATTTGCATCTTTCTGTTCAGTTTTGCATTAACTATTTTTTTCCCTCTTGTTATGAACACCATTTGGATTTATTGCATCTCCTGGTGTTCTTTAGCATTTTTTTTTACATCCAATCTCCTTATTTTAACATCTCTTTATGTTCAAATTTTTTAGACATCATTTACTCTTTTTTTCTACAAATAGTAGAAATCATGGAATGAACAGTTAGAGTTATTGTTAGTGCACAAATAGCTTAAGACAGATCGTAAAGTCCCTAGTGATCAAGGAACTATATAATGCTGACTAGCTCCAGCAGCGACAGCAAAAATTTTCATAAGCCAGATGCTTAGCTTTCAGCTCAACCCTATCAACTTATCCTCATCATGTGATAATCCCCCATTACTTTCCAAAAAAAACCTATTGTCTTTCTGACCCTTGAAAAAATTCTGCAGTTTCTAAGGGTCTTTACCTAGCTTCATTCTTTCTGCAACTGCATATAACTCAAAATGATGAGGACACATGACAAAAAATAAAATAATGAGGACACATGATAAAAAGGCAAACACATTTTTTACCAACCATAAGCAAATTCAGATGCAAAATTTTAAAACAGAGGACACTAAAGGCCTTTTGGATAAGAAACTACAACTTACAGTTTTGGAACTTAAACCTTTCTTGTACACATAGAATGTGAATACGGCAGTTTTAATTTCCAAAAGAGCAATATTGGATTCCTTAATGAATGAATATTTTGAATATTACATATCATTATTCAAGGTACCAAGATGAAAGGTACCTAAACATGACAAAATACTATTTTAAAATATTTACTAATCTTCTTAATCTAAAGATTTTCTTTAGAATCAGTATTTATAACACAAGGCAAGCTCTTACATTTTCTCCAAGTTTTTAAACCAATTCTATATAACTTAAAAGTTCATTATAGAGAGGCATTGTATTTCTTAGTACCTCTTTCTCATAGAGGTGAGGAAATTAAATTTCAGACAGATTTCATGTTGAGAACATAATCTGCAGAAATACAAGGTGGATAACAAAATAGCCATGAGGGCAACAAGCAAAAATCAGTGCCCTTGACTTTTAAAATCCAATTAGGGATTTTAGACATTTAGCTCAATGGGAGTCAGCTTTGTGAGGCACCACCTGCCCCCTAAGGTGAACATGATTCATCGCTACAAGAAGAACAGAAGAGGAAATCTCAAATAGGGGAAATGATGGTTCTGAAATACTGAGGGCCAGTAAAGTCTCAATAAATATGTTAAATTTTAGGCTTCATAACAAACTACCATGAACTGGGTGGCTTATAACAACAGAAATTTATTCTCTCATGAGTCTAGAGGCTAGAAATCTGAAATCAAGATCTCAGAAAGGCCAAGTTTTCTCTGACGAGTCTAGAAGGGGACTTTTCCTTGCCACTTCTAACCTTCAGTTGGTTGCCAGCAATCACTGGCATTCCTTGGTTTGCAGATGCATTATTTCATTCTCTGTTTCTGTTTTCACATGGCTTTCCTCACCAAGAGGCTGCATGTCTATGTGTGTTCACATTTCCCTCTTCCTATAAGAATGTTATTCTTATTGCATTTATGGCTCATTCTAATCCATCATGACCTCACCTTGACTTGTTCACATCTACAAAGATCCTATTTCCAAATAAGGTCACATTCAAAGGTTCTGGGTAGACATACATTTTGGGGGGACACTATTCATCCCAATACACTAGGATCCCATGTTCCAGTTCAGTTCACATATATCTGTGAGGCGCCTTCAACTTATGTCCAAATCTAAACTCCTGATTTCCTATCCCCAAACACATGTTCCACCCAGTGTCTCTCTTATCTCGGTTAAATAACAATAAAATCCTTCCAGTTTCTCAGGCCTAGAAACTTAGCATGATCTCTTTTTAGTGCCTTTCTTTCACAGCACACATCTAATACATAAGAAAATTCTCTTGGTTATAGCTGCACATCTATGGAATCTGACCACTTATCATGTCCACTACTGCAAATGCTACTATATGAGCAGCCATCATCTCTCATCTGGATCATTTCTAGAGCCTTCTGATCAGTCTCCTCACTTCTACCCTTTTCCTAACAGTCTACTTTTGGAACACCAGCTGGAGCGATTCTTTTGAAACATAGGTCAGATTATGTCACTCTTCTGCTAAAATTTCTCAAGTAGCTTCTCATTTCATTCACAGTGAACAACAAAACTGTTACAAGACCCTGTGTAACCCTGTCCTCAAACCCATCTGACCTCAGCTTCCCCACCACTCCCTGCTTCATTCAAACTGTCTCTCTGAGATTTAACACTGATTGTGTTCCCACCTTAGGACCTAGGCATGCTGTTCCCTCTCTTCAAAGACACCAGCGAAGTCACTCAAATATCTACATTGCTGGAGGAGTCAAAGGTAATTTGAACAAACTCGATAAAAATAAAGTGAAAGCAATTCAAGTGTCATTTCCAGTTAGAGCAGAAGAAAACCATTGTAGGCAACAATAAACACCTCGTTTCAATCATTTGAATGCTTATTACAGTAACAATAACAATAAAAATATTATACTTTCCAACAGGCATATATTAGACACTTTGTTAAAATGACTTTTTACATTATAACATGATCTATAAATGCTTAGTCTTATATCCATTAGGATACTAAAGAGATAACCTTTGGCCAGGTGTGGTGGCTCATGCCTGTAATCCCAGCACTTTGGGAGGATGAGGCGGGCAGATCACGAGGTCAGGAGTTCAAGACCAGCCTGACCTACATAGTGAAACCCTGTCTCTACTAAAAATACAAAAAAATTAGCCAGGTGTGGTGGCTTGCGCTTGTAATTCCAGGAGGCTGAGGCGGGAGAATGGCTTGAACCCAGGAGGCGGAGGTTGCAGTGAGCTGAGATTGCGCCACTGCACTCCAGCCTGGTCGACCAAGTGAGACTCTGTCTGAGAAAAAGAAAAGGAGATAACCTTTGAACTACAGCAAGGGAGAGGGCAAGCACTGTGGAATTATGTGAAAAATAGAAAAATGCTCTTCCTTATTCTATAACTTAAGCATATCAACTCTGAATGTCAAATCTTGGTCCCATAGGCCCATTGGTAGTTTATATGGGAAGTGTGGACTTACAGGAAGTCTCAAGCCTCCTCCAAAACTTTTCCAGCCAATACCCTTAGATCTGTTATCTGAATTTATTTTCTTAAAAGAACATAATTTAATGAAACAATTCTCAAAGGCTAACAGAGTTATATAAGAAAACATTAGATAGTTGCTTCAGACAACTACTTAGACACAAAATGCTAACAGATTGTATGTTTTTTAAAACGAAGAAAGTTTTAAACAAAAGATATGCATGTTTAAATAAGAAATTATGAAACAAAAGTCAGAGATGAAAACCAAGCAGGTAAAACTCAAGAAGTATATGGGAGAGATAAATGAAGATATAATAGAGAGCAAAGGCAAGTAAGAAACGACTAGAAGTTATAATATCTATAGAAAAAGCCATCAGGAATATGGCAAGTGGGTTTGAAAAAAACTGCATAAAATAAAACACAATAGAATAACATTTGAAATTGATTATTTAAAAAAAAACTACCAAATATGGAAGACTGAAAAAGATAATTGAAAACATGTAAAATATGGTCTTCTATTATAAAAATGAGAATAGAATATATGGAAAATAAAAATATACTAAAATATATAATGACAACAGCTACCTTGAAATTTAAAGAAAAGCTTGCATTTGCAAATAAAAAAAGTACATCCACAGTAGTAATAAAGTAATAAATTTTGAGGATAACAAGAAAATTGACAAAAAAAACCCTCCTATTTTCAGTAATAGAGGGTCACATTGTTTGGACCAATAGTTTTGCTAAAAATAAGAGAAAATTATAGGTAATATATTTTTAAGGGTGGAGGGTTGGGAGAGGGATAGCATTAGGAGAAATACCTAATGTAGATGATGAGTTAATGGGTGCAGCAAACCAACATGGTACATGTATACCTAGGTAACAAACCTGCACATTGTGCTCATGTACCCTAGAACTTAAAGTATAATAAAAAAATTACTTAAAGTATTGAATATTTGAAAAGACAGTGAGGAGCTACTAAGTGAACACTTTGTGGAAATGTAGAAGCACAGAATTAGAGGTACTGCCCTGCACTGGAATAGAGAAATATTTGCACTGAGGGCATTTGCTGCTGCTGGCAAACTTGAGCCGGCAAATATATATGTTTGAATTAAAATAATATACATGATATGGTATATATGTATATATGTAAATAATTTTCTTAGTGGTAGCATGGGGTTTATCATTCACAGCATCAGGAAAATTATATACTTTGGATTAATACCAAGTCAACAACTTAATTTCAGTAGTGTACAAAAATTTTGATACAATATAGCTCTGTTTTTTCCTCCTTTGTGCTGGTATTTTCATATAAAATATATTCTTATACATGATAGGCCCATCAACACAATTTTGTAATTATTTATGCACTCATCTTTTAAATTACATGGGAGAAGAAAGGGATTACAAACAAAAATATACTTGTACTGTCTTTTATATTCAACTATGTAGGTACCCTTAATGGTGTCTTTTATTTCTTCATGTGTTACATGGAGGGCAGGTTTACTAATAACTGATTCTCTCAGTTTTTATTTGTCAGGGAATATCTTAATTCATTCTTCATGTTTAAAGGATAATTTTGCTGGATGTAGAATTCTTGGTTGACAGCCTTTTCCTTCAGCACTTTGAATATATTATCCCACTGCCTTCTCGCCTACATGGTTTCTGTGAGAAGTCAGTTGTTAACTTTATTAAGGTTGCCTTGTATATATTGTGCCAGTCTTTTCTTGATGCTTTCACAATCTCTTTTTATTGTTGACTTTTTTAGTTACTATGATACATTTACTTAAGAATCTCTGAGTTTATTTTACTTTTTTATTTTTGAGCCTCCTGGATATGTAATTTTTATTGTTTTTTCAAATACTTTTTCCTGCCCTTTTCTCTCTTTTATCTCTTTGTCCCTTGAATTTGTGATGGTGCACTATATGTTGTTTTGTGTACATGTATGTGTTTGTGTGTGTATGTGTGTGTTTAATAGACTTACTTTGTATGAAGCTTAAGTTCACAGTACAACAAAGCAGAAAGTACAAAAATTTTCCATACATTTCTTGTCCCTCCACATGCACAGCCTCCTTATTATCAACATTCCCCAGTAGAGTTGGCTGAGAGATATATTTCTTAAAACTGATGAAGCTACATTGACAAATCATTATGACTTGGAGTCTATAACTTACATTAAGGTTCCCTTTGGTATTATATATCAATGATGAATATCCACCATTTTAATGTTATACAGAGCATTTTTAACTTTCCTAAATATCCTTTGTACCTCCTCTGTTCATACTCCCACTCTCATATCCACAAGGTTTTAAGGTTTGTTTATTTTGTTAAATTTTTTATTCTGATCTTAAGTGAGATAATTAGTTTATCTTCAGTTTATTAATTCGTCAAGTTTATCAATTCTTAGTTCGATAGCTCAAATCGATTTTTAAGCCCCTTGTGAATTCTTTAATTCACTTACTGTATTTTTAAACTTTAGAAATTTCTACTTGGTTTCTTTTTACAATTTCTTTCTCTTGTTAATATTCTCTATTCACTTAGACATCATTCTCGTTCTTTTCTTTTATTATTTAGACATGCTTTTCATTAGTACTTTGAATCTATTTATGATGGCTGATTTAAAGTCTCTGACTAATAATTCCAATATCTGGTATTCATCAGAGATAATTTCTATCAATTAACTTTACTCTTGTGCATGGATTAAACATTCAGTTTCCTTGTGTGTTTTATAATTTCCTTTTTTTTTTTTTTTTTTTTTTTTTTTTTGAGACGGAGTCTCGCTCTGTCGCCCAGACTGGAGTGCAGTGGCACGATTATTTTAAATAACATAATGAGGTATATCTGGAAATTCGATACCGTGTCTCCTAGGGTTTGATGTCCCTGTTGCTGCTGCTACTGTTTGTTTAATGACTTTTCTGAGCAAATTGTATACAGTTTGTATCCTTTCTTGTGTATAGCCTCTGAAGTCTCTGTGTCAGTAAGCTTCGTAGTCAGCTAATGACTGAGCATAGATTTTCTTACATGTCTTGAACCCATAAGTCTCTCAGCCTTTGCATAAGGCTCCATGTGCCAGTGGGGCATACCTTCAATATTTTTGAAGTTTAAAACTCTGCTTTAGTCTTCACTTCTTGCCTGGCATAGCGTAGAGGTCTGATAGTGGAAAGATAATAAAGCCTTCTTAGGGCTTTCCTGGGAAGGCACACAACTCTGCAGATTCTTATGGCTTTTTAGATATTCATAAATTTGTCAGTGCTTCTCAAAGGCCCCTGTGGACATCTCACTCTTCAATTTTTTCCTTTAAGGTTTTTAGTCAACCTCTTCCTTTCTCCAACTGGTATTGCCACCTCAGGCATCTGCAATGGCAAAGAACTAATGGTTTTTTGACAAACACCCCAAGGATAATGCTGTTCATACTGAATGAGCTCTGACTCAGGTCACATGAAGTTGTAGAAATGGGGATTTCCTACAGAGACAAGTCAAGAGTAGCAGTTCTCTGGGATGGCTTATTGGAGAGCCTCAAATCTGCTCTGCCTCCTCCAGTAACTGCTATGCTACTGTTTTTTGTTTGCTTGTTCCAGCTACCATGTTTGCGATGGTATGGTCTGTAAAGGCTACCTTGGCATTAGAATGTGTGATAAAAATAGGGCAAGTTAAGACATCACAAAACATGCTGTTATTACCAAGACATAGTCATTTTTCTTGATTTAATGCTCCTCGGATTATTGCAAGCTTTGGTTAATTTTTAGAGTTCTGAAAATTTTGATTTTTAATAATTCTGCCAGTATCTTCATTGCTTTTATGGTCAAACAGATTTTCCTTGCTCCACAATTTCAGAATAATTTTTGTATGAGTTTAAATTTATTTTAAGAAACTGAAAAGAGCTTTCTCAACAGTTGTAGCATTTAACATTCCCATCAGCAATGTAAGAGAAGATCGGTTATTTTATATCCTTAGAATTATTTGTGTCTCAGAAAGAGTAAGAAGATTAAGTGTATAAGGAAAATTATCAATTAAATAACAAAAGATAATTTTTAAGAATTAAATGATATAAATCTTACAGTTGGAAAAATATTACACACAATAAATGAAAACACACATGTACACACACACAGACACTCACAAACTGCAAGAAACTATTACATAATTTTAGAAGCATAGAAATTTTAGAAACATAGAAAAGATCATAAAATTTCAGAGGGGAAGTAGGAATCCAGGGTGCCTGCAAAAGAAAGAAAATCAGAGTCATTTGATTTACTTTTAACAACATTCATTTTTAGAAAATTACCATTACATTCAAAGATCCAGAAAAAAAAATTTTCTTCAAACAAGAATTATATAAACATACAAATTATCATCATCTATGAGAAGATAAACTACATTGTTTTTGAGAAAATAATTTAAAAAGTTATATTGCATTTTCCCCTCCTTAGAAAGTTATCACACCCAGGCTCCATTCTCCTATTCTAGGGAAGTATTTTCAGCATGCATTCTAAAATACAGAAAGAGAAAGACATACTTTCCAGGAAGCAGTGACTCCAATCCAGGAAAATAATGAAGGTAACCCCGAGAATGACATTTGTACAGGATGTCTAGGGGACTATAAATCTAAGGTAGAAGAGAAGGAGAAAGGATGCTTAAAGAAAATTATCCAGAAAAAAAAAAAATGTACTCATTAGGAGATTCTTCAAGTTGAAAGAGATTAGCAAATAATATAAAATAGTTTCCAAAACAGCAACATAGAAGCAACCTGGCTTTACTCCCCTTCAAAGAAAACCAAAACCAAATATACAGTGCCGAGATTATCACCAACAGTAGCTCATAACTCAAATATGAGGAGGAGACAGTTGCTTGAGCCACAGACTGGGTGTGTGTGAGGAAAGCAAACTCTGAGCATATGGCAAAAGAATTAAACTTCCCTCAATCTGCCCAGCACCAAGTGTGCAGAACACTTTTCCCCAACTCATGGTTTCTACCCTGGGAAAAGTGAGATCAAAGTCCACAACTAGTTTTCCCACCATCTCGTGCTCCCTGGCAGGAAGCTCATTACAGCCTCAACTCATTGGAATCATTAAGAGTGCTGGAGTGAGAAATATCCCTGAAGAAATACAGACACAAAGGGGGGAGTTGGGACTACCATCCTTAGCCCTGGAAACTCTATTCTGTAACTTGAGTAAATCAGAGTGGCTGCTCAGCAGCACCACACTGTAAAGGTTCATTCTCTTGGGCATAACCCCCTAGCCAGCCTTCCCAAACTACCAGGATATCCCCTTGGGAATCTTCCCATTCAGGATGGGCAGCACACTAATTGTTTACTAGAACCGAAGCAAACCTGGGCTTAAGCTGCAATCTAGTACCAATAAAGAGACAGTGGCCTAGCAGGGGAAAATAAAAAAGAAAATCAACAGGCAAATTACAATGAATCTCTAAGCAAATGTATTCAATGAAAGTCAACACAAGACAGAGAAAGAAGACAAAAACAAGTAACTACTTCTTCAGTGCAAAGACACAGCACATCCACATGAAACAACAGCAAACAGGAAACCATAATTTCCCTAAATGAAAAAGAAATGAACTAGAGATTAGCCCATAGGAGACTGTGATGTGTGAATTCTCTAAGAATTCAGAATAGCAGCTTTAAGGAAACTCAGTGATCTCGAAGAGAACATGTAAAATCAATTTAGAAATTTATCAGAGAAATTTAACAGAGATCAAAATAATAAAAAAATCAAACAGAAATCTTGGAACTGAGAAATATTTTGCTAAACTGAAAAATTCATTAGAGGCTCTCAACAACAGAATGGGTCAAGCAGAGGAAAATCACTAAGGTTGTAGACAGGCTATCTGAAAATATACAGTCTGAGTGGAAAAAGACGAAAAAGAATGGAAAGGAATGACGATCACCAACACAATACAGAAAATTATCTCAAAAGACCAAAGTGGATAATTATTCGTGTTTAAGAGAAAGTTAAGCAAGAGCAAAGTGTAGAAAGCTAATTCAAAGAAATAATAACAGAAGACTTTCCAAAACTTGAAAAAGAGACAATATCCAAGTACAGGAAGGTCAGAAAATACCGAATAGATTTGATTCAAACAAGACTACTCCAAGACATATTATGATCAGTCTCTCAAATTCAAGGACAAAGAGAAGGTCCTAAAAGCAGCAAGAGAAAAGAAGCAAATAACATCTCTAGGAGCTCCATTTCTTTTGGCAACAAACTTCTTGATGGAAACCACAGAGGCTAAGAAGGAGTAGGCTGACATTTGCAAAGGGCCAACAGATTTTTTAAAAAACTACCATAATTTATCCAGCAAAGCTATGCTTCAACTATAGAAGAGAAATAAACATTTTCTCAATTTTCTCAACAATTCATCACACCCATCTTGCAAAAAATGCTAAACAGAATTCTTCAACCTGAAAAAACAACTAACATGCCAAAAGAAAGTATTTCAAGGTATGAAACCCACTAGTGAAATAAAGCACATGAACAAATCCAGAATACTCGAATATTGTAATTGTGATGTGCAATCTGCTCATAAATTTAGTAAGAATGTCAAAAGACAAATCTATCAAAAACAATAATAACTGTAGCAACCAGTTAAGAGATAGTCAGTATAAAAATATATAAATTGAGGCAATATAAATTCAAAATGTGGAAGGGATGAAGTTAAAGTGTGGAGGTTTTAAGCTTTCTTGTTTTTTAATCTTTTCTTTGAGATCTAAGATAAGTTGTGGTCTCTTTAAAATATTTTGTTGTATCTATGTTTCTTGCAAGCCTTACAGTAACCACAATGCAAAAAACAGAAATAGTTACAGTAAAAATAAAAAACAACAAATTGAAACATAGTACTGGAGAAAATCACTTAACCACAGTAGGACAGCAGGACAGGAAAAGAAATGTTATGAAACAACCAGAAAACAAGCAACGAAGTGGTTACTGTCCTTACTTGTCAATAACACTGAATATAAATGGACTAAATTATCCAAATAAAAGGCCTAGGATGGCAGAACGGATAAGGAAACAACACTGAACTTTATGCTACCTAAAGAGACCTACTTATGTGTAAAGACAGACATAGACTAAAAGTGAGGACATGTGAAAATATATTCAATGCAACTGGAAACTAAAAAAGTGGAGGAATATCTATACTTATGTCAGAAAAAAAGACCACAAGTCAAACACTGTAAAAAGAAACAAAGTTACTATGTACGATAAAGGGGTTAATTTAGCAATTGGCTATAACAATTATAAATATCCATTCACACAATGTTGGAACTCCCAAGTATGTAAAGCAAACATTAAGAAATCTCAAGGAAGAGATAGACTCCAATACAATAATAGCAGGGGACTTCCACACTACACTATCAGTAACGGAAAGATCATCCAAACAGAAAACCCGAACAAAGAAACATTAGAGTTAAACTACACACTAGAACAAATAGGTGTGACATTTATGGAGTAGTTCATCCAACTGCTGCAGAATACACACTCTTTTCTTCAGCACACGGAACATTCTCCATAACAGTCCATATTTTAGACTACAAAGACAAAACGAGTGTCAACAAATTCAAAAAGGTAGTAATCACATCAAGTATATTTTCTGACCACAATGGAATAAAAGTATAAGTCGATAACAAGAACCTCAGAAAATACACAAACACATGGAAATTAGACAGCAACCAACCAATGGGTCAGCGAAGAAATTAAAAATAATATTTAAATTTTTTCTTGAAACCAATGAAAACAGAAATATACTAAAATCTATGGAATACAGAGAAAACAGTACTAACAGAGAAGTTTATAGAAATAAATGCCTGCATCAAAAAAGTAGAAAGACTTCAAATAAACAACCTAGTGATTCACCGTAGGGAACTAGAAAAGCGATAACAAACCAAACCCAAAATTAGCAGAAGGAAATAAGTAATAAAGAGCAGATCACATAAATATCTATAAGAAAGGACATCATTATACCAGAGTATCTACACTCCTATGTTTATTGCAGCACTATCTGCATAGCAAAAGTATGGATTCAACCTAAATGTTCACCAATAGATAGATAAATGGATAAGAAAATGTGGCTTATATATACAATGAAATATTATTCAGCCATAAAACAGAATAAAATCCTGTCATTTGTAGCAACACAAGTGGAACCAGAGGTCATGAAATTGTGTGAAATAAATCAAACACAGAAAGACAAGTATCTCGTGTTTGTATTCACATGTGGGAGCCAAAAAAAGTGGATCTCATGAAGGTAGAGGTTAGATTCGTGATTACCAGAGGCTGGGAAGGGTGTGTGTGTGGCGTAGGTGGGAATGGAGACAGGTTGATTCATAAATACAAATATACAGTTTTATAGAAAAAATAAGACCTAGTGTTTGATAGATCTGTAGGGTGAGTATAGTTTACAATAATCTATCGTATGTTTCAGCCAGGTGTGGTGACTCATACGTGTAATCCCAGCACTTTGGGAGGCTGAGGTGGGTCGATCACTTGAAGTCAGGAGTTCAAGACCAGCCTGGCCAACACGAGGAAACCCTGTCTCTATTAAAAATAAAAAAATTAGCTGGGGTGTGGTGGCATGACCTGTAATCCCAGCTACTCGGGAGGCTGAGGCAGGAGAATTGCTTGAACCCAGGAGGCAGAGGTTGCAGTGAGCTGAGATCACACCACTGCACTCCAGCCTGGGTGACAAAGCGAGATTCCATCAAAAAAAAAAAAAATTGAAAAATTAAAAACAAATAAATAAATAAGGAAAATAATTTATTGTATATTTCAAAATAGCCAGAAGGGAATAATTGGAATGTTTCCAGCCTAAAGACAAATATTTAAGCTGATAGATATACCAATTACACCGATTTAATCTTTATTACTTATATGGATGTATTAAATTATCACATGTAACCCGAAAAAATAAATCAGTAAATACAATAAAAGGCATTGGGGAGCCTCCAAAATAAACAAGTTTTACATAAGGAGGAAACATGATTTGAATCTGTGAACAGTATGTATATGTTCACAGTAACTTAATTTTTAATTTTTAAGATCAAACTTTGTTCAATAAAATCATCCCAAAAGTTTTTCTTGTTTACCACTTTGTAAATGAAGTTGTATTTCAGTGAATGAATGGTGACCACAATGTAATGCATGTATTGATGGTTTAAATGCAAATGTTTCATAAAATTTCTAAGAGTGCTAAAAAACATTATACAAACCTGAGTAATTGAAAAATATAATTTTATTTAGACTGTTAAAGTACTTTTTAAGTGGTGTGCTTTAATATTTCTTACAGATCCATTTATACTACCTAGGTAAAAGCTAAACATTTTATTAATTTTCAGCTTTTAGAACCATACTTTGGGCAAAGCTAGATGTTATAATTATATTTGCAAACCTTGATAATGTGACAGTTATGGTACCGCTGAAAGAACACAGTTGAATAGAGAAGAAATGAGGGTGATATAACTGAAAAATACTTTATTCAAATTTAAAAAAATCGAAAGACCTGTTTAATGTTGATAAACATTTTGTACATTTAGTGATCCCTATTTCTCCTGAAATAATACTTTCCAGTAATTACCTGATGAGAGTGGGAATGAGAATAAGTCAGTGGAATAAGAGGAGTTCCTGTTTTATATCTTCTGTTTTTAATCATTTGCTTTATTATTTATATGACAATCAACTCTAAATATAATATTAGTTTGTGGAAGCCTAGTCTTTACCTTTCCTGCAATCCTCGTCTTTGGTTGGGAAGATATTTGAACCTTAATACTGAAATTTCAGTGTTGATGATTTCAGGATTAAGTACATGAATTCTTGAATCGGACAGACATTATTTCAAAATCAACATTTACTACTTACACTTACATAGCAACTCCCTATTATTGTAGGATATTCATGAGATTATATTTATATAAAGCATTTAGCACAGTGACTGGAACTGACATGGGTTCAAATATGAAAAACACGATAAGACTTTGGGTGACTCTACTTTGAGACCCCACTCTTGGTCCAGTACACATACCTCCTGAGAGTCAATACAATAACTTTTGGCACTGTGCGTGTGTGTCTGTGTGTGTATGTAAATGTGTTTAGGGCTATTAGGTTACTTATAAAAAGTATTAAAGTTTGAGTGTCCCCCTTTTTATTCTATAGAAATATCAACATAATAAAATCAATTTGGAAACTTTTGACTCTTACTGTAAGGAGATATGACCTACAAAGAGTCACTTAAGGATGTGCGCTGTGGCTCATGCCTGTAATCCCAGCACTTTGGGAGGTTGAGGCAGACAGATCACGAGGTCAGGAGTTCAAGACCAGCCTGACCAACATGGTGAAACCATGTCTCTACTAAAAATACAAAAATTAGCTGGGCATGGTGGTGCATGCCTGCAATCCCAGCTACTCAGGAGGCTGAGACAGAAAGTATTGCTTGAACCTGTGAGGCAGAGGTTGCAGTGAGTCAAGATCGCACCACTGCACTCCAGCCTGGGTGACAGAGAGAGATTCCATCTCAAAAAACAAAACAAAACAAAACAAAACAAAAAACTTAAAAATAAACTATCTTCCTTAAAGCTTACAAGTATTTACCAATTAATTCCAATAATACTATGCTTCTAATGTGTCTTCATTCTGGCTTTTTCCCAGTGAGATTTCTTTTTTTTTTTTTTTTTTTGGAGACGGAGTCTCGCTGTGTCGCCCAGGCTGGAGTGCAGTGGCCAGATCTCAGCTCATTGCAAGCTCCGCCTCCCGGGTTTTTACGCCATTCTCCTGCCTCAGCCTCCCGAGTAGCTGGGACTACAGGCGCCCGCCACCTCGCCCGGCTAGTTTTTTTTTGTATTTTTTAGTAGAGACGGGGTTTCACCGTGTTAGCCAGGATGGTCTCGAACTCCTGACCTCGTGATCCGCCCGTCTCGGCCTCCCAAAGTGCTGGGATTACAGGCTTGAGCCACCGCGCCCGGCCCCCAGTGAGATTTCTGAGACACAAAGGATGTAATGTGAGTATCATGTCTTTGGTGGAAGAGCCTTGAGTTAGAATTAGGAGACAATCTCAAAACCCAGTTGTACTCGAGAAAGAGTTGTGAGGCTT
The DNA here is from genome assembly GCF_024542745.1 of Macaca thibetana thibetana. Taxonomy (NCBI): domain Eukaryota; kingdom Metazoa; phylum Chordata; class Mammalia; order Primates; family Cercopithecidae; genus Macaca; species Macaca thibetana. The sequence goes on from NC_065582.1 coordinate 163,388,419, forward strand.
GTGGCAAGTGTCCTAATCTCTACTGGACCTAGTATATTGATGTAGCTTGTGGGTTTACATAGTATTCTCATATGAGTTCATTGAAGTTTTATGGTGCAAAGAAAGAAATATACAAATGTATCATGTATCTTTTTTTTTATTCCTAGGTTAAAATACCTGAGCTTTTTTTGTAACTTACTTATTCTGAACTGACAAAATTTAGTGTGTTATGAAAAATTTCTTCTTTATGAATTGATGCTTTCTGTTGATATTAATAAAGATTACAAAAGAACATTTCCCCCACTCTTATTGAGAATAGAGATATTTAATTTTAAAATTGTATTGACCAGTTAATTAATTAAAGGTTGAACTCTGGAGTTGGCGAGGAGAAGATAACCCAAAATCTAAGCTATTTCTTCTTTTTTCACTTAAGAAACGGACAACTAACTATTGAAAGATTTGATTTAAAAAACAAACAACAACAACAAAAAACTTTCTCTTTTGTTCACCACCGGTTCCTAGCCAGGCCCATTGTGTAGGTGTATGAAGTATTAAACAAGCAAACAAAACTGAACAAAATCATCTTTAGGGAGAACCACATCAGAAATGTCTTAACTTCCTCTAACCAAAGGTTAAAAAATGCAAACTTACTTCTCTGGCATGCAAAATATTTTATGACTAGACCACTGTCTCCACTTGCTCATCTCCTGGAACTTGATAATCTAAAAATATTTAATATCTTTGAGTTTTCCCATTGTGGTTAATGCCTCCATGTCTGCTCTGTGTTTGATATAGAATCTCTCAATCCAAATGTACATACCTTTGTCCAAAAATATCTATTTGTCAAATCATAGCTTGGTGTTCACCTTCCCCAAGATTTCCTCTTTCATACTTCTGCTTCTGACCATCCCATCACTCTCAGCGCTGCCCCCTCCCCACCACCACCCTGCATCCTGAAACTCCCAATTTCAGATCCTAAAACCCTTTCCTTTTGTCACACTCAGCACCCTTCTGAGTATGCTCAATGGTGTTTTTGCACATCTGTCTTTTTTCCCACATTAAGGGCTACGGATAGGGACTGATTCATATTCATCAGTGTAATTCTAACATTGAACCAACTATTTGATGAACAATATACTTAATGACTTTGTGAATGAATGAGTGAGCTCAGACTCTAATCATGTTGATGATTTTATTAGTATGAATTTGCTAGTTAGCCTAGTGTTTTAGTTTGTTTAGTGAGGTCTAATTTATGTACCATAATGTTCACCCATTTGAAGTGAACAACTGAATCGTTTTTAGCACATCTTTCTGAACTTGCACTCCTCCCCATTTGGGCAGACAAAAGTTTTAGAAATCTTGCATGGACCAACCAAATAGCCTTAACATAGGGATGAATAATGAATGATGAGAGACACGAAGAAGAGAGGAAGAGAATGGGCTATAATTATTTCAATGCCTTATACCACAACACAAGGAAGTGAAATATATGATATTAGTCACTAACTAGGAGAGAGGCAGTTTTATGTCAGATTTGTCATATATCTCATCTAGGAACAACCAAGTTAATTATCTTTAAACTTCATTATTTTCTCCTTTTGTTATAACCTTTTCCACACAGTGCCTGTTCTTTTGTATTTTGTATATGTCCGCATGAAAGAGCAAGAATTATATGACTTAGACCACTGTCTCCACTTGCTCATCTCCTGGAACTGTGTTTCTCCTCAGGGCTTGAAGTACTATTCTGCACATAGTGGGAATGAAAGAAACATGCAGTGCATTAAATTAAAAAACAAAAGAGGAAAATAGAAGAGATTGTCTATCATCTCACAGAAAATAGACAACAGAAATAATTTGGCTTTAAAAGTCTGAATATCTCAGGTAATAGTTTTTAAGGCTTACTTATTTCATTTATCCATTTCAGATTGCTAGAGGAGATTTGTCCTTTCGCTACTTGTCACTCCAAAGAAACAAGGTGTGAGAATGTAGCCCTCTATTTACAAAGATCGGTTCACCTGCTGTCTCCTGATGAGCGGTTGACAAGCTTTAAATAGTCTCAGGCAACATCCCCATTACATTTTATGCTAGGAACCTAAAGACAATGAAGTATTCAATTGGAAATCCCAAGGATGTTTTAAGAAATTATTACCCAAGTAGAAGTCCTAAAATAGCACCAGAAAAGTAAGGCCACCCTAAATCTGCTCCATAATACCCCACATCCTCCAAGAAAAAAAATACTGAATAAGAAATTTAAAATATAATTATTGGGATCCTGTTAAATTATTTTCATATCCTTGGAATTTGGAAGTCAGTATAAGTTCTTGATTAGCTGAATGTATATTAAGCTGGAACTCTGAATTTTGGGAGTTGTCCATCAATAATTAACAGCTAGTTAATTGTGCATAAATGTCTATGACACTTAAGTTGGCAATGTTTTATTTCTCACTTTTGTCATTTAGGGTTTGCCCATATGTATTTCACATTTCTTGACACATTTTGTATTAAGTACCCATTTACTGGTATTCACTCCTATGTCATGAGCATCGTAATACTCTTTTTATGGCACCACTAACTGCATATTCATCTGCATTACCCATTCCTTGCCACCCTTGCCAGATACAATCTATTGATTGCAAAGCCATCTACCTTACAACTGCCTTGCAATGATCCTTTGTGGAAAGGCTTGTTCGACAGCAAAGTCATTCTCCCTGAAAAACACAAGAAGGGTACTACATCATGTCCCCTTTAAGCAATAATTGGTTGCTTTGCCAGTCTTTGGCCCAATGCTTCCTAATTTGCAATGCACGAGGCTCTGTTCAATAGAATAACATATTCCATTTCTGTTTACAGAACTAACGCTTGATGCTAAAAGAGATAGGAAATAAGATTGGCCCTTTATTGGTGATAATTATACCAACACCACTGAACGAGATATGGAAGGGTTAGATAAAAGCAAATCAACTTACTTTTTAAATTGAGTTTACTGGATGTAATCATATAACGAAGTACAAATCTTTTAGCTGTTCAATTAAAACTACCTTATTTTTTCCAATAATTTAGGGGTCCATTTTTATTTTATTTTGCATAAGTATTTCAACCAATTTCCATAAATTTGCATTTTTGTTCAAAAAGCTGTAATGCCAATTATGTAAAGTAAATGTAATTAATTAGTGCATTCCACAGCAACTGCATTGAAGCCTAGTTTGTTTGCAGTCAGAGACACCAGAATGACTGACTAGAGGAATCTATGGGCTGGCAACTCAGCAAAAGTTCTACCCTTTCACTCCCCTGTCCCCCACACTAAAAAGTGAGTTTGGAAAACGCTCCCCGGAAAGATTAAAATGTATCGAATATGTGATGCCTAAAACCCTCCATTTACTGAAAGTAAACCAAATTCAGTGCCTAAAATTAGAATGAAAGATCTGCTTGTGCCAGCATCATCATCTGCGTGTAACCATTTGTATCTAATCCTCAGGCCAATTTGTCCATGTTGATCCATAAGTATCATTTTGCTTTACTAACAGCACATCCTTCTGCCAAAGAGGGGTGGGAAGAAGGGATACTGCATGAGTGACTCATGCTATCAGAAGAAACTTAGGTTTTTCAATTCAGGGTTCATTCAGAAAGCAACAAAATACATGCTATTGTCTTTTAAGCACATTTAAGGGTATGTGCTGGCAGTTTCTCATGTTGTACATTTATTTTTTTTTTTTCTGCAGAGTTCATACCACATAGGAATGTGTTGCATGTTTGCTAATATGAAGCAAAGAAACCTTTTGTGTTAGCAGTGACACTAGTTTAAAAAAAATTTGCTGCTTGTAAGCTCAGGAGTGACCCTCTCCTGATTCTAATCATCAGAATCTCTGAGGACATTAGGAAACTATAATTGGCTAAACTGGACATGTCCATTGGATTGCTTCAAGTTCAAGTCCATGTACTTAGAAATGGTAATGCAGTGGGAATTGGGAAAGAAGGGAATGACCGGCCTTCTCATCTAACTTTGAGTTGCATGTGAGGCATATCTTAGTTACTTATTAAATTGATTTTTGCCTGAATGCTCCCTTAGGGCTTAAATATATTTTTTCATATATTGTCATTTAATGAAAATTCAGGAGGGCAGCGTGTCCCTTCTTTGAAAATGTGGCAAGTCTGAATTGTTTGAACTTCAAGTCACAAGTGTAAGTAACTTCACCGTGTGGGAGCCACGTTTTTGTCTTAGTCTTTCTTTCAATTAGTGTTGACAACACCCTCAGGGGATCTAGTGGCTCTGGGGCGGTAGGTCACGACAGTGGGGAGGAAGCAGTCAGGTCTGTCCTCACGTGACTCCCTGGCATCTTACACTGAAAGTCTTGCTCGCACAAATGATAGATGGCTATGTAGCCTCCAGATTTAAATACACAAAGGCAGAGTTCTGTTATGCATTACACAGACCTGTTATGTAGGGCAAGGTTTAGGTTGTCAAGTTGGAGAAGGATAATTGAAAAAAATGCCCTGGCCTATTTAGACATGCCTTCTGGGAAGTTCTATGTAGGATTAAGTTTAGGCAAACATTTTTGTCTTATTCTCCATATTGGGGCCATAGGTTACTACAATCATTATTTCATATAAAGCAACTGGTTCTCATAGAATTTTTGTCTTACAGATTTGTAAATGCCTGATGTTTTACTGTCTTAGATCAGCATAAATGTGAAGGACATTGCCTATAGTTTCAATATAATAATAACATATATTAACACTCCATTAAGCCCACTTCAGATGAAATCGATTGCTTGGACGTGACTGCTCATACGCACACCCCATGACAAGGCAGTGTAATAAACTGTGACCAACTCTTACGTATTTGTTAGCTTTAGATGCTCTAGTTGTCTGACACCAAATGCAGTGGCAGGGAAACCACACAGCTTTTATCCTATGCTTAATTTCTTGATGAATCTGATTTTGGAACTGCTAAGAGTGAAGGGGAATATATGTTACCCCAGAGGTAGCCCAACACACTACATCTCACGGATCTTCAACTGGATTTTAAGGTAAGTAAGTCCTATGCTGAGTTTCGGCTTGTTCTTGAGGAAGCCAACTCTTCTGGACAAAAAGTCTTCAGAAAGAGGCCGGGCGCGGTGGCTCAGCCTGAGCACTTTGGGAGGCCGAGGCTTGGATCATCATAGATCAACTATCCTGGAAAAAACCCCGTCTCTACTCTAAGTTGCCGCAGGGGCGCCTTTTCCAGCTGAAACTAAAGGGGGCGGAGCTGTGCAGTGTCACGCATGTGTGTCTCAAAAAAAAAAAAAAAAAAAAAAAGTCTTCAGAAAGAATAGAGAGCATGTGTACTGGAAAAAGACTGTGTTTTCTGAAACTGTGTGTGTGTGTGTGTGTGTGTGTGTGTGTGTGCTGTTTAGAAGAGTGCTTGTTATAATGGAGCATTTTTAGTGTCATGAGTTTGCCTCCCTGCCCGTAATCTCACCCTTCTGGACTGGGTTCCACTGAACAATTAGGAAAAAGTGACCGTGGGTAAGAGTATTTGATTATATCATGCTGCGTTCCAAATGAATACTCCGGAATGAGAATATCAGGTTACTCAGCAGTGCTAAGAAAGCATCTAACTTCACAAGGCAAAGATGGCTGCTTTGAAATTCTTAGCGATGAACGTTTTGTTGCTCTCTCATCATTTACTTCTCACTTTCTTTTATGTAATGATTCACTTTAGCAAATAATATCTTGAGATAACTTCAAGTTGACTATCTCAAACCACCACCTATTTTATTTTTTTATTTTCCAACACATCTATGATATGCATCTGACAAAGGCCTAATATCTAGCATCTATAAGGAACTTAAACAAATTTACAAGAAAAAAAAAACAAGTCCATTAAAAAGTGGGCAAATTTTATTTTCTTACACATCTATGGTGTGGAGTGTTTTACAATAGTCAAAAGTTTATTTTCACAACAGACCCTCAAAGGAAGTAGGTCTAGGTTAGCTTGGGTAAAATAAAATTCAAGGAGGTTATAAGAATTGTGTAGACCCACATTAACTGGAAAATTTTAGGTACAGGCTGAGACCCACATCAAATATCCTCATTGTTACCACGAACATTTTCATACACCTTCACTGTCTTCTAAGGATGATGGATCCTACAGTCATAAGGTTATTTGCTAGTTAAAAACAGTAATGGGTAAGCTAAAGCTAATATGGACTCGTGATTATTTTGAAAACACTAGGTGAGAGGAGGAGAAATCTCAAGGAAGACATTTGATGGCAAGACGGGGAATAGACAAATTATTGTCAGAGGAAAGAACAAAAAAGGGGGGTTGAGATAGGAGACCTCTAGGGGGTGAGGCTAAGTTGAGGATATCCAATATAAAATCCTCCATTTACTCTCTAACACATCTTTAAGAAGTTTTATATTGGTGACACACATTGGTGTGAGTAGATTTTATGTAGGTAATGAGACATACTAGGTTCAAGTTGACATGAAGCCAAAAGAGTGGCTTACACCAGAGTACCCTAACCCTGGATCTGCCTGCCTAGGCCTCCCAAAGTGCTGGGATTACAGGGGTGAGCCACCACGCCTGGCCTTGCCCAGTTTTTAATGGAGTTTTTTTTTCTTGTAAATTTGTTTGAGTACCTTAGAGATGCTGGATATTAGATCTTTGCCAGACAGAGAGTTTGCAAAAATATTCTCCCATTCTGTAGGTTGCCTATTTACTATGTTAATAGTTTATTTTGTTGTGTAGAAGCTCTTAAATTTATTTAGATCCCATTTGTCATTTTTTGCTTCCATTGCAATTGCTTTTGGTGTCTTTGTCATGAAACCTTTGCTCATTCCTATGTCCAGGAGGGTTTGGATAGGTTGTCTTCTAGGGTTTTTATAGTTTTTGGTTTCACATTTAAGTCTTTAATCCACCTTGAGTTAATTTTTGTATATGTGTAAGTTGGGTCCAGTTTCAATCTTCTGCATATGGCTAGACACCTTTCCCAGCACCATTTATTGAATAGGGAATCCTTTCCTCATTGCCTGTTTTTGTCAGGTTTTTCAAAGATCAGATACTTGTAGGTGTATGGCCTTATTTCTGGATTCTCTATGTTGTTCCCCTGGTCTATGTGTCTGTTCTTGTATCAGTACAATGCTGTTTTGGTTACTATAGCCATGTATTATCATTTGAAATCAGGTAGCAGGATGCCTCCAGCTGAGCTCTTTTTGCTTAGGATTGTCTTGGCTATTAGGGCTCTGTTTGGGTTTTATGCGAATTTTAAAATATTTTTTCTAGTTCTGCAAATAATGTCAATTGTAGTTTAATGGAAATAGCATTGAATCTATACATTGCTTTGGGGAGTATGGCCATTTTAAATGTATTGATTCTTCCTATCCATGAGCATGGAATGTTTTTTCATTTGTTTGTGTCATCTCTGATTTCTTTGGACAGTGGTCTGCAGTTTTCCTTGTAGAGATTTTTCGCCTCCCTAGTTAGCTTTATTCCTAGATATTTTATTCTTTTTGTAGTAATTGTGAATAGGAATTCATTTCTGATTCAACCCTCAGCTTGACTGTTGTTGGTTTATAAGAAGCTAGCAATTTTTACACATTGATTTTGTATCTTGATTATTTGCTGAATATGCTTATGAGCTTAAGAAGCTTTGGGACTGAAATGACGGGATATTCTAAATATAGAATTATGTCGTCTGCCAACAGGGATAATTTGATTTCCTCTCTTTATATTCAAATGCCCTTCATTTCTCTCTCTTGCCTGATTGCCTTGGCCAGAACTTCCAATACTATGTTGAATAGGAGTGATGAGAGAGGGCATGCTTATCTTGTGCTGGTTTTCAAGGGCAATGCTTGCATCTTTTGCCCATTCTGTATGATGTTAGCTGTGAGTTTTGTTATATGTGGCTCTTATTATTTTGAGGTATGTCCGTTTAACACCTTGTTTATTGAGAGTGCTTAACATAAATGGATTTTGAATTTTATCAAAAGCCTTTTCTGCATCTACTGAGATAATCATGTGATTTTTGTCTTTAGTTCTATTTATGTGATGAATCACATTTACTGATTTGTATATGTTGAACCAACCTTGCATCCCAGGGACAAAGCCTACTTGATGGAGGTAGATAAGCTTTTTGAGGTGTTAGCTGGTTATTATGTTGGCCTGTTTGTGTGGTTGCTTTATAGTGACACTGGTATGTGTGTTTAAGTGCATATTTATATTAGCTGGTAGCATGTTTTTTCTTTCTATATTTAGTGCTCCTTTTAAGATCTCTAGTAAGGCAGGTCTGGTGGCAATGAATTCCCTCAACATTTTCTTATCTGAAAAGGATCTTATTTTCCCTTTGCTTATGAAGTTTGGTTTGGCCAGATATGAAATCCTGGGTTGGAATTCTTTTCTTCAAAGATGTTGAGTATTGGCCCCCTATCTCTTTTGGCTTATAGGGTTTCTGCTGAGAGGTCCTCTGTTAGTCTGATGGGCTTCCCTTTGTAGGTGATCTGGCCTTTGTCTGTGACTTCCCTTAACATTTTTTCTTTCAGTTTTATCTTGAAGAATCTGATGATTATGTGTCTTTGGGATGACCTTCTCGAGCAGTATCTTGTTGGGGTTCTCCGCATTTTTTCAATTTGAATGCCTCATTGGTTCTCATGCCTCAGTATCCCGAGTAGCTGGGATTACAGGTGCCTGCTACTACGCCTGGCTAATTTTTGTATTTTTAGTAGAGATGAGGTTTCACCATGTTGGCCAGACTGGTCTCAAACTCATGACCTCAAATGATCCACCCACCTCAGCCTCTCAAAGTGTTGGGATTACAGGCATGAGCCACCGTGCCTGGACTCATTCTCCCCATCTCTTTTAGATACACCTATCAGTTATAGATTTGGTCATTTTACATAACCCCATATTTCTCGGAAGTTTTGTTCATTCCTTTTCATTCTTTTTTCTCTGTCTGCCTGTTTTATTTCAGAAAGATGGTCTTCAAGTTCTGAGATTCTTTCCTCCACTTGGTCTATTGTGCTGTTAATACTTGTGATTGTATTATGAAATTTTTGTAGTGTGTTTTTCAGTTCTGTCAGGTCAGTGCATTCTTTTCCAAACTGGCTATTTTGTCTGTCAGCTTCTGAAATTTTATTTATTTATTTATTTATTGAGACAGAATCTCACTCTGTCACTCAGGCTGGAGTGCAGTGGCTCAATCTCAGCTCACTGCAACCTTCGCCTCCCAGGTTCAAGTGATTCACCTGTCTCAGCCTCCCAAGTAGCTATGCCACCATGCCTGGCTAATTTTTTTTTTTTTTTTTTTTTTTTGGTATTTCTAGTAAAGATGAGGGTTCACCATTTTGCCCAGGCTGGTCTCAAACTCCTGAGCTCAGGCAGTCTGCCCGCCTTGGCCTCCCAAAGTGATAGGTGTGCAGACGTGATGCACCGCACCTGACCCTGAAATGTTTTATCATGATTTTTAGCTTCCTTGCATTGGCTTACAACATGTTCCTTTAGCTCAGTGAAGTTTGTTTTTACCATATTCTGAATTCTTCTTCTGTCATTTCAGCCATCTCAGCCTCAGCCCAGTTTGGAACCCTTGCTGGAAAGATGATGTGGTCACTTAGAGGAAAGAGGGCACTTTGGCTTTTTGACTTTAGCATTCCTGTGCTGATTCTTTCTTATCTTTGGGGACTTATCTACCTCCAGTCTTTGAGTTGCTGACCTCTGGATGAGTGGATCGGTTTTTTCTTTTTTTCTTTTAACAGTCTGGCTACTTTTTCTATAGGGCTGCTGTGGGTTTTGCTGGGGTCTGCTCCAGTCCCCAGAAACCTTGGATTTTCCAGTAGCTGGAGGTATCACCAGAGAAGGCTGTGAGACACTAAAGATGGCAGCCTGCCCCTTCCTCTGGGAGTTCCACCCCAGGGAGGTGTGGACCTGTTGCTGGCCCAAATGCACATGTAGGAGGTGACTAGGGACCCCAGTTAGGAGGAATGGATTGGAGACCTGCTTAAAGAAGCAGTCTGGCCATGCTTTTGTAGAGTGGCTCTGCTGTGCTCGGATACCGCTTCCACTTCTGATGGGCTTGGGATCTTCAAAGCCAGGAGGTGAAATGGCTAAGTCACCCAAACAGCTAAGAGGGCGGCCCAGCCCTTCCTCTGGGAGCTCTGTCCCAGGAAGTTTTCAGTCTCTGTTGGCCAGAGAGTACCTGCAGTAGTGGCTGGAGGCCTCCCTTGGGAAGTCCCGCCCAGTGAGGAGCAATAGATCAGGGACCCGCTGGAAGAAACAGTCTGGCTACATTTTGATAGAGCAGCTGTGCTGTGCTAGGGGATTCCTTCTCTCTCCACTCAATTTGGTCTCTCCAAAGCCTGCAGGCTAGAATGGTTGAGTTGACCAAACAGCAAAGATGTCAGTCTACCCCTTCACCTAGAAACTCTGTCCCAGGGAGAATTAAGATCTCTGTTGGGAAATTCTCCTTATAGCTGTCTTACAAAGGGATGTTCAGGATTAATAATACTTCCAATTACTGAAAGAACACAATATGCCCAAAGTTCATGTTTATACTTATTAGCCTTGTTCCAGAAATGACTTATGATGAATATCCTTCAGGATTTTTTTTTGCTTAATTTGTTTGTTTTAGTTGCAAACAATAAAAACCTATACTGCTAGGTATAAGCAAAAGTAAATTTACTGGAAATAAATTGAGTGGTTCATAAAATCACTGTATAGGTAAGAAAACTAGACCACACATATGCAGTCTTAAACAGAACAAGAACAACTAAGAAAGAACTATTCAGTTAGATGATGAGAGGGCCAGAGTTAGGATGAGTGAACACAAACTATGTTTTCAGATGTTGAATCTCTCAAAATTCCAGGAGAAAGAATCTGATTGGTTGAGCTTATGGCGTATACTAACTTACTACTTAGCTATAATCAGTTGCAGAAAAAGGATCTAGTCAAAAGAAGGGTAGTGGCTCCAAGAACTCGTTGGGCTCCCATAATTGAGAAATGGTTTATCATCACATCAAGAATACAATCAATGAAAGTGGGTATATTCCACAAAAGGAAATTTAGGGGCTATTGGAAAACACCCACGGATATTAAACAGACAGAACAGTAAATATCCACAGCGTTTGGACACATTCTCCCATAGTTGTTTTTCTCTTCAAAGAGCAAAAACTCTGAAACCAGTGCAAAGCGTTAACCTTTGCAATTGGAGACCATGAGTTAGAGACAAAATTACTAGCGAAAAACATATGTGCATCTTCACGTGTATGCACACACAAGCCACAAAGCCACCAGTATTCATAGAGAAAAGTTTTAGAAAGAGGAGAACACTGCCACTTGAGCAAAAAAGAGAATTTCAGAAATAAAACAAATGACCACTTCTCTGGATTGGTTCTTGTTGTTTTTCTTTTGTCATTGAATTGTTTTCCCAAGGTGCTTTGAAACCCAGCTTTCTTCTATTTACCAAAGAAATTGTAGTTTCTACCACATGGCAATATCCCTCCCAATTTTCAACAGCTGTCTGTATTATATGGGTTATCTAGAGATTTAAGGGTATCTCAAAGAATGTTGAATCCTGATTATGAATGGCTAAGAAGAAACTAGTACCGGGCAGTTGTGAATACTAAGCTAGTGAAGGAGCCCATCATTTCTATGTCACAGACAAGTCACCAGGTCACTGTAATTCAAAATCATTAGTCATGTCTTCTTGAAGCACAAAGGCAAAGGAATAGAAAGGGAACAGACATTGGAGTGTGTCAGGAGGACAAATTCTTTCTTTCCATGCATTGGTCATATTCTAAAGATCCTAGAGACTTTTTTAAAGAAAACACGCTGGAAATACCATACTAGATTCATGCTAGTCTATTTTAAGTATGCAGCAAAGTTGCAGATTTTGCTGATTCAGAATTCTATACTAGGAAAATGAATTCTGATAATCTTGTGAGAATACCATTCAAGAGTACTAAGAAAGGCAGCATTTGTTATTTCTTTGTAGGAAAGATTGGAAGGCTACTAAGAAAGTTTTTTAAACCCAGAAAAGTAAAATATGTATATAATATGCCAAAAAAATCAAACTGAAGCAAAACTGAATTTGCTAAATACATATGTTTTGCAAAAGCCAAACCATTTCCTGCATCCCATCTTACATGTATTGCCTACAAACAGCTTTTAAAATGTGCAGAGCATAGGCCGGGCATGGTTGTGCACATCTGTAATCTCAGCTACTTGGGAGGCTGAGGCATGAGAATTGCTTGAACCTGGGAGGCGGAGGTTGCAGCGAGCCAACATCATGACACTGCACTCTAGCCTGGGCAACAGAGCGTGACTCCATCTCAAAAAAAAAAAAAAAAAAAGAAAAAGAAAAATTGTACAGAGCATTTAACAGATCACTGAAAACCTAAATAGCAAAAAGTCTATTGAGGTGAGATGAGATATATTTAGTCATCTACTGTGCCTATGTCTGTATTTACCATTTTTGTCTGATGCTATGTCCAGGGCTTTTAATGTGGCATTTTAAGAAATGATTCTTTTGCAGGTTAAAAAAAATCTTGATGCAAATCTGCGTTGGAGGATTTAAACCTTTTCCCCAAAAATGTGCATTTATGCCTGGGGGCTAACCTCAGGCTCTGTCAACGATACCACCAAAATGAGGAAAAAGCACTTTGCAGGACTAAAAATTTTGAAACAGTGCCTTGTGAAAAATTAACTCTCTTTTCCCACTCTATTAAATTATATAATTTTGTATTAAAAGGCACAACTTGTATTAAAAACTATTCTACAGTTGAAACCCATGTTAATATGAGAGTACATGTGTATTTAAGGAAGAGAGCAGCAGCAACTCCCAGAAGGTAGACCTCAGAACATTCTAGAAATGTGATAGTTCTTACATTGGTTCTGATCCAGATGTCACTGAGGGGGAGGAGGGAAAAATATTCTTTGGCAATATCCCAGTTATTTTCCTATCTCTGTTCTTGCCAACTAGATTCACTACATCACTACATCAGTTACATAGATAGATTAACTTGTATAATATTAATCTATCTATGTAGATTAATATTGCATAGATAGATTAACTTGTCCCATTCAGTCACTAATATTGATTCCCTAACACAAAAATAAAATTTTGAGTTGCTTTGGCACCAAACATGGTCTCCATATGCAAAATTAAAGACAAAGAATTAACAGGTGCCCCAATCAAACATTTTTAGAATGAATTCAGAACCATATACTATTTTGCTTCTTCTCTAAATGCTGTGGCATAACCTCTGTTAGAGGGTGATATGGTTTGGCTATGTCCCAACACAAATCTCAACTTGAATTGTAACTCTCACAATTTCCATGTGTCATGGGAGAAACTCAGTGGGAGCTGATTGAGTTATGGGGGCAGGTCTTTCCTATACTGTTCTCATGAAGTGAATGAGTCTCACAAGATCTAATGGTTTTAAAAAAATGGGAGTTTCCCTGAACAAGGTCTCTCTTTGCCTGCTACCATCCATGTAAGATGTGACTAGCTCCTCCTTGCCTTCCACCATGATTGTGAGACCTCCCCAGCCATGTAGAACGGTGAGTCCAATAAACCTCTCTTTTGTAAATTTCCAGTCTCGAGTATGTCTTTATCAGCAGTGTGAAAACAGACTAATACAGTAAATTGATACCAGTAGAGCAGATCATTGATGAAAAGACACCCAAAATGGTGGAAGTGAATTTGGAATTAGGTAACAGGCAGAGGTTGGAATAGTTTGAAGGACTCAGAAGAAAAGAGGTAAATGTGGGAAAGTTTGAAAATTCCTAGAGATGACTTGTTGAATGGCTTTGATAAAAATGCTGATAGTAATATGAACAATGAGGTCCAGGCTGAGGTGGTCTCAGATGGAGTTGAGGAAATTGTTGGGAACTGGAGCAGAGTGACCCTTGCTATGTTTTAGCAAACAGACTGGCAACATTTTGCCCCTGCCCTAGAGATTTGTGGAACTTTGAACTTGAAAGATTTGATTTAGGGTATCTGGCGGAAGAAATTTCTAAGCAGCGAAGCATTCACATTAAACATTAGAATGCAAGATGCTTTTGAAAAATATTTGAAAAACCAGTAGTTTTATAAGGCGTTGTTATAATGAGTGCTTTCATGTCAGAAAGGTATACCAATGGTTGCGGCAGTATTCTCTGAGACCCTGAACTATGTAGAAAAGAAGCTTTGTGGAAATACTAAAGGGGATTCTAGATGATGCAGAAAGTAGAAAAAGGAGTGGGGTCGTGAGAGACAGGATTGTTGGCTTTCTAGAGCTTTTTCTACTCTTGGATGGTGATATTTATTATAGATGTTTATTTTAGACAGCTGTAACTATTTCTATGTCTCTCCATTATGTTTTGGTTCACAAGCATTTGTTTTATGCATATGGTCTTGAAATAAATTATATATATATAACTGACAGATTCCTAGTGGTAGGAAACAGGCCAACCAAGAAGTCTGAGGAGGGCTGTGGCTGGTTAATCCTCTATAAGTTTGCTATTTGGTTATAATAACAGCAGATTTCAGACCAACATCTCTCACATAAACTATCGTGTTTTTTAAAAAACATTTATTTCGAAGCAGACTTTAAATACCCACATGATTTGTTATTTATTTATTTATTTATTTATTTATTTATTTATTTTATGATACTTTAAGTTCTGGGATACATGTGCAGAACATGCAGGTTTGTTACACATGTATACATGTGCCATGGTGGTTTGCTGCATCCATTAACCCGTCATCTACATTAGGTATTTCTCCTAATGTTATCCCTCCCCCAACCCCCCTATCTCCCGACAGGCCCTGGTGTTTGATGTTCCCCTCCCTGAGTTCATGTGTTCTCAATGTTCAACTCTCACTTATGAATGAGAACATGTGGTGTTTGGTTTTCTTTTCCTGTGTTATTTTGCTGAGAATGATGGTTTCCAGCTTCATCCATGTTCCTGTAAAGGACACGAACTCATTTTTTATGGCTGCATAGTATTCCATGGTGTATATGTGCCACATTTTCTTTATTCAGTCTATCATTGAAGGGTATTTGTATTGGTTCCAAGTCTTTGAAATTGTGAATAGTGCTTCAGTAAACATATGTGTGCATGGGTCTTTATAGTAGAATGATATATAATCCTTTGGATATATATCCAGTAATGGGATTGCTGGGTCAAATGGTACTTCTAGTTCTAGATACTTGAGGAATTGACACACTGTCTTCCACACTGGTTGAACTGATTTACACTCCCACCAACAGTGTAAAAAGCATTCCTATTTCTCCACATCCTCTCCAGCACCTGTTGTTTCCTGACTTTTTAATGATTGCTATTCTAACTGGCCTGAGATGCTATCTCACTGTGGTTTTGATTTGCATTTCTCTAATGGCCAGTGATGATGAGCTTTTTTTCATATGTTTGTTGGCTGCATAAATGTCTTCTTCTGAGACATATCGATTCATATCCTTCACCCACTTTTTGATGGGGTTGTTCGTATTTTCATGTAAATTTGTTTCAGTTCCCTGTAGATTCTGGATATTAGCTCTTTGTCAGATGGATAGATTGCAAAAATTTTCCACCATTCTGTAGGTTGCGTGTTCACTCATGGTAGTTTCTCTTGCTGTGCAGAAGCTCTTTAGTTGAATTAGATCCTATTTGTCAATTTTGGCTTTTGTTGCCATTGCTTTTGGTGTTTTAGTCATGAAGTCTTTGCCCGTGCATGTGTCCTGAATGGTATTGGCTCAGTTTTCTTCTAGGGTTTTTACAGTTTTCAGTCTTACATTTAAGTATTTAATCCACTTTGAGTTAATTTTTGTATAAGGCATAAGGAAGGGGTCCAGTTTCAGTTTTCTGCATATGGCTGGCCACTTTTCCCAACATCATTTATTAAACAGGGAATCTTTTCCCCATTGCTTGTTTTTGTCAGGTTTGTCAAAGATCAGATGGTTGTAGATGTGTGGTGTTATTTTTGAGGCCTCTATTCTGTTCCATTGGTCTATTTATCTGTTTTGGTACCAGTACCATGCTGTTTTGGTTACTGTAGCCTTGTAGTATAGTTTGAAGTCAGGTAGTGTGATGCCTCCAGCTTTGTTCTTTTTGCTTAGGATTTTCTTGGCTATGCAGGCTCTTTTTTGGTTCTGTATGAAATCTAAAGTAGTTTTTTCTAATTCTGTGGAGAAAGTCAATGGTAGCTTGATGGGGATAGCATTGATTCTATAAATTACTTTGAGCAGTATGGCCATTTTCATGGTATTGATTCTTCCTATCCATAAGCATGCAATGTTTTCCCATTTGTTTGTGTCCTATCTTATTTCCTTGAGCAATTGTTTGTGGTTCTTCTTGAAGAGGTCCTTCACATTTGTTCGTGCCCTCTCTTATTTCCTTGAGCAGTGGTTTGTAGTTCTCCTTGAAAAGATCCTTCACATCCCTTGTAAGTTGTATTCCTAGATATTTTATTTTCTTTGTAGCAATTGTGAATGGGAGTTCACTAATGATTTGGCTCTCTATTTGTCTATTATTTGTGTATAGGAATGCTTGTGATTTTTGCGTATTGAATTTGTA
Organism: Macaca thibetana thibetana; assembly: GCF_024542745.1. Lineage (NCBI taxonomy): Eukaryota > Metazoa > Chordata > Mammalia > Primates > Cercopithecidae > Macaca > Macaca thibetana. The sequence goes on from NC_065582.1 coordinate 163,404,923, forward strand.
TCCTGAGACTTTGGTGAAGTTGCTTATCAGCTTAAGGAGATTTGGGGCTTAGACGATGGGGTTTTTTAAATACACAATCATGTCATCTGCAAACAGAGACAGTCTGACTTCCTCTCTTCCTATTTGAATACCCTTTATTTCTTTCTCTTGCCTGATTGCCCTGGCAAAAACTTCCAATACTACGCTGAATAGGAGTAGTGAGAGAGGGCATCCTTGTCTTGTGGCAGTTTTCAAAGCAAATGCTTCCTGCTTTTGGTCATTCAGTATGATATTGACTGTTGGTTTGTCATAAATAGCTCTTATTATTTTGAGATACATTCCATCAATACCTAGTTAATTGAGAGTTTTTAGCGTGATGAGATGAGCTGGGTACTTCAGGTGGAAATGCAGAAATTACCTGCCTTCCTCATTGATCTCACTGGGAGCTGCAGACCGGGGCTGTTTCTATCTTGCCAGCCATCACACGCGATTTGTTTAAATTTGATAAAGTTACAGTTTTAAGGACTTTGGCCATATCTTGCATGAAACATTCACTCAAAGCAGATGTAACAACAGGCCATACAAAGGGATCTTTCATTTATGGTCTATTATAAGACAACCGAAAACCTTCCTGGCCAATATCCTGGCACAGAAACTTTTGGAAACATTTCTGTAACGTACTGGCTAGAGAATTATCTGCATTTATATACCCTGTTAATGCAATGGTGAGAATTTTTCTAAAATATGTTTGCTGGTCGATTTAATTTGAGTAATTTTACCAGAGATAACTCATTTCTATTATTAACCATGGTATTTAACAGGATACTAAATTTGATCTTTTTTTTTCTTATAATTACTTAGCTAATTAGTGAATCATTGTTACCGATCTAGATACGGTTAACAGAAGTGCAGATAAATGCCAATTCTAGAATAAGACTTTTCCTTTCAAAAAATACTTTTAGTCTAGAAGAAGAACACATTTATTTTATTCACATTCTTTCTAAAACTACTTTATTGAAAAAAGTGTGATTGGCATATAAAAAACTGCACATAAGTAATAAGTATGGAGATGATTATACACCTGTGAAGCCATCACCATCATCAAGGCCATAAGCATATTCATCATCTCCAGAGTTTTCTCTTGTGACCTTTATTATCATTTTTTTGTAAGATCTCACCCTTTAGCAAATTTCATATACAATACAATGTTGTTAGCTATAGCCACTATACTGTATAGCAGGTCTCTGGAACTTATTTTTAGATCCAAGAGTTTCCTAATTAGAATGCTAGCTAGACACCACTGGAGTGAATTCCTGATTAGAGCAGCCATCTGCATGTGGGTTGTAGCTTAACCAATTAACAAACCCATAACGGTACCCTCTCTGTTGAAAGATTTAAAAACATATTTGTTCATTTTACCAATGGCACACAGTTTTTGTCATTCTGGCTCCAGGCACAATGGAAAACCAGTTTCATTTTGCACTCTTGGCTCCATAGATTGCCAGTGTCTAGGTACTTCAGTAATTCATCATCTGCTGTATTTGAATGTTTGTCTCCCCTCCAAAATTTGTGTTGCAACTTAATTCCCAATGCAACAGTATTAAGAGTTAGGGTCTTTAGGAGGCAATTAGACTATGGGGTCTTCACCCTCATAAATGGAATCAGTGCTTTATAAGAGCACTAAAGGGAACTAGCTGAGCTTTTTTGCTCTTCCAGCTTCTGCTCTATGAGAACACAGCAGTAAAGTGACATCTTGGAAACAAAGTTGGAGCCCTCACCAGACACTAAACTTGTTGGTACCTTGATCTTGGGTTCCCCAGGCTCTAGAACTCTGAGGAAATAAATTTCTGTTCTTTACAAATTTCCCAGCCTGTGGCATTTTGTTATAGCATCAGGAATAAACTAAGATGTCATCTTTACTAATTTTTTAATCTCTATAAACAACATCCAGTGCCAACTCTGCACAAGGCAGTGCCCAAGAGCAAAGCTGCCCTCGAAGGTGAATAAAACTCCAGCTTTTAAACTTTCTGAAGTTAAACTTTCTGAGTAAAACTTTCATTCCCTTATATATAGTACTAAAAATAGCAAGTCATAACTAATCATATGTCCTTTGAGGGTATGTGTAATTATTTTATTCATCTTTAATTAGGCAAATGGCAGTGTCATATCATACCCATTGACATGTAAAGATTTTACAGAGAACCACACCCATTAACCAATAGATATTTGTTTATGGGACTGAATCATGACTATAACTCAATGCCTTGCTTCTTTTAGTAGAGATGCCAAAAACAATAACAGAAAATACATCCTAATCTGTTCAGAATTAAACAGTTAGAGGCTAAATCCCAGCACTTTTGCGAAATAACTGTGTCTCCCAGACAACTCTTACTCTCTGTGAACCCCCATCTTTTCATCTGCAAAAGAGGAATGAGACTCTTCTGCTTAGTAGTTACGGTAAAGTTTAGGAAGCTATGTGACATTTCTAATGACATTTGTTTCACTTACAGAATTCACTCAAAACTAAGATTAAAAATGAATTAATTATCTAATGATAATGTTTCATACAGTTCCTATTCATGCTCCCTTGATCTCTGCCACTCACAATATAGTATATAAGCATTATTCTGGATTGGAGTGTAAAATTGATTTATGAATGTAAGTTTATTAAATTATATCTGTCTTTGCATACATTTTGACCACAACATATCAATGTATACTTTACTTATTTTTGATAGGGCTTCAGCACATTTTTATCTAGATAAATTTTATAAACTTTAGGTGCTCAAAGGGTTGTCCTATGTCCTCATCATTAGTAAAATAATTATGAAAATGAGTTGCTGTCTTCACCATATAAGTTAATGCCATCTTTGCTTTTAGCCTACATAAATTGAATTAAATTCTACTGAATTATTATGGCATTTCTGGCCTTGTAATGATAATTTTGAAAAAAAATCCGTCGAAATATTTTGAGTAGCTACTGGATGCTTGATATTGTGTCAGAAGTCAGTGATCTTATTTAAGTCTTACATCTGTTCTTCAAAGAAGGTATGATTATATCTATTTTATAGATGGGATTCTGAAGATCTCTTTAACTTTATTTCATATATGTTGCAGCTCATTACAATTAGATTTCTATTGTCATCTGTCTATTGAAAGTTCACCAGCAAATGTCATTAGTGATTTCCTTATTTATAAACTCAATGAGTATTTTGAGTTCCAATATTACTTGGATTTGCCAAAATTTAATACTATAATCTCTTTTCTTTTGGAAATCCTTTCCGGGTATTCCATAACATCATTCATCCCTGGATTTTCTCCTACCTCTTTGGGCAATGCTTCCTAGTTTCTTTCGTGAATCTTTCTCCCTGTGTCTATACTTTAAATATTGGAATTCCACAGATATCTCACATCATGCTTTTTCTCTTTTCTTTGTCTATGTAGCCACTAACTCCAATCTAATTTACTTCAATGACTTCAATAGTTATCTCTATGTTGATTATTCCCATATCAATACGTCTAACCCAAAACTCCACCTAGAACCCTGACTGGAACTGAATAAACCACAGGCACCTCAGATTGATGTATCCCAAGTTAAACTCATAATCCTTCTATGGACCGAGCCCTCAGCTCTAAGCTTCACTAATTTCACACACGCACATCTCTCAACTCTTAATTTTCTCCTCTACCTCTAAATCGTTCTTCAGTGAAGGGCACCATTATTCACTTGTTTTTTCTCAAACAGAAGCTGCAGCCCATAAATATAAGCATTGGCCAAACCCGAATCCATTTTTCTCCCTAACATCATACAAATAATTGCCTCCTCTATACTGACTGCTACATTCAACCACCAGAAAATCCTTACAAAGGATTCCTCCCAGCTTAAATGTTTTTATTGCTTTTTTTGATTTTTCAGGTTAAATCTTTAGTTTGCAATATGCTAATGTTCTCTAAACTTGCTTAATCATAACAAGAAAATATATTCTTGCTAGTATCCAAATTTCTAAGTGTCACACCTGGAAAGTTAACTTCAGTGGTTCTGGGAGAGCATGAATTGCTATAATTCTATACATTTTAACAAGCCCCATGGATCCTAGTGAACAAGCAAATTTGATAAATAATCGTATATTACTCTCTTTATAGTCTGGTAGCTGCCCATTTTTCACTTTACAAACTGTCACTCTTTAGCAGTCCACAATATCTAACATCATGCCTGGCATTTTACTACTGGATGAGTTAAAGAATAATCTTGTCAAAATGGGATTCAAACCTAGGATTATCTGACTCCAAAGGGCATGTTTTTATCATGCATTAGACAAAGAGTGACGGAGAAGTAAAAGGAGAATACAGTGAAAAGAAAGAATTTACAATCACCTCGTTAGAAGCTGATGGTAGGGTCATATAAACTTATCACTCGCTATATTTCCTTGGGGTAAGTGCAAAACTTACTCATACATGCAGGAAATGAGTTGAGCATCTCCTATGAGCCAGTCGTTTCACCAGCACTAGCAACAGAGTGATGTTTAAGACAAACACATTCCCGGTTCTTATGAAGTTCCTGTTCTAGTGGGGAAGACAGACAACAAATGCCTAAACACACAAGTAGGATAATCACACACAGGTAAGCGTTTTGAAAAACATAAAATGCCTGTGAGATACACATGGGGTTGTACTTCAAATAGCCTGAGAAAGTCTGAGTATGGAGGTAATACTGAAACTGAAAGATGAGAATATACCATGTGACAAGCTAAAAAATGTTGGATTTTCCAATGTTAAACTTTTATTTCACCTGCACTTGGTATAGATGAAAAAATATCAAATAAAAGACTTGAACATTTTTAAGTACTTTATTTACTTACTAAATCATCCGTTTAGGTCGTAGATTATCGTGTCAGTGTTTCCATAGTGAAACAGCACATACTCTGGCATTCATTAAGAGGTTACACATCGATAATCCTTTTTTATAGTAGTACTAGGGAAATAAACTTTTTGCTTAATATTTTTTGTTCCTTTTTTTGTTTTTTTTTTTTTAACATGTATTTTAGGTTTGGGGGTATATGTGAAGGTTTGTTACACAGGTAAACATGTATCATGGGGGTTTGTTGTACAGATTATCTCATCACCCAGATATGAAGCCTAGCACCTATTCATTGTATTTTCTGCTCCTCTTCCTTCTCCCATCCTCCACCTACAAGTAGACTCTGTATCTGTTGTTTCCTGCTTTGAGTTTATAAGTTCTTATCATTTAGCTATCACTTGTAAGTGAGATCATGTGTTATTTGGGTTCTGTCCCTGCATTAGTTTGCTAACGATAATAGCCTTTAGCTCTATCCATGTTCCCACAAAAGACATGATCTCCTTTTTTATGGTTGCATAGTATTTCATAGTGTATATGTGCCATATTTTCTTTATTCAATCTGTCATTGATGGACATTTAGGTTGATTCCATGTTTTTGCTATAGTGAATAGTGTTTTAATGAACATGTGTCTTTATGGTAGAATGATTTATATTCCTCTGGGTATATATGCAGTAATGGGATTGCTGGGTTAAATGGTAGTTCTGCTTTTAGCTCTTTGAGGAATCATGATACTGCTTTCCACAATGGTAGAACTAACTTATGGAACCACCAAGAGTGTATAAGTGTTCCCTTTTCTCCACAACCTCACCAGCATTTGTTACTTTTTGATTTTCTAATAGCCATTCTGACTGGTGTGAGATGGTATCTCATTGTGGTTTTGAATTACATTTCTCTAATGATCAGTGATATTGAACTGTCTTTCATATGTTCATTGACCACATGTATGTCTTCTTTTGAGAAGTGTCTGTTCATGTTCTTTGCCCACTTTTTATTGTGGTTGTTTTTCTCTTGTAAATTTGTTAAAGCTTCTTATAGATGCTGGATGTTAGATCTGCATCAGATACATAGTTTGCAAAAATTATTCTCTCATTCTGTAGGTTGTTTGTTTACTCTGTTAATAGTTTATTTTGCTGTGCAGAAGTTTTTAAGTTTAATTAGATCCCACTTGTCAATTTGTGCTTCTGTTGCAATTGCTTTTTGTGTCTTTGTCATGAAATCTTTGTCTAGGAGGGTAGTTCCTAGGTTGTCTTCTAGGGTTATTTTTTAGTTTTGGGTTCTACTTTGAAGTTAACACATCTTAAGTTGATTTTTGTATGTGGTGTAAGGAGGGGTCCAACTTCAATCTTCTGAATATGGCAAGGCAGTTATCTGAACATAATTTATTGAATAGGGAGTCTTTTCCCAATTGCTTGTTTTTGTCAGCTTTGTTGAAGATCAGATGGTTGTAGATGTGTGGCCTTGCTTCTGGGCTTTCTATTCTGTTTCACTAGTCTATATGACTGTTTTTATACCAGTATGATGCTGTTTTGGTTACTGTAGCTCTGTAGTATAGTTTGAAGTCAGGTAACATGATGCCTCCAGGTTTGTTCTTTTTGCTGAGGATTGCCTTGGTTATTCAGGCTTTTTTGTTGTATATGAATTTTAAAATTATTTTTTCAACTTCTGTGAAGAATGCCATTGATAGTTTGATAGGAATAGCACTGAATCTATAAATTGCTTTGTGTAGTATAGCAATTTTAATGATATTGATTCTTTCTATTCATGAGCATGGGCTATTTCTCCATTTGTTTGTGTCTTCTCTGATTTCTTTGAGCAGTGTTTTATAATTCTGGTTGTAGAGATCTTTTCCTCCCTGATTAGCTGTATTCCTAGCTATTTTATAATTTTTATGGCAATTGTGAATGAGACTGCCTTTCTGATTTTGCTCTTAGTCTGGCTGTTGTGGTGTATAGCAATGCTAGTGATTTTTGTACATTGATTTTGTATCCTGAAACTTTGCTGAAGTTGTTTATCAGCTGAAGAAGCTGTGGGGCTGAGACTATGGGGTTTTCTAGATATAGAATCATGTCGTGTACAAACAGAGAATGCTTTACTTCCTGTTTTCTATTTGAGTGCCCTTTATTTCTCTCTCTTGCCTGATTTCTGTGGCTAAGACTTTCAATGCTATGTTGAATAGAAGTGGTGAGAGAGGGCATCCTTGTCTTGTGCCTGTTTTCAAGGAAAATGCTTCCAGTTTTTGCCCATTTAGTATAATGTTGCCTGTGAGTTTTTCATAGATGGCACTCATTTTGAGGAATGTTCCTTCAATGCCTAGTTTATTCAGAGCTTTTAACATGAAGAGGTATTGAATTTTATCAAAAGCCTTTTCTGCATCTATTAAGATTATCATGTGGTTTTTGTCTTTAGTTCTGTTTTTGTGATGAACCACATTTATTGAATTGTGTATGTTGAACCAACTTTGCATTTCAGGGATAAAGCCTACTTGATCATGGTGGATTAGCTTTTTGATGAGCTTCTGGATTTGGTTTGCAAGCATTTTGTGATGCTTGCATTATTGTGATTATGGTCCAAGAGTTTGTTTGGTTTGATTGGGCTCTTTTATGTTTGTTGAGGATTGTGTGTGTCCTTTATGCCCTATTATGTTGTCGATTTTAGAGTATGTGTCATGTGGTGATTATTTCTGTGGTAGAACAACATATATGTTTTATTGTTTTAGGGGTGAAGAGTTCTGTAAAGGCCTATCTCAATTTCCTTCATTTTAGCTCTGAGTTTTGTTACTTCTCATCTTCTGCTAGTTTTGTGGCTGATTTGTTCTTGCTTCTCTAATTCTTTCATTTGTCATGTTAAGTTGTTAGTTTGAGATCTTTCTAACTTTGTGATGTGGTCATTTAGTGCTATGAATGTCCCTCTTAACAATTCCTTAGCTGTGTCCCAGAGATTCTAATATGTTGGATCTTTGTTCACATTAATTTCAAATAACATCATGATTTCTACTATAATTTCATTATTTACCCAACAGTTATTCAGGATCATATTATTTGATTTCTATGTAATTGCATGGTTTTGAGGGATAGTCTTAGTCTTGAGTTCTACCTTTATTGTGATGTGGTCCAAGAGTTTGTTTGGTTTGATTGGGCTCTTTTACATTTGTTGAGGATTGCTTTATGCCCTATTATGTTGTCGATTTTAGAGTATGTGTCATGTGGTGATGAGAACAACATATATTTTATTGTTTTAGGGGTGAAGAGTTCTGTAAAGGCCTATCAAATCCATGTGGTCCAATGTTGAGTTTCAGTACTGAATGTCTATGCTAATTTTCTGCCTCAATGATCTGTCTAATACCATCAGTGGAGTGTTGAAACCTCCTACTATTACTATGTGGGAATCTATGTCTCTTTGTATGTCCCTAAGAACTTGCTTTATGAACTTGTATGCTAATGTGTTGGGTGCCTATGTATTTAGGACAATTAGGTCTTAATTGAACCCTTTAACATTATGTAATGCCCTTTTTTGTCTTTTTAAAAAAATCTTTATTTTGTCTGCAATTAGGATTATAAACCCTGCATTTTTCTGTTTTCCATTTGCTTGGCAGATTTTCCTCCATCCCTTTATTTTGAGTCTATGAGTGTTATTACCTGTGAGATGGGTCTCTTGAAGACAGTATACCGTTCGGTCTTGCTTTTTTAATCCAGTTTGCCACTCTGTGCCTTTAAATTAGGGCATTTAGCCTGTTTACACTCAAGGTTAGTATTACTATGTGTGGGTTTGATCCTGTTATTGTGCGGTTAGCTGGTTATTACATTGGTTTGTTTGTGAGGTTGCTTTATAATGACACTGATTTGCGTGTTTAAGTGTGCTTCTGTGTTAGCTGGTAGCATGATTTTTTTTCTACATTTAATATTCCTTTCAAGATGTCTAGTAAAGCAGGTCCCTTTCAAGATGTCTAGTAAGGCAGGTCTGGTGGTAATGAATTCCCTCAACATTTGCTTATCTGAAAAGGATCTTATTTCTCCTTCACTTAGGTAGCTTAGTTTGGCTGGGTGTGAAATTCTTGGTTGATGTTTTTTTCTTTAAGAATTTTGAATATTAGCCCTCAATTTCTTCTGGCTTGTTGGGTTTCAGCTGAGAGGTGCACTGTTTGCCAGATAGGGTTCCCTTTGTAGGTGACCCGCCCTTTCTCTCTAGCTGCCTCTAACATTCTTTCTTTCATGTCCATCTTGGAAAATCTGACAATTTGGGGATGTTCTTGCATAGATCTTAGAGGGGTTCTCTGTATTTTCTAAATTTGACTGTTGGCCTCTCCAGCAAGGATGGGAGAGTTGTCATGGACAATATCCTGAAATATATTTTCCAAGTTGTTTGCTTTCTTCTCTTCTTTTTCAGGAATGCCAATGATTCATAGATTTGGCCTCTTTACATAATCTCATACTTTTTGGAGGTTTTATTTGTTTCTTTTTTTCTTTATTTTTGTCTGACTGTCTTATTTCAGGGAACCAGTCTTCAAGTTCTGAGATTCTTTCCTCAGCTTGGTTTATTCTTCCATTAATACTTGTGATTGCAAAAATTCTTGTATTGTGATATTCAGCTCTTGTATTGTGTTATTCTTGTATTGTGTTATCTGTATTGTGTATTCTGTATTGTGTTATTCAGCTGTTATGCTCTTTTATTTTTTTTTCTTTTTTCTTTTTCAACAGTGTTTTCATCCTTCAGCTCCTGTATTATTTATTGTGATTCTTATTTCTCTTGGATTGGGTTTTGCCATCCTACTGAATCTCAGCGATCTTTGCTTCTATTCATATTCTGAATTCTATTTCTGTCATTCCAGGCAGTTCAGCCTGGTTAAGAACTTGTTGGAAAACTGAGCATGGGTGTTTCTTTAACTGCAGTGCAGGTTGATTATAGTTAATCAACTTATTTTCTGGATATTTTCACCTGGCCAATGCTTTGTGCAGAGTCTTTATTTGAAGCTAACTGTCTCTGGTTTCAGAGGGGGGTAAATTAGCATGGTATTTTTGGTGTTGAAGTTTTGGGGTGTGATCCAGCAGGTGGCACTTAGGCTTATTAGTGAGTTGGTAGACTCTTGCTCAGTTGTGTGGTTCCCTTATGTTTCCTCACAGTTGCAGCCATGTTGCCTCTCAATGTTCTGAAAGCATGCATTCCTTCCTACCTTGAGTGCTGGCAGTAGATCATGACTTGACATTCCTGGGTTGCCCACTGCAGCTCTGGGGAGATCTCAGTGTTTATGTTCCTTCCCCAACTTGGAGGCAGCAGAGGGAGGGACCTTAGTAATGACTGTGGTCAATAGTGGTTTGCTTGTCTCCTGGGGGCTCCACCCCAGAGAGCTGCAGAACAGGAATTGCTTAGTGCAATCAGCCCTGGGTGGAGGTTCTGTGCTGTGGGCCCAAGCCAGGAGTTCTCTGTCTGGTGACAAGCAGTGGGGGATATGTGGGACCCTTGGGAGACAGACTGGCCTCCTCTCCTTGGTTAGACTGCAGTTTGTTGGAGGTGTGGATAAGGCATTTAAGATCTTTGCTATTTTGTTAGTGCAAGGGTAACGGCAGTTCCACTGCAGAGGCAGTGGCAAAGAGACTTTCAGTTGCCCCTGGAGGCTCTGTCCAGGGAGTTGGTGAATTTGTACTAGCTCAATAGCTCTGGTGGCAGGTGGCTGGGCCCCAGGCCTGGAGGACTTGACCATTGAGGAGATAGGGGAACAAGGACCCAGCTAGCAGTCTGGTCACTTTTCTGTGGGGCTGCTGTGGTATGCTGGGAGCCCACTCCAGTCCCTAGTTGCCTCAGATTTCCCAGCACCTGGAGGTATCACCAGTGAAGGCTGAGAAACAACAAAGATGGGGGCCTGACACTCTCTCTGGGAGCTTCATCCCAGGGAGGTGAGGTATGGGCCCGTTGCTGGCTCAAATGCACCTGTAGCAGGTGGCTGGAGACCCCAGTTGGGAAGTCCTACCCAGTGAGGAAAATTGGGATCACTGACCTGCTTAACAAAGCAGTCTGGCCACATTTTCGTAGAGCATTTATGCTGTGCTGGGGGTCCACTTCAGCCTGCAGTTACCTTGGATGCTCTGAAGCCTGAATATTACAAGGCCTAAATTGCCCAAATGGGAAAGATGGCAGCCCACCCCTCCCTCTGGGAGCATTGTCTCAGGAAGGATTCAAATCTCTGTCAGCTGGGGAACACGGGCAGGGGTGGCTGGAGGCCCCTTTTGGAAGGTCCCACCCAGTGAGGAGGAACAAGATCCAGCACCTGCTTGAAGCAGCAGTCTGGCCACATTCTGGTAGAGCAGTTGTGCTGTGCTTGAGGATCCCTTCTACCCCTGGTAAGCTCAGATTCTCCAAAACCTAAAGGTTGGAAAGGCTAAGGTGCCCAAAGAGTAAAGATGGCCACCTGCCCTTCCCACCAGGAGCTCCTTTTTAGGAAGTGCAAGGCTGCTCTGGTGACTGGCTGGAATGTCAAGTCAATGGCTTGACAATCACAAGTCAATGACTTATTCTGTGAGGCGCCATGGAAGTGAGGCCTGCAGGCCGTTGCTGATGAGCCCTCTGGATTCAGCCTCTTTCCTTGGGTTATATGCAGGGGTCTAACCTCCCACTTTGCTGGAGTTGCACTTACTTTTGCCAGGAAGCCCGAAGCCCAGATATCTAAGGTCCCAGGGTCTCCATGAGTGCCAAAAATACATGTAGCTCTGTTTGTCCGACTGAAGGCCCTGGTGGAGTGGGTTCACAAGGAGATCTCCTGACCTGAGGGTTGCAAAGATCTGTGGGAGAAGTGGGGTTTCCCAGGTCACACATTCACTCACTGTTTCCCTTGGTAGGGGAGGTTGTCCTGGCTCTGTGTTGCTCCTGGGTGGGCTGTCCTCTGTCTTGCTTTTCTTCGTTTTCCATGTGTCACATTGTTTCTTTGATTAGTCCCAGTGTAAGTACCTGGAAGTTTCAGTTGAAGGTGTTGTATCTACTCACCCCTTCCATTCCTCTCCATGACAGCCACACATACTAGTTGCTTCTAGCCGGCCATCTTGGCCACTCTCAATATTTCTTATTTTATAATTTTTTTGTGTGTGTGGTTGTGTGTAGTGTTTGTTATAGAACACTCTATTTGTGATTTGGATAAGAAGAATATGCCAACAAAAGGATTTGCACAGCGCACTAAGGGAATATTCGTCTATTCGTTATTTGAAATATCTTACATGATATTAAGTTATTAAAATAAAGATTATTATTTTATAAAAGTATTCAATGTAGAAAGTCACTGAATACTAAGATCAATAAGTTACTGGAAAGACAATTATGAAATAAAACAAATATTTCTGGAAAACAGAGATTCCTAAATCAAAGATAAGTAATTTTACAAACACATTGTAAAGTTTCTACCAGAAAAGGCCAGGTGTGGTGTCTCATGCTTGTAATGCCAGCATTTTGGGAGGCTGAGGTGGGAGGATTAGTTAAGCTTAGAGGTCCCTGATCAGCCTGGGCAACAGATCTTGTCTCTACAAAAAACACAGAAAAAAAAATTAGCCTGGTGTTGTGGGTGCACCTGTAGTTCCATTTACTCAGGAGGCTGAGGTGGAAGGATTGCTTGTGCCTGCAAGGTAGAGGCTATAGTCAGCTGTGAATCATGCCACTGTACTCTAGCCTGGGCAACAGGGCAAGACCCTGTCTAAAAAAACAAAACAAAAACAAAAACAATAAAACGACTCTACCAGAAGAGAAACTCTCTTCACATTAAAGATACTTGACAAAGATATCATTGCTTACATATAACCAGAATTGGAAACAAAGCTTCATTCTGAATGGTGGTAAGTTTTCTAGTAATAGGAAGAGCACCAACTTTGGTGAGCATGCCTTTATAGGCTGTGTAAGAAAGAGAACATTTTCATGGTTAGAGAGGAGCACAAGATGTTATTTTAATATGTAACTTTGCCCAGTACTCCCATTTTTAATAAAACAAACTATTTTTCACAAATACATTTTAAAATGCAATATACAATGTCTTTCTCAGGAGGTTCGATTTGCAGAGGTAAATTTTATATCAAGAATATTGAACAAATTTTTCAATATTCACAAATGTTCTAATTTAATACAATTCATTTAATACTATGACACATCAATGTAATTGTAGATGTTGATTGTCTAGCTTTCAGAAAACTTAATAGAAAAGAATCATTAGAGGTCTTCATTTTTACATCTATAAGATTCTGTTTAGTATGATAACCACCTGAAAAGAATAAGAAAACCAAAAAAATTATTTTAAAAGTCCTTGTCATATTAGTTAAGAAAACCCATTGAACTCTATATATTAAATATATTTTAGAGTCAATTTTGCATTGGACCTTCAATATTTTGGTGGAGAACTAATTAATTCACCAAAAAGAAAGAAATAGAAATCAATTAATAGGGATTTATAGAGTACTTATGGAATGTTCAGCTTTGGGCTGGATGCTATAGAAAAAGGATGATATTTAAGAGTGAATCACTACCTTCAAGAAAATTACAGTTTGATTGAGGAATTGCATTAGCGTAATGAAAATAATTTTGGAATGGTGCAATGAGGAATGGAGATGATTGAAAAAGTTTCATAAAGCAGCTGAGAAAGGTTGGGGCTTGAAGAACAAGTAGGATTTTGAAAAGTTCAAGAGTATCAGAAAAATGATAGTAACATTTCTTGAGCCCTACTAATTTCTAGATATGGTGCTAAATTAATCATACACATTTTTTACCTTTAATTTTCATAGCAGTCCTATGAGACAGAAAAAGTTATTGCCATTTTGTAGTTGAAGAAACTTAAGCTTAAAGAAGTGAGTGAATTTACCCACAGTCCACAGCTTATGTATTGCAGAAATGGGTTTAAATATAGGCCTGTTTCTCTCCCCAAAATTTATGATGCTTTGCCCATTACAATATTTCAGAGGTGAGAACTGCTATGATAAAATATAGAGGCAAGGGAGACTGCTCATCTGAGAGAGAAAAGGAAAAAAAAAAAAATCAGTAGGTACCTACGGAACTTGAGACATTTTCCCCTCAAGTATTGCAGATTTCAGAAGTTTCCTTGGGCTTATTTTACCTCTTTATGGAATAATATCCATAAATCTGTCTCCCTTAACTCAAAGTACAGCATTGCTCTGCCTCCAGTTGCTCACATTATCCTTGAGTTGTTTTATATATTCACCCCTTTACTAATCCTTTAGCAAATTCTGTTGTCTCCCTCTCAAATATCTCTCCTTGTTCTTGTGTCTCCACCTCTGCCTAAATACATATATCAATTTCTATATTGATATCTAGATCTATTTTTATCTAAATCTATATTTGTGCAGTTAACCCTTGAAGAGCATGGGTTTTGACCGTGCAGGTCCACTTATACATGAATTTTTTTCAACCAAAATGGATCAAAAATACAATATTTCCTGGATGCAAAACTTCCTATATACAGATTCCTCAGGACCAACTGCAGGACTTCAGTATGTGCAGATTTGGGTATATGTGGGTGTTCTGGAACCAATCTTCTGATTATTCCAAGGAATGACAGTATATCTTTATCTCTATCTATATACCTTATCTTTAATTCTATATCTGTGTCTATTTCTCTCTGCATATCTATATCTAAATTTCTGTTTCTATTTACATCTATAGCAACATACCCCATCTTTGTACTATACCTACATATATATGTCTGTACCTATACCTACATATGCACCTACACCTTTACCCATATTTAATTTATTTATACCTATATCTGTACTTATACCTACATTCATCTCAAATCCATCTCCACTGGAACCAACCTAGTCCAAGACATTATCATCTCCTAATTGGATTACTGTAATAGTTCCCTTACTGTTCTTCCAACTGCTATTCTTGAACCTCTATAATCCTTTAAATATGTAAATTAGTTCACACAAATTTCAAAAGTTTCCAATGTCTTCCCTCACACTAAGAATAGTATGTGAATTTCAGTTCAGGGTCTATTGACTACTTTTCCTCCCTCATCTCCTTAAAATCTCCCTCTCAGTCACCAAGCCCTATCTGCTATAGCTTTTGCTCCTTTTAAATACATCAATTTTTGATGCTTTAGGGTTTTTGTACTTGCTATTATTTCTGCCTAGTATAGTCTGCTGTCAGAAGTAAGCATTTTAGTTTCTTTTTGCCATTCAGGACTCAGTTCAAATGCTACCTAGGTAGAAAGCCATCCTTGATCACTCAACATTTTGCTGGAGACTCTGCGGTGGATTAAGGATAGCAACGCATGCTTTGGTACCTCTCCTTTGGAGAGGTAGAGTTTATATAGCATCTCCTTGAGTCTGGGTGGGCTCTGTGACTGCTCACACCAAGAGAATATGGTAGAAGTGTTGAGTCAGTTTCTAGGATCTAGCCATAAGAAGTTGGCAAATTTTACTCACATTTAGAAGCAAGTTGCCATGTAACTACAAGTGTGAATCCCCTTAACTGCCATACTTTGAGAAACACAAGCCACGTGGAGCAGCTCTTAAGGATAAAATGCCATGTGAATATATAGAGAGAGACAGAGAGAGAGATGAACACCCTGAGAGACTCCGAGGTGCTAGACGCGTGAATGGTTTTTGGAAGTGAATCTTCCTGCCCCAGCTGCTGCTGTGTGGTTCATAGACACACCATCCAGCTGAATCTTTCCAGAATTCTCAACCCACAACAACTGTAAACAAAACACAATGTTGTGTTAAGCCACTAAATTTTGGAGTAGTGTGTTACATAGTAATAATTAATCAGAACACATGTCCAAGTATGGTTTATTCACACTATCCTTTTAATTTTTCTCCTAGTGATCACTGCCTGAAATGTCTTCCCTCACTTCCTTCTTCCCTCCTTTCCTTCCTTTCATCCTTTCTTTTCTTTCTTTTCTCTGCCTTTATCTTTATTTCCTTTTTTTTGGTACCTATTTATTGCCTCAACTATAGATTATAAGCCCTACACAAAAGGTAACTTTGTGAATCTCTTCTCTACCGCATCTCTAGCACCTAGAAATGGGCCTCACCCATTTGATATCTTTATAAAGTTGGTATCTTTAAATATTTATGAAATAAACAAAATAAGCCTGTGCACTTAATTATTCTAGCTGCATATTGTCAGTATTTAATCAAAGGTGTGACACCCATCCTTGTACATAAATACACAAATAAGAGTCTTGCTAAAATAATTTCACTTATAAGTGGGGGAAAGAATACATGAAATAAGCTATTCTGTAGTTTTACAATGTGATGGGTTTCAGCAAAGTAGGATGCTTGAATGGGGTAAAAATTATACCTCTATACTGCTTTTTGGCATTAGACTTCAGTGGGATTCCTAATAGTTGGCTCAGTGCCATAATGAGCTTCAAAGAGAAAAAAAAAAATCATAGGTTTTGAAGTAGCTTAAAACACACCCTTTAGCTCCTCAGTACTAGAGCTTGTAGCTGGCAGAGTTCCAAGTCCCTTTTCTTCAGCTGCATGGTGACATGGAGCCCGCCATGAGGATCCTGGATGCTCGGCTGCCTCTGATCTGAGGAGCTGACACAGAAATAACTTCCATTGCTCATAGATGACTCTTCACAAGGCCAGAGTTGGTACTGCTCTCCAAATACCAACTCGAGGCCATTTGAGAACTCCTGCTGTGGAGAAGATGAGGTTTTCAAGATATAAAGACGAGGACCTTTCACATCCTCGCTCTTTGTGCTTAGTATAAAGACAGAAAAGGCAGCAGAGAGTTAGAGAGGTTCTCGTCACCCATAAAGTAACTAAACTGAACTGGCCACTTCACAGACGCCTCCTGTGCTGCCCACCAGCCCGTCTCCGTGTTCCCCTCTAAGATCATTCTCTCCTGCCTCTGTTGTCACAGGGCTGAGCAGCCACCTTCTTTTGACTTTTGCAGTGTGCAGGGCAACTCCCATATTCAGGGCTTTTGCACAGGCTATTCACTCTGACTGGTACTTTCTGAACTCTGACCCCGCTCACCCCATTCAAAATCAAGGCATCAGTTTAAATGTCACTTCCTCTGGAAAGGCTTTCTGTTCCCCTAGGCTAGGTTTTTTTCTCTCTGCTACACAATTGTATTATACCCCTTGTTGCAAGGGACACCTCCATATTTAAGCAGACAATCCACTATGTCAAGTATTTTCTGAGATTAACCAATCAATCAATAGTGTTACGCATACTCTGGTGTTAGTAAGCTCAATAAAGGGAGAAATCAGGCTTGCTTTGTTCTTTTCTGTATCCTGAGGACGTAGCATGAGTCCAAGTATAGATCAGACAGTCAACAATTGACGAATTAATGGTTGATAGGTGGATGGATTACAGGGATACTCTCTTTTATTGATTTTCACCTCTTGGATCTGGAAGAATCTGTGTATCCCTAGTGAAGGTGAGAGTCTTCATACCTCAGTTCTTTATTTCTAATCCTTATAGGTCACTGATCTGTTCAATGGCAGCTTTAGCTGCAGCCTGTGTTCTGGACCAGTCCTAACTTGAGACAGGAGGTGGATAAAATGCCCATTCTCTAAGGCCCCCATTCCAAAACCTGGCCTCCAGATGACATTTCTAGACACACACTGGGCCAAAAGGGAACCTGTTACCTTGAAGAGAAGGACTCAGTTTTGGCAGGATTCATCACCTGCTTACTAAAGAGCCCTTGGACCCTGAATAACCAGTGGTGATACCCAAATAGTTCGCTGTGGTGGCTATGGTGAAAGACTCCTTCTGTTTGAGAAAAGCAGAGGATAAAGTAAAGATGACTTTGTCTTGCACTATGGACACCAGATCAGCCACAGTGGGGTAGAGCCACAGGCAGGCTCTTGGGGTCCCTAAGTCTAGGCCTAAGTTCTTAGACATTTATGCCCTGAGTTAGAAGGGTGAGTACTAGACCTGGTAGCATTCACCACAAGCTGACTGAAGAGCCCTTGGGCTTTAAGTGAATATGGGCAGTGGCCTGGCAGAACCTGCTTTGGGCCGGTGGTGGTGGTGACCACACCACCGGAGGAAGCTTCTTCACTGGAGAAACCTCATCTTCTCCACAGCAGGAGTTCTTAAATGGCCTCGAGTTGGTATTTGGAGAGCAGTACCAACTCTGGCCTTGTGAAGAGTCATCTATGAGCAATGGAAGTTATTTCTGTGTCAGCTCCTCAGATCAGAGGCAGCCGAGCATCCAGGATCCTCATGGCGGGCTCCATGTCACCATGTAGCTGAAGAAGGCTACATTTCTTCACCGGAGAGGCTCTTCTGCCTGTGGAAAGGAGAAGGACGAGTGGGAAGGGCTTTATATTGTGGTTTGAATGGCAGCTTAGCCACGGGAGAAGAGAATGTCAGGTAAATTTCTAAAGTTTTTGACTTTGATCCCTGGCTCCTAGACAACATTTCTGGACCTGCCTAGAGCCTGGAAGAACTCACTGTACTGAAGGAAAAGACACAAACTGATTGGCTTCACTACCTACTGCTGGTAGAGCCCTAGGGCCTTGAGTGAACATAGATGCTAACCGGGTAATGGTTAATAAGAGACAAGAAGGTCATTATATAATGATAAAGTGGTGAATTCTGCAAGAGAACAAAACAATTATAAACATATATGCATTTAACACTGGAGCTTCTAGACATATACAGCAATATTATTAGAGCAAAAGAGAGCAGTAGACCTCAATACAAGCTGGAGACTTCGACACTCTACTTTCAGCATTGGATAGATCTCCCAGACAGAAACTCAACAGAGACACATCAGACTTAAGCTGCACTGTAGCTAAAAATCAAAACCTAAAAATTAAAACAATTGAACCCATGGACATAGAGAGTAGAAGCATGGTTACCAGAGGCTGGGAAGGGTAGTGGGGATAGATAGGCGTGGGAGTGAGCTGGACATGGTCAATGAGTATAAAAAATAGTTAGAAAGAATCAATAAGTAATAAAGAATTGTAATTTTTTCAGAACTTGGCTTCTGGACTGGGGGTTCTAGCAAAGGAAAGGTCTTTGCTGCCAGCACTATGCCTTTGTCTATTCTCTGGGTGAGTCTCTAGTTGCACAGAGTGGGGATTTTCCTGGATATAGGTATGAGGTTCTTTTTATGATGTTAGTGATGGGTGCCCTATCTACACATTCAACAAAGTGTCTGTTGGAGAGCTGCTGTGTCCATTTTTTGCTCATAAACGTGAAATGCAAGATGATCAGAGCTTCCTGAGTATCTTTCCTGTGATCGATCCAGACAGTGCCAGTCCCCCAATTTATTCTGGGGAAAGTAAATAAACCTTTGAAGATAATCATCAATAGGAAGTTTCTATGTGCCCATAGCCAGACTAAGAACTTTTCTGCTAGATACACAAAAGTACAAAGGGATCGAAGGGAAAGATCAGTCATTTTGTAAGCCATGAACACAAAGTAAATATATTAATTAGGGGAAAATTACATTTTACATCTAAACTTTGTCATATTGTTTTCTTTGGGGCTTATGTTTATATTTCTGTTCAATAAATATTTTGAAATTTTAAAAAAAGAATGAATAAGACCTAGTATTTGATAGCACATCAGGGTGATTATGGTCAATAATAATTTAATTATACATTTAGAAATTACTAAAAGTGTATAATTGGATTTTCTGTAACACAAAGGATAAATGCATAAGGGGATGGAGACCACATTTTCTACGATGTGACTATTGTGCATTGCATGCCCATATAAAAATATTTTATGTACCCCATAAATATATATACCAACTGTGTACCCCCCAAAAATAAAAATAAAGGCTGGGTATGGTGGCTCATGCCTGTAATCCCAGCACTTTGGGAGGCCGAGGTGGGCAGATCACGAGATTAGGAGATCAAGACCATTCTGGCTAAGATGGTGAAACCCCATCTCTACTAAAAATACAAAAAAAATTAGCCGGGCGTGGTGGCGGGCGCCTGTAGTCCCAGCTACTCGGGAGGTTGAGGCAGGTGAATGCGTGAACCCAGGAGGTGGAGCTTGCAGTGAGCCGAGATCATACCACTGCACTCCAACCTGGGCGACAGAGCAAGACTCCATCTCAAAAAAAGAAAAAAATCAAAAGTAGTAAAAGAAAACTTAAAAAATGCCCATTCTCTTATTCATGAATTTCTTATAATGTTGTTTTTCCTAATAAGGGCTCTAAAGCCTTTGGTGCTGTTTGCTGGAGTCTCAACTATATCCTTTCAGGATATTCCATTATGATAAAGGAAACCCAGTGCACTTAATTCAAGCCTAAGCTTCTGTAGTATGTTGCAATTACTGAAACATATTTAAGTATCTAGCCTAGTCCTTGGCATATGGCAGGGACTCATTAACTGGTAGTCATCATTATCAACATGATTATTGATTATTAGTCAATGTTACAGTTGGGCAGGCTTCCCCTCTCCCTGTGAGTTCCATGACCACTTCTTACATCTCCAAAACATTCTTTCAAACAGGTCCAGAATTTTTCACTCTGACCCTAGTCCATAACCTAAGGCTTTTCTCTCCTTGCCTGTTTTTTTCTGACGCTGCTGTCATGCTTCTCAGCAAATAACTGCACTGTGTTTGTGCTAGAATCTCACTTATTGAGGCTCAGTACATCTATTGAAAACCCACAGCTACTTTTTGAATCCCTCCCTTAGCAGAATCATTTAAACTGATCATTAATGAGATCATTACAACTCTTTTTTTTTTTTTTTTTTTTTTTTTTTTTTTGAGACGGAGTCTCGCTCTGCCGCCAAGGCTGGAGTGCAGTGGCCGGATCTCGGTTCACTGCAAGCTCCGCCTCCCGGGTTCCGGCCATTCTCCTGCCTCAGCCTTCCGAGTAGCTGGGGCTACAGGCACCCCCCACCACGCCCGGCTAGTTTTTTGTATTTTTTAGTAGAGACGGGGTTTCACCGTGTTAGCCAGGTTGGTCTTGATCTCCTGACCTCGTGATCCGCCCGTCTCGGCCTCCCAAAGTGCTGGGATTACAGGCTTGAGCCACCGCGCCCGGCCGAGATCATTACAACTTTTGAATATGATTGCTATATCCTCCAGTCTGAAATACTAATATTAGAGTCATTGTATCTGAGCATCTCTAATCTCTAATAGTTAAGAGTCTGGAGATTAATTAGAGTCAGACACACAAGTTTTGAACAATGCCTCCTTTACTTAGAAGTTCTGAAAATTTGGAAAAATTGTTTAATTCTTAAGCTTCTCTTTCCCCTTCTATAAGATTGAAATCACTAAAAGTACCTGACTCCTAGGGCTACTGTAAAGATGAAGTGAGATGAAATGAAATTAAAAGACTATTAGCAAGCCTGTTCTCCTCCCAAGTCTGTCTGCCTACCTGCGACTACCATGTTTTTACTCGGTCTTAACCTCTATCCCAAGACTGTGCTACATGTGTCTGGCTCAAGCACTGCCCCTGTGTATTAACTGAAAGCACACATACATTATTCATCTCCTGGGACTTTGGGAGTTGGAGGTTGAACAGATGCCAATATTTTAGGCACATTTTGAATGCATTCATTTGTATAATCACAGTAGCAAATATTCTTTTTGTATTCTGTTATTTCCTGGGAAATCTTTCATATGAACTGGACTATTGAGTTTTCAGGGAAAAAAAGGAAACCAACTTAAAAAAATAAACAATTATAAGTGCAATCATTTTTTTAAAGTTTTCTAATTTGACTTCTGCTTCCAGAAGATGAAGTAGACATACTTCCCTCATCATCATGCTAAATACAACTGAGAATATTTTTACATATAAATATCAGAATATTTTTATGTAAAACAAACATAAGACATCTTTGAAAGATATAAGAGAAGATGGTTGATTGGTCAAGATTCTCAGGACCTAAAGAATAACATGGTGATCAGTTACCTGGGTTTTCCTTTTGCCTCATATATCCTGACCTAGAGCTAATGAAGCCAGTGAACTAAAAACACCAACTTGCACAGATGTCAAAATTTCCAACTAAAGCCCTAGACAAAGAATTAGAAAGGGGCAGCCTAGCAAGACAAAAAAATTTGGAAAAAACCTGCTCTATTCTAGCTAAAGCTCTGACCCCATCCTACCAGCAAAGGCTGAGTAGGGACCCACTCAAGGCTATTAGCAAAATCCCAATGCCCCTGCTGGGCTGGTTTTGAAGGTCATGTAGAAAGCCCGGATTGAATCCCTGTTGGCCAGTAACGAGCTCCTCATTCACCGTGATAGTGCATGTAATGTGGGAGCCTGGATTTCTACTCGTGCCTGGCAATAATGTTCTCATTCTCTAGCTGGGTGGTGTGAAGGAGACCTAATGTAGAGTATGATCTTTCACCATCACCCAGTGGTGACAAGGGCAGCCCCACTGCTGTCAGTGGAGACAAAATGGGAGTCAAATCCCCTACTTCTGTCTAGGAGTAATGAGGAAACTTACCTAACTTCTGTGTCAATGAAGGCTGAGTACCAAGCTGAAATTCTACCTCTGTGGTGATGCCTTCCCCTTTCCTCATCAAAGTTACATAAAAGAAAGCCAGCTAAAATAGAAGTTTTAATAAGATTGAAAATTTTGTGACACAAAAATTTCCAGTTGTCTTTTAAAAATGGTTTGTCATATCAAAAATCAGTAAGATCTCAAACTGAATGAAAAAAAGACAATCAAAAGATGGCAACACTGACATAACAGAAATGTTAAAATTTTCTGACAAAGATTATAAAGCAGCTATCATAAAACTACTTTAATAAGCAATTATGAATACTCAAAACAAACTGAAAAGAGAAAGTCTCAATAGAGAAATAAAAGTTATAAAATAAGTTTATAACTGAGAGATAAAATTTTTAAAATAAAAAGTATAGTGGAGGAGCTCAATAGCAATATGGATAGGGCAGATAATCAGTTGGCTAGAAAATAGAATAATAGAAGCTACCCAATATGTACAACAAAGAGAAGATAGACTAAAAAAATGAGGTAATCCTGAGAAACCATGTGACTATCATAAATGATCTGACTTCCATGCCACTGGAGTTCCAGAAGATAAGAAAGAGGACAAGGCTGAAAAACTGTACCAATAAATAATGACTGAAAGCTTCTCAAATTTGTTCAAAAGACTTTAATCTACAGATTGAAGATGAGTGAACACAAATCAGAAAAAGAAAGAAATCCAAGGGCAAAATATCTTGAGAGTGGCCAGAGAAAAATGACACATTACCTTTAGAAAAATAACAATTAGAGAAAAAGCTGTGAAGCTAGATTAATATTTTACACAGCCTGGAACTGATTGTCAACCCAGAAATCTATACCCAGCAAAAAACATTCTTCAGGAATGAAGAGGAAGTAAAGATATTCTAAAATGAGAAAACAAAATGAATGTGTCTAGTCTCAGACCTATTCTAAATTAATGGCTAGAGAATGTTTCTTTAAACATTAAGAAACTGTAAAATAAGAAACCCTTTAAGATCAGTGAAGAAGAGAGAATAAGGTAAGAAAAATTTATAATAGCAATTCCTTCTTCTCAAGCTTTCTAATTTTTTTGATAGTTGAAGCAAAAATTATAACAGTGTAAAATGTGGCTATAAATATATGCAGAGGAAATATTTAAGACAACTATATTATAACTAGGGGAGGGCAAAGAGAACTAAAGAGAGATATAGTTATTATGATTTTTTGAATAATAAAATAATGTCACCAGTAGACTGTGATAGAACACCATACACACACACATACATGCACACACACGCACAAACACACACACACACAATGTAATGCCTAGAATAACCGCTGAAACAGCTACATAAAGTTTTATATATAGTTTATCTGTGGTATTTTAATATACACAAAAGCACTTCTGCTAAATCTCAATAGAATTCTAACAAACTTCAAGTGAATCACAGAAAGGCAGGAAAAAGAAAACAAAGAAATGAGAAGCTGAAAGAACAAACAGCAACTAAAAATGAAATGGAAGGCTTAATGTATTAATAATTACATTAAATGTAAATGATGTAGTCACACCAATTAAAAGACAAAAATTGGCAAAATGATCCAACTATTTAAAAAACAGATATATCATGCAAAGAATTGAAGGAAATCAGAAGTGGCTACACTAATAATAGACGAAGTAGTCTTCAGTGTATAGAAAATTACAGGAAAGACAGCAGGATCCATGAACTGATAAAAGTTAAAGCCTATGAAAAAGACAGCAATCTTAAATGTATATGCACCAAGCAAAACAACAGATCCACAAAATGCATGAGGCAGAAACTGACAGAACTGAAACAAAAAATAGACATTCATTATTATACTTGGAGACCTCAACACCCCTCTCTCAAAAATTTATAGAAAAACAAGGCAGAAATTAGTAAGGGTATAGAAGAACTCAACAATACCATCAACCAACAGTATTTACTGGATATTTTTAAAGAAACAACAGCAAAATACACTCATTTTCAAGTGCTCATGAATCACATGGTTGTATACAGGGCCATGAAATAAATCTTGAAAATTTAAACTAACTGAAATTATACAGAAGGTGTTTGCTTACCACAATGGAATTAAATTAGAAATCAATAAGAGAATTATTGCCGAAAGTCTCCAAACATCTGGAAGCTAAATAGTATATTTGTTAATAATCCATGGGTCAAAAGGTAGTCCCAAGAAAAATTTTAAAAAGAATATTTAATTGAAAGAAAATAAAGCCGCCGGGCGCGGTGGCTTAAGCCTGTAATCCCAGCACTTTGGGAGGCCGAGACGGGCGGATCACGAGGTCAGGAGATCAAGACCATCCTGGCTAACACGGTGAAACCCTGTCTCTACTAAAAAATACAAAAAACTAGCCGGGCGCGGTGGCGGGCGCCTGTAGTCCCAGCTACTCGGGAGGCTGAGGCAGGAGAATGGCGTAAACCCGGGAGGTGGAGCTTGCAGTGAGCTGAGATCCGGCCATTGCACTCCAGGCTGGGCGACAGAGCGAGACTCCGTCTCAAAAAAAAAAAAAAAAAAAAAAAAGAAAGAAAATAAAGCTTATTAAAATATGTTAGACACAGCTAAAGCAGTGATAAGAAGAAAATTTATGGAACCAAATTCAAAACTTAGGTTAAAAAAGCAGTTTCAAATCAGTAATTAAGCTTCCTTATCAAAAACAAAACCAAAAAAAACCTTACAAAGGACAAAATAAACCCAAGTAAACAATGGAAGAGAATAATAAACGTAAAAGCAGAAATTAATGAGCTTGAAAATGTTAAAACGTAGAAAATTTAGCAAAACCAAGAACCAATTATTTGAAAAGATTAATAAAATTGATAAACATCTAGCAAGACTGAGAAAAAAAGTGAAAATACACAGATTACCAATATCAGTAATTTGCTCAGGCCTTTCTAAGAGAAAGGCTTACTGGCTTGAGTCATCTTTAGAATAAATTGACTGCATTTAAAAGAAATTTTTCTTTTAAATAGCTGTCTGATGTGTATCTATAAAAAGTTACAGCAGAAATATAATATCTACTTCAAGAAATTCATTGGCAAGATTGAAAAGCAAAAATCAGATTTAAAGTAAATTTATTTATTTTTTTTGAATGATCCAATTGCTTGTTTTGAATTTTCTGTGAGATTTGCTACACGATGCTTCAATCTGTGGTCTAGTGATTAAGATTTGCACTGTCAGTGCTTTTGCCTGGGGTCAATTCCTGGCCAGGGAACAAGTCCCTTAGAGATATAAACTTGTTTGGCTTAGGAGAGAAACATTTGTGAGAGTTAATTGGAGTTATTTGTAAAAATCTTTTTGAATTTATATTTGTGTGACTCTTGACTCTTTGGGGTACCCATTTGACTAGTAATCCTTTTCTTACCATGAAAATCTTTTGCTTTTCTGTTTGTCTTACCAACTCTTCATCTCTTCATTTTTCATTGATCAGGGGCACATTGGTTGTCAGGCAGCTGTGTGCAGGTGACTAACTCAAAGGTTGGAATCCCTGGGGATATGGCTAGATAGAAATGTGTGTTGTACCCGATCCGTGCCTCATAAAAATTTCCTTCCTTTAAGCTGTTTTGAGGTCTGGATCTTGGAAGGGCTTCAGTTGTCTGTTCTTCTTTGGAGACTGGCTAAAATCACAAAGGGCTTCTGGGCTTCGGTCTTGTATGTGAATATTTGTTTTGGTTTATAGGTCGTTGTTCATATACTCCTTTGGTTTATATTCAGAGCATGATAGAAACTTTTTTGTTTGTTTAACCTTCTCTCCCGAGGTAAACATGGAGCTATATACTCAGAAAGAAAGGAACCAGTAGAGACAAAAACAGACATTGTACTCTGGAAGCTCTTTTTGCCCTGTCTTTCTCATCTTTGTTCATTAGATTTTTATGTGGGCTTTCTTAGGAGTGGGTAGGAGAGATCCTTGTGACTAGCCACAGACTGGGCCAGAGAGACAGGCCTCCTGCCTCTGCCCTGAGCCTAATCTCTGAGCAAGTCAGCAGAAGGTTCCTCCCAGGCAGTGGGAAAGATGCTGCCCCGTTTACAGCCCGCTCTAGTCCCTTGGTTCCAGGGGAAGGCCTGCTGCTTCCAAAGCCCACCCATTCTTACCCACATCCAAAACTCCTTCTAGGTACAAATTTCAGGGGAAAAAACTGGTAAATGGGAAAGTTTGCTCTTTGCTTGGCTAAAGTTTGATGATAAAATGTTTTAAGCATTCTATGGTCAAATGTCGCTTAATTAAAAGCTAAAATCCAGGCTGCAATATTTTTTAAAGGCCTCTGATTTTTTCCTTTTGAATCCTGTTTCTCCTGTTAGTTACTTTTAAGTCAGCTGGACTTCTTTTTCTTGAACTCCTACTAACTAGATCTTCATTGGCCTTTTTGTGAAACTTCAACTCTCCTGAAACTGGTTACTTTAAGACCCATTCTTCCATTTACTTCTGCTTCTCCTTCCTTTTGCCACCTTTGTCAGCCCCTAGTTCTTTTATTTGAAGGTTAATGACTAAAAAATTTCTGAGAGAAAACATCAGAGTCTCGGGTATCCCATGAAGTGATCTAAAGGAGACTTCTACTGACCCTGAGACCTACAGAGGAACACACAAAAAAATGTGCCACTGACCTCTTTACTGGGGATTTCTGCCTTCCTTACAGAGTCTCAAGACACACAGATGGGCTCATCTCAGGTCTGAAATTTTGCTCTTTTTTTGTATTGAGCAACCTAATTAATTTGGCTTTTGGATGCACAAGTGTATGTGTGTTGCATATTGTGTCTACATGTTTATTTCTATACATGTGTTTATATATTATCTACATGGTACCAAATTGACATAGAGATAAAATGAGCATGTATGAACTAAATAATTAAGCCCAAATACTTTTCAAAGTTTATTTGACTTAAATAAATCCTTAGGAAATTAGATGAGTTAAAGATTGTTGGTTTAGTAGAAACATTTTATCTTCTGGATTATCAGCAAAACACCTCAGTAGTTTTTGTTTGGATAGTAACTGCCTGATATACATGTGTTATATAACAATTAATAGAAAAAAAACGAGATGACTAAACTGTGTCTAATGTCTGATAAAATTTTTCAAACATATGGGAAAACTGGATAGCCACATATAGAAGACTGAAACTGGATCATTCTCTCTTACCAAATAGAAAAATTAATTCAAGATGGCTTAAAGACTTAAATCTAAGATCTGAAGCCAAAAATGTCTAGAAGAAAACCTAGGAAAAATTCTTCTGGACATTGACCTAGGCAAGGAATTCATGACTAAGATCCCAAAAGCAAATGCAACAAAAACAAAAAATACATAAATGGGATTTAATTAAACTAAAAGGCTTCTGTAGGATGATAGAAATAATCATCAGAGTAAACAGAAAACTCACAGAATGGGAAACAGTATTTACAAAATATGCATCCAACAAAGGATTAATATCCAGAATCTAAAAGGAACTCAAATAAGCCAGAAAAATAAAATAAAATAAAATAAAATTGCATCAATAAGCAGGCAAATGACATGAATAGTTTGTTCTCAAAAGAAGATATACAATGGCCAAGAAACATATGAACAAGAATTCAACATCACTACATCTTCAGATCTAGTCATCAGGGAAATGCAAATTAAAACTGCAATGAGATAACACCTTACCCCATCCAGAGTGGCCATCATTAAAACATCAAGAAAACAATATATGTTGGCATGGATGGTGAAAAGGGAATGCCTATATACTGTTGGTGGGAATGTAATTAGTACAACCTCTATGGAAAACAGAGTGAATATTTCTCAAATAACTAAAAACTGATCTACCATTCAATCCAGCAATCCAACTACTGGGTATCCACCCCCCAAAAAAGAAGTCCATATACATATATATATAAATGCCTGCATGTGTATGTTTATCACAGCACAATTTACAACTGGAAGGATATGGAACTACCTAAGTTTCAATCAGCCAAAGTGTAGATAAATAAAAAGTGGGCCAGGTGTGGTTGCTCACGCCTGTGATCCCATCACTTTGGGAGGCCAAGGCGAGCGGATCACGAGATCAAGAGATTGAGACCATCCTGGCCAACATGGTGAAATCTGGTCTCTACTAAAAATATGAAAATTAGCTGGGCATGGTGGTGTGCCCCTGTAGTTTCAGCTACTTGTGATGCTGAGGCAGGGGATTCGCTTGAACTCAGGAGGTTGCAGTGAGCCGAGATTGTACCACTACACTCCAGCCTGGCGACAGAGTGAGACTCTGTCTCAAAAAAAAAAAAAATAAATAAAGGAAGAAATAAAGAAAACCTGGTATATAGATACATAGAATACTACTCAGCTATAAGAAAAGAATGAAATATTGTCTTTTGCAGCAACTTGGATAGAGCTAGAGGCCATTGTTCTAAGAGAAGCAACTTAGGAATGGAAAACTTATATATTCTCACTTACAAGTGAGAGCTAAGATGTGGGTCTGCAAAGGCATGCAGAGTGGCATAGTGGACATGGAAGACTCAAAAGTCAAGAGGGTAGAAAGGGTCTGAGGGATTAAAAAACTACATATTGGGTATGATGTATATAGTACATTGGGTGATTGGTGCACTAAACTCTCAGGCTTCACCGTTGTACAATTCATCCATGTAACCCAAAATCACTTTTACTCAAAATGATTGAAATAAAAAATAAATGAAATAAAATAAAGTAAAATAATTTCCAAGCCTAATTTTTAAGGATTAATAAATCAAAGAGATGTAAATGGGATATAAGTTTGTAAATATACTTTTTTCATGGATAATCATACTGATATTTACTTAAAAGATTTCCCAAATCACTTTAGCAATATACCCTTCTAGTTTTGCTGAGTTAACGATAGATATTCATCACATTTCTAGGTTATTTCTAAGTAATATATAATACTAAAACATTAACAGGAGATTTAAGTTTATCTACTTTTGGTTTCTTATTACAAAGAAACAAAATAGATTTAGATCTGTTAGTAAATTTGTTCTGTTCCAATTTTTTAAAAAATATTATTCCATTAAGAAACATTTTTATAAATTATAAAACGGTATTCATAATTTTATTTTTGGTTTACAGTTGCTAAAGATTGAAGCTCTAATTAATGTAATTAATTAAAACTACTAAAAATAAGAAAAACAATTTTGTACATACAGTTTACAAGGATGTGTTTTTGGTGAGGAAGGCTGTAAGGAATGCGTGAAGATATGGATTTTGTTTAAGGAAAATCATTTATTTTTAGTGTAGAGTATACTTAAATGTTGTTACAAAATGAACAAGTGGAGAAAAATTGTTGTAGGTAAAACTAAATAAATATGAAAAGTTGGAAAAATAGAAGAGAGTAAAAGAAAATCTTATATGGTTAAACAAACTCAAGCTAAATGAATTTATTAAAGGGTTTTAATATTGAGCCTTAATATAAAAAGTACACCGAAAGAAAATTAAAATTTGGTTTTCTCTTTTTTAAAAAAAATTGAGCACTCACTCTCCCATGATATTTCTCCCTTGCCTGTTAGATCAATTTTGTATGCCTTTTTCTATTAATCTGACTATCGTAAATTCATTTTCACTAAGTCTTCAGAGGGTAAAGGATAAATTTTCCCTCCTTGAATCTACAACTTGAAGATCAATTCTTACATTAGTGATCTAAAATTGCAGTGAAAGCCTGGGTACTACCCTTAAGCCATAGCAGTGTATTAGAAAGCAGTTAGGTAAAGATAGGACATGTCTATTTGTCAGGTAATATTATTGTTCAAAATCATTGATTCTCCTATTTGTAAGCACTTATAGATCCTTGTGTTTGCCTTATAATTGGCAATACAGCTGTGTAGATGACATGAACTTTCCTGTCCTGTTCTTAAATTTGTCTAGTGCTATTACGGGAAGTCAGGGACCCCGAACAGAGGGACTGGCTGAAGCCGCGGCAGAAGAACATAAATTGTGAAGATTTCATGGACATTTATTAGTTCCCCCAAATTAATATTTTTATAATTTCTTATGCCTGTCTTTACTGCAGTCTCTGAACATAAATTGTGAAGATTTCATGGACACTTATCACTTCCCCAGTCAATACCCCTGTGATTTCCTATACCTGTCTTTACTTTAATCTCTTAATCCCGTCATCGTCTTTGTAAGCTGAGGAGGATATATGTCGCCTCGGGACCCCGTGATGATTGCGTTACACTGCACAAATTCTTTGTAGAGCATGTGTGTTTGAACAATATGAAACCTGGGCATCTTGAAAAAAGAACAGGATAACAGCAGTGTTCAAGGAACAAGAGAGATAAAACTTCTGGTTGCTTGTGAGCCGGATGCAACAGAAACATATTCCTCTTCTTTCAAAGGCAAATAGGAGAAATATCACTGAATTCTTTTTCTCAGCAAGGAACATCCCTGAGAAAGAGAATGCGCCCTGAGGGCAGATCTATAGACGGCCCCCTTAAGGCTGCCCTTAAGGCAGCTGCCTTTTATGGTAGAAACCGAAGGGATGAAATAAGCCCAGGTCTCCTGTGGAGCTCCCAGGCTCATTAGGACAAGGAAATTCCCACCTAATAAATTTTGGTCAGACAGGCTGTCTGCTCTTAAACACTGTTTCCTGATAAGATGTTATCAATGACAATGCATGCCTGAAACTTCATTAGCAATTTTAATTTTGCCCCATCCGTGGTCCTGTGATCTCGCCTTGCCTCCATTTGCTTTGTGATATTTTATTACCTTGTGAAGTATGTGATCTCTGTGACCCACACCCTATTCGTGCACTCCCTCCTCTTTTGAAAATCGCTAATAAAAACTTGCTGGTTTTACGGCTCGGGGAACATCACGGAACCTGTCGACACGTGATATCTCCCCTGGACACCCAGCTTTAAATTTCTCTCTCTTGTACTCTTTCCCTTTATTTCTCAAACCAGCCGAGACACCTAGGAAATAGAAAAGAACACATGTTAACCATCGGGGGTGGGTTCCCCCATACAGTGCAATTTGAGTGAATATGATATAAGCCATGTTGGAGCAGAAGCTTTAAATAGGATGACATGGTAATCTTGCTTCTGCTTCCTGCTCTGAGAATGGTGCTTTCCAAATAGAGGTTGCTTCTTTAGCCTGGAAATCTAGCTGAGAAGATTGATAGAGCAGCACACAATGGGAGCAGACCCTCAGGTGGCCTGAAGCCTACATGCAATATGAACAAGAAACATAACTTTGTTTCATATAACACTGAGATTCTGAGGTAGTTTGTTACTCCAGCAAAGCCACCAAATACATGTGCTTATACAAATGCTAATGCATGTACACCTACCTAGAGGTTTGTGGTTCTGTGACCTTTTATTCTGACTCTGTAAAAATACATGATTGTGTTGTATATTAATAGAAAAGTTTAATTTACGTACATTTAGTAATTTTATTTTGGTTAGTAATACTGAATAATCTCATAATAAATATAAGTAATTTGAATAGGCTGCCTTTTATTGGTTTGCACATATTATATTAAAGCCAGTGAAGTAAATTTAATGTACTATTTCAGATTTCACAATGCCTTTCAAGAACAGTTCTATAAATAACTAGAAGCAATACTTTGCTAATATATTTTGAGTTGGTAAATGGCTGTATTGGTAAAGCCTGATTTCAAGCTTTAATTTTAAATGACAGGAACTCAAATCACACCAGGTTAAGCAAATCCTAATACATAAATATATAAATAAATAAAATATGTCTGTGTGCATGTAGGCATGTGTGTGTGTGTGTGTGTGTTAGAGCAAATATTAATTAGCTTGTGTAACTGAAAAATAGAGTTTGAAGCATGACTGGATCCAAGATCTCAAACAATGTCATCAGTGTCCCAGTCCCACTTCTTCCCTTTGTCTTTTTCTTCTCCTTTTTCTTATGTTTGTCTTACTCTGATTTATTTCTATTTCTGAACTATGCCTCCCTTTTTTGGCTCAATTCTTAGAGCTGGCAGTGAGAGTCTCATCAGAAGCCACTGAGACTGAGAATATGAGATGAGGTTGCATAAAGAAAAATCAAGGTGCTATTATCAGAAGAGGGATAAATGTTAAGAGGGCAAAAAGAAAAACAAAATCAATTGTAGGAGTAAATGCCACAAAGCATGCTCAAGAAAACACAGGTGTCTGCTAAATTGTAACAAGAGTGAGAAGAGTTAAATGTGGGGCATTTGTTTTGCTGATTGAATGATGCTAATTTGGGGCCAGAGCTGAATTGTTCATGACAACAAAGTAGAAGAAAGGAAGGCCACCTGATCCTCCTGATAGTATACAGGCTTTTCTGTATACTAAAGGAATGTTACCCAACTACTTATTTAAAAATACCAGTTCAAACAGGGGCCATTATCAACTTAAGAGCTTGTCAGGGGAATCTTAAAACTTCCTTTAGCACTGTCTGTAGAATTTTGGTTTCTATACACATTACAAGGCTTTGTTATTCAAGATTTAAGTGGGAAGAATTAAAGAGGTGTCTATCAAAAAATGGTATCATTAGGTCACAACTTTCTCCCACTTTAGTTCTTTTGGTAGTACTTTGTGTGCATGATTCAGTATCTTTCTCTTTATTTAAGAAATAAAATCAATATGTAAAAATATAGACTTTTAAAATACAGTCTCCCAAGTGTCTGTTGCAGTCTCAGGCCCCCTTTTTCTCCTTCATTGTTCTCTTAATTGCTACTTCAAAACAATTAGTTAGGTATTCATACACAAATATGTGCAAATGAAAGGGGTTTAATATAAGTGATTTTTACTACTAGTTAATTTCTACTTTTGGGTCTACTGATAAGATCTGGAAAACTGCTTTATTTGATACCCTTACCCCTTGGGGCATAAAAAAAGCATGATGTGAAAGCTACCTAAATACCTCAAAAGTACTGCCATTGTTAAAGATTGTACTTCAGCTTGGAAAGTGTTTTTGAATTGTCTCCATTGTCTGCCTGGCACTGTCTCAGAGAGAATGTTATGTTGAAGATTACATTATTTGTTACTGAGTAGATTAGTTATTCAGGATCCAGAATGGCATTTGAAGTACTGTAATCAATATGGGAATGGTTAGGAAGGAAAGAAGTAATCATAAGAAAAATAAATGGAATTGATTGATTGAACCATAGTTTCAAAGCAATCAGAAAATATTTATTAAATATTATGAGTGGAGAGAGATGCAATGAATACATTAAATACATATATTTGAAGCTTCTGAGAATTACCAGATAATGTGTAAAGTGGAGGGGGTAGTTAAAATGTAGCAATTACAGTTTTTCTTGATGTGCTAGGTTAAAGATGTCTGCTGTATCTTTGCTAACCTACCATTGAGGGGGTGAGTCTATTTTCTATCTTCTTGGAGTTGAGTTTGCTTTAAATAATTTGGCTGATCAATGAATGCAGTGAAAGTGGTCTTCTGGGACTTCTGAGGCTAGGTCAGAATGAGGCTTGCAGCTTACATTCAACTGAAAGAATACTCATACTGGGAACTCTACTGCTCTGCCAATGAGGCAGCCCAAGCATCCTGTGAATGGGCCTTTATGGATCACAACCAAGTTACCCTAACAAAAGACTAGGCCAAGTTCTCAGACAACAGCCAGCACCAACTTGCTAGCCATATGAGGGAACCATCTTAAAAATGCATCCACTGGTACTAGCCATGCCACCTCAGCTAACATTTCAGGGATCAGAAAGGAAACACCCAGCTAAGCACTTCCCCAGTTCCTCATCCACAAAAATCATGATCCAAAGAAACGGTTTTTTTAGACCACTGAGATTTGAAATAGTTTGTTACGTATCAACAGGTAATGGGAACACTGGATATGGATTAAAACAAACACCCAAACAGCTGGCATTGAGAAAGCAGTGGTGTTACATGTAAAACTTCCTTTGCAAAGCTAAATACATGATCTATTCACAGACAGTTTAAACACAGGAAGTGATTACATTCAGTTTGCAATGCTAAAAAGAGCATTTAATTAGTAAGATTCCCTTCCTCACGTTTTAAGTTTGGCTCTTTCAGTCTCTTTTCACCAGTGGAAGGCCTGAAGGAGAGGGAGGAGCATGTTGCTGAGGATAAATATCTTGGCCAGGACTCCAATGTCCTCTGCACAACCTACAGATGCCTCAGTGACTAATCTTCATCTGCAGATAATTCAGAAACAGGGCAGATCCCTTGGATTTGAAAATGGGAACTAAAACTCATCCATCTTTTCCTGATGGCTAAACAGGCTATTATTAGCAGGCCAGATGATTTAATAGGCCGGGGATGGAAAGGCACATGTTGATAATTAAACACTCCAGAGTTCCATTCCAAAGCAAGTGTCCTTTAACAACTCGCCTCAGGTTTGTTTGCTGTAAAAACACTTATCCTCCACTTTCATGTCTCTGGAATATGTGCAGGCTTCAACCTAAACTTTTCTGATGGATTGAAATGTGGTTTGTCAAACCAATATGCAATTGTTTGGGTGACATGTTACATGGTATTAACTGTCCTAAATCAGCTTTATAATTTATGAATGTATAAATCTCAAAAAGAAACGAGTCCAGTCTTTCAGCAAATATAAATCAAGGTCTAATAGATTGTGATAGAGTCATATGAGAAATGTAACTTAGTGCTGGCTCTGATAGTGATTGTTTGACCTGGAGCAAGAGCTAGGAACTGAATGTTTGTGCTCCCCCAACTCCCCGCCCAAAAACTAATAATCCCTAATGTGATGGTATTTGAAGGTGGGACTTCTGGGAAAAATTAGATTATGAAGGCAGAGCCCTCATAATGGGATTAGTGCCCTTATAAGAAGACAGAGAAGAGAGTTGGCTGGCTTTCTCTCTCTCTCTTACATGAGGAAACCACAAGAGAACCCTCACCAGACACCGAATCTCCTGGCACCCTGATCTTGGGCTTCCCAGTCTCCAGCTCTGTGAAAAATACATGTTGCTCAAGTCGCCCAGTCTATGGTATGGTATAGTTTGATCATTTGAAAGATTCTGATTCTAAAGTTCTGTCAAGAACTAGAGTTTGCTTATTCTAGAAATTTCATTATCAAGCCAAATCCTTCTCTCAATGATAAATTGGCTCATGGAGTGGTTAATAGAATATGATTTCTTTTTTTTCTGCAGTCCTACACAACTATTTTCTCAGCTTTTTTATTTAACATATTACCTAGCACTCTTTTCAAAAATACGATTTTCTTTATAAGAGTTAATATTAATTTTACTCATGACTAATTGTGTCACACACTGTGCTCAAAGCTTACAGGTGTAATGTGATGTATTCCTTCCAATAAATCATTGAGGTCAGATATAATCAGCTTTATTTTACAGATGAGATGATTAGATCTCTGGGAGGCTGCATATCTTGCACAAGAGTGATGGAATTCAAACTCAAATCAAGTTCTGTCTGATGCCAGAACCCCTACTCTTTTGGGTATTTGCCCTACAACTTTTAATTTAGATGTCTACATTGAGCCTAAAGACTAACCAAAGCTTTTAAAGCAAAAATATTTTAATTATTTATACAGTTTGAGCAGAAGTCATGTAAAATTGAAGGCTACAGTGGTGGCAAGCTCATGGAAAAGAGCTATTCTCTATGGGATGATATTTGCCTTGATCTCTTGAGTGATTATTTTCCATCCTCACCTTTGAATAGGCTTCAGGGAAGCATTGAACTACAATAGTGCAGGGAAAGAAAATCACATAGTTTTCTTCAAATATTCTTCAAATGTTCTTCCTGCTCTTTGAGGTAAGACTGCTTGATATTACTTTCTGTGCATTGTGGTATGTGTTAGTGTATTCTCACACTACTATAGATAAATACCCGAGACTGGGTAATTTACAAAGAAAAGAGATTTGATGGGCTCATGGTTCTGCAGGCTGTACGGGAAGCATGGCAGCATCTGCCTCTGGAGAGACCTCAGGAAGCCTTTAGTCATGGTGGAAGGCAAAGTGGGAACAGGTTTCTCACATGGCAGGAGCAGGACCAAGAGAGTGTTGGTAGGGAGAGGTGTCACACACTACTAAACAACCAGATGTCGTGAGAACTCACTCACTGTACAACAGCAAGGGGGGATGGTGCTCTTCATAAGAACTCTGCCCCCATGATCCAATCACCTCCCACTTGGCCTAAACTTCAACATCGGAGATTACAATTTTACATAAGATTTGGTGAGGACACAGATCCAAACTATATCATGGTACTTCCAGGGAAGGGGCTTAATTATTTTAGTTAGAGTTACCTTCTGAACATTCCTGGCTGTTTTATGTTTCTGAACTTATAAACTTCGATTCCTCCTTAACAATAGATTTCCGTTGTTCTGGAAGAGTCACCACTATGACTTTAAGTTAAATGAAGGTAGAATAGATCCGTATTCCTTCTTATGAAAGATGCACTGAAACCTGCCTACTTGAGTAGGGCCCAAGCTCAGACTGAGGGAGCCTTGTTGCTTCTCCAGACTCACAACCTACTATGGATTGAACATCTGCATCCCCTAGCCCCAAATTCATATGTTGAAATCCTTACCACCAAGGCGATGGCATTAGAAAGTGGGGCCTTTGGGAGGTGATTAGGTCATAGGTACAGAACCTTCATGAATGGGATTAGTGTCTGTATAAAGCATGCCCAAGAGAGACCTCTCACAACTTGAATGTGTGGTATCAGGTTAAGTTACAGGGATTTGTACATACTATTTACTGTTTCACTCTGCCTGAACTTTTATTACGGCTTATCCTCCCACTCCATTTCTAATAATCCAGCAAACACAGAATCGTGGGTATTTTTGAAGAAAATGTGGCTTGTATATGAACATATCTGAGCTACTAAAGCTGTGATAGTCCTGAGCCTTGATTTTACCCTCCTTTGAAAAGTAACCTGATTTGCTGCCTTTTTTTTTTAAGATAGTTTTAACGCCAACTCTGTATCTCATTTTAACGTCATGACCTCTATGAAGACCTTATTTCCAAATAAGGACACATTCTGGCTGGTTAGGATTTCAACACATACTTTTTTTTTTTTGGCGAAGGTCGGGGGAAATTTCA
Organism: Macaca thibetana thibetana; assembly: GCF_024542745.1. Lineage (NCBI taxonomy): Eukaryota > Metazoa > Chordata > Mammalia > Primates > Cercopithecidae > Macaca > Macaca thibetana. The sequence continues at coordinate 163,442,160 of NC_065582.1, forward strand.
TGTGATTAAAACCGTTTTTTTCTTTTTTTTCCTGGGTTGTATTCACCCTTCTACAGAAGCAGGTGTGACTACAGCTCAATGGTTGGAGGGCAATGAGACAAAGGGGAAAAAAAACCCAATTACATCTTATCAAAGTAGTTTAAGTAAAGGCAAAAAGACTAGGAACTCATTTCCCAACAAACTCCTGCCTTTCACAACAGAAATTTATTTCGCACAGTTCTGAAGGCTGGAAGTCTGAGATCAGGGTGTTGGCATGGTTGGTTTCTGGGGAGGGCTCTCCTCTTAGGTTCTTAGGTTGCAGACCATCCCTTTCTTGCTGTGTGCTCACATGAGCTCTTCTTTATGTGAATACAGAGAGAGAGAGAGAGAGAGAGAGAGAGAGAGAGAACAAGTTCTCTGGTGTCTTTTATAAGGCTACTAATCTCATCATAAGAGTCCAATCCTCATGACCTTATTTAATCCTAATTACCTCCAAAGGCCCCATCTCCAAACACCATTGCACTGGGAGTTAGGGCTTCAACAAATAAATCTGGGGGTTACACATGTTCGGCCCGTAACACCAAGAGATGTTCTGATTTATTTTATATCGAGTGGAGCCTGTGTATCTGAACTTTTAAGCAATTGGGACACACAGTTACTTGGTCAAATTATTTTATTTTCCTTCCTTCCTTCCTTCCTTCCTTCCTTCCTTCCTTCCTTCCTTCCTTCCTTCCTTCCTTCCTTCCTTCCCTCCTTCCCTCCTTCCCTCCTTCCCTCCTTCCTTCCCTCCTTCCCTCCTTCCCTCCTTCCTTCCCTCCTTCCCTCCTTCCCTCCTTCCCTCCTTCCCTCCTTCTCTTCTCCTTCCCCCCTTCCTTCCCTCCTTCCCCCTTCCTTCCTTCCTTCCTTTCAACAGGGTATCACTCTCTTACCCAGGTTGGAGGGCAGTGGCGCGATCTCGGCTCACTGCAACCTCCGCCTCCTGGGTTCAAGCCTCCTCCCACCTCAGCTAATATTTTATACTTTTTGGTAGAGACGAGATTTCATCATGTTGCCTAGGCTAGTCTCCAACTCCTGAGCTCAAGTGATCTGCCCACCTTAGCCTCCAATAATGCTGGGATTACAAGGGTGAGCCACTATGCCTGGTCCAAACTATTTTCATAGTCCTTTATCTCTATGGAAAAGTCTAGTAATTTTGTATTGCTGGTTAACACAAAAGACCACAGGCAAGCAGTCAGAAGCCACAACATCTTTCTCCACCATTCCGATTGCTTGGTGCCTGTCTTGTCACCCTTCATCTTCTGTAAACACCTGAAGAAAAGTTACCCATTTCTGACAGCCCTTCTCTAAATCTCCTCAGAGGCAGCTACTTATTAAGCCTTTAAAAATACAAGCTGATTGGTCAAATAGAATCTGGAATTATTTATTTCAACTCTTTTGCTTCAAAAACAGTACAAATAAAGGATCAATACATGCACATTATTAATACTCTTCTGTAATAAAGTAATCTCAGGAACACATTGGAAATTTTACTGCATCTAAATTCTGTTATGTGTGTCCATGTGAAGAGACCACCAAACAGGCTTTATGTGAGCAGTAAAGCTTTTCAATCACCTGGGTGGAGGCAGACTGAGTCCAAAAAAGGAGTCAGCAAAGGGAGATGGGGTGGGGCAGTTTTATAGGCTTTGGGTAGGTAGTGGAAAATTACAGTTAAAGAAGGTTTTCTCTTGCAGACAGGGGTGGGAGTCACAAGGTGCTGCATGGGGAGCTCCTGAGATTCATTGTCCAGGAGAAGGAATGTCACAAGGTCAATTGATCAGTTAGGGTGGGGCAGGAACAAATCACAATGGTGGAATGTCATCACTTAAGTCAGGAACTGACTATTTCACTTTTTTTGTGGTTCTTTGGTTGCTTCAGGCCATCTGGATGTATATGTGCAGGTCACAGGGGTTATGATGGCTTAGCTTGGGCTCAGAGGCCTGACAACTTCAGAGTCTAGGGGCTGAGGGGTTATGATGGCTTAGCCTGGGCTCAGAAGCCTGACAAATTCAGAATCTAGGGGCTGAGCCTGGACTAACCAAATAATAGAAATACTGAAAGACAAACTCAGCCTCTATTTTGTAATTAGTCTTTCTATGTGTGTTTTTTATACTCTGGTGAATCTAAACAACTCCAATGCAGCAGAGCACTTAGTAGGTCAAATCTTATTCTAGTGTTGCTGTTAGATGTACTAGAATTGAAAATGGGATCGAAAGAGATTTTCTTCCTACAGAGCTGAATTATGGATAGAAGCTCAGGATAGGCAGTCTCAAGACCCTGTCCCTCCCCTTCAGTTTCATCCTTTGCATCATTGTTATGTAATATTTTTAAAAAGGTATTTTTAATGCCAGTATCCTGGAAAATATATTATAAATTTAATATTCTGAAATTCACAGCCTCCTCTCCCCACCCCCCTGCCACCAAATCAGAGTAAAAAATCACTCACATGCTTCTAACTTCTGGAAAATAAGTTTCCTATCTGTCCATCCATTATAGGATTTTTCTATTAACTTAGCACACCCTGATTTGTTTGAAGAGATAAATTTCACCCCCAGCATTTCTTTAATAATCCTTTTTTACTTTCTTCTTATCTCTCCTCTTGCTGCTATTGTTTGATAGTGCCACTTAAACAGGTCTTTCCACAAGGTTACTCAAATTAAACATTAGCTAGCTCAAAAAAGTAGCTACAGAAAACTACTGACAGTATCTAGCAAGATAAACATCCGCTTGCTAAACTTTTGAGATTTCTTTATTTCCACCTTGATTGTCTTAGGGGAGTGTTGTTTAAAGACCACCTGACTTGCTTTCTATTGTGTACTCAGATATTAGGCCTTCTGGTGCCAACCAGACCATGTGGCATTGGTAATTGACTAGATTTCACCTCATTTGGTTGATAGCAAATTTAACATCTATATGTTCTTTGCCAAGGCTCAAGAGATGGAAACTCTACATTTAGAGATTCATTTCTTTGAATTAAACAATAGCAAATATTAAAGAAACAATTTCTCCTTTTATCTATGGTTCTCTGGGAAAGGCAAAACAAACAAACCCAAACCAAAAACAGTAACAAAAAACAACTTCTTAGCTAACATCTAAGTGAGAATCAGTTTGTCATAGATGGTCCTCTTATAGAAAATGCAGATAAGAGAGAGCCCTTATCTGAGGGCTGAGAGCCCTCCATGCACAAATGGAGGGGTGCCAGATACTACAGAAAGAAGATCAAGCCTCAAAAACAAAAGTTACAGGTCGGAGGTATCACAGGTAAACTTTCCATATTTAATCAAGGGCAAACCCTGAGTCGCAAGCTCTGTCTTAGGGCAAGAATGCTTTCTTCTCTGATTTTGTGGTGAGTGGACAGAGTCTTTATGTTCAGACATGCCTCTGAGGAATTCCTGGTGTCTCCGCTATTACTCATGAAATCGGGACAATATTGAAATTCATTGAGTTGAGTGTCACTATCTATGAAAAGTTCACAATAACATATAACTTTTAATAGTGCTGTTGGGACAATCAGATGAAATAATGTTCCTAAAGTGTCTGGCTTGAATAGAGCCTGCATACATACCAGTCCACATCCAGCACAGAAATCTCCCTTGGCTTCCTATACCTCTTCAGTTTTTTGCTGTTCTCTTCCCTCAGCAGCACATGAAAAAGGGATCTGTCATTTTGGCAGGGCATGATGAAAACTATGTTAGAGTTGCCTGAGAACTCGTAGCTCAACAGTTGGCTCTACCTATTTTCTCTCCCTGTTTCTTTCCTCTACCTCCCCAAAGAAAAAAGGAAGTGTGTGGCTGGGCTTTGAAGAAACAGGACTGGTAGTTCCTAACATCAGCACTATTAACATCAAAAAGCCACTGGGAATTCCACATCCCATTTTCTATGATATACATGTACAGATAGCCAAAGACCTTTAGAAAACACCAGAAGAAAACCAGGTGAACTTAAATTTTACTTTATTATATACTATAGTACATAATAATAGTATTATATTATTAAATATAATATACTATATTATTCTACAGAATATAATGTATAGAATAGTATGAGACAATTGCATAACATATAGAATAATATAGTATATAGAATAATGTAGCTAAGCTGAGAATAATTAAATATTATAGGATAGTATTATATGATAATGCTATACTATTATTTAATACTTTATTAAATAGCATGCATATATATATATATTACTGCATATACCTCTAGAATGCAGGGGAAGGTGCTCTTTACAATTAGGTGGCAGAAAATGTGGGAGACAATGAAGAATCCTTAGTGACAACCTGTGTACGGTTCATGGGAAGTCAGTTTTTATGTAATGTGGAATTCAGGTGAAATAAGCGTGTATGGGGGGGTGTGTGTGTGTATAAATAAGGGCAAATAGAAGGAAGAAGATAGAAGCAAGAAGAAAGCAAATTTTGAAGGCTTCAGTTGCACAGGATCAGTCAATGTGCCTTCTCAAACCCTCCAGGTTGGATTGCCAAGAGGGTTTGATGAGATGAGAGCAAGACTATTTTCTTTTGATCTTTCAGTCACTGCCTTTGTAAGTATAAAATAATAATACCGATCTGGGGAAGAGGATAATGGTTTCTCAGTCAAAATGTTATTTGTCATTGGAATTTATTTCCTTGTTGCTTGATTTTTACATCACTGTCCCAGGTCTTCAATATTCATCAGGTCCAAGGAAGTCGTTGGGACATGCATGAAAGGGATCTTCTGCCAGGACTCATACACCACCTCCCTGCCCCTCCTGCTTTCTACCCTTGATATAAAATAATAATTTTGATTTTTACTCCCTGACAAGATTGTGAATTAGTATACCTCTGTCTCCCGAAGCTTGTCCTGGTGGTATAACATAGGAGAGAAGTGTTAGATACACAAAAGCAACACAATGTCAACAATCTTGGAGAGATAGGAAGCAGTATTAACCAAAAAAAGGACCATATGGAGATTACTGTGGGGGGAATCTCCATTGTCATCTGCATTGAGAGGACAAGACACAGGAGAGCTTCTGTGAATTACAGGAGCAATAACAGCAAGGAGACATCATCAGAGTGACAGGGTGGATACTAGAAGAAAAGAGAGGACCCAGCAGTTATAAAATTGACTCAAGAGGCACACAGGAAATAAAAATATGAATTAAAATTAAAAATTCAATAGAAAGGATAAATAGCAAAGTGTATCCAGCTAAAATATAGTGCCGACCTAGAATATGGGGTTTGGGTGCTACCACAAGACCCAAGAAAGAATAGAGAGATAGAAATTTTTTTTTAAAGTTAAGAGATATAAGGAAGAGAACTGTAAGTTTTCACGTTTTTATGACAAGCTTTTTTTAAAGGAAAGAGAGGACATAAATGGAGGTGAAAATATATTTTATGAAATAAGAGGTGAGAGTTAATTAAATTAGAGGATAATGAAATACCTCAGATTGAAAAATATTATAGTGTGCTGAAAAATTAGATAAGGAAAATCCACAATAGACAACTTACGGTGAATGATAAGAATAAAAATGGCAACAATAATATATTAAAATTTTTCAGAAAAAAAAGATCATTTAATATTTAGCTTCTCCACAGCAATACAAGGAAAACTAAAGAGGCAACATTTTCAAAGTGTTAAACAAAATTAAACTTAAAATTTTTAGTAAGATAAATTTTAAAAATAAAGCTATTTTCAGTTCTCATGAGGTTTACCCTACACAATCCTCTTTGAGAAAATTCTTGGGGGAAGTACTCAGGCAAGAAGAGAAATGATTTCTAGTAGAAACACACAGACACAGACATGCACACACATGAAATGTACATGAAATAAGCACATGAAATTAGGAATGAGTAAATAATTCTGTCAAGTTTATTGTCTAAAGAAGCAAAGTCAGTATATATTGCCTAGAGAAGTGAAGATGATACATACCTGAGGCTACTGAGGTATCTTCAATTACTATATGGGTATAGGGGAAGAGAGTAACTAATAAATTTAAAATGATATTTTAATATACACTTATAAGTTAAACATAATTAATCGAAGGCTAAAAATAGAGCATATATCAAGAAGAAATCATAGAGGAGATAAACACATAATAGATTTAGCATTGAATGACAATGCAAATGCATTTCTAAGAGGGAAATTAATAAGCATTCAATTTAAAAAGTTGGACAAAGCAAACAGAAGAAGAAAACCAATGAAGCAAGCGGGGAGCCAATCATAATTAAAGAATATATCAGCATGCAATCCCCAGGGGCTGAGATTTTAGTCTGCTTTGTCCATTGCTAAATCTGGGTGCCTAGAACAGTGCTAAGCAAATGGCAGGTGGCTCAATCAATATTTAATAAGTAAATGAATAAGTAAACCCAATAATATATAAAGAATATTAGCAAAAAATGTATTTTTAAAGGATTCATATGGTAAAGATATCTTTGGCAAGACATATAGAACAAAATAAAAGAATATAAAATCAATATGATACAGAAAAATGTAATGAATATATGTACAGAAAGGGTTTAAAAATAATACAAATTTTATTATAGCAGCTATTCAGGAATACATTTGAATATATTTGAAATCTAGAAAGAAGAGAGACACTTGTAGAAAAATATAAAAGGCCAAAATTGGAGCAAGAAGAGTAAAAACCCCAAATAGACCAATAATCATTAGATAAATTGAAAGGGTAATTTCAGGCTTTCCTCAAACGATGCCTCAAGTCCAAATAGCTTCATAGTTGAGTTCTTCCATACTTTCAAGGGATAGATGGTTCCTAACTTATAAAAGACTTTTTAGAAAACTAAAAAAAAGGTTTTAGAAAACTAAAGTTTTGATGAGGCTAATATATATTGAATAAAGAAAATGCAAAATAAGACATTTGTAGATTCCAGTTATCTATCACCACATATAAGACTAATCATATAACTATATTTTGTAGTTTGCAGTGTGCATTTTATGTTTTAAATTTAAAACTAAATTGTATTGTATATATTTATGGTATACTAGGGGGCACACAAAGGTAGTAAAATGGTTACTATAGTGAAGCAAATTAACACATCCATCATCTCAAATGTTTACCCCACCCCCTTGTTTTTTGTTGTCAAGAGCAGCTAAAAGCCACTCATTTTGCAAAAATTCTAAATACTGTACAATATTATTACCTATAGCCCTCATGTTGTACATTAGGTTTCTAGACTTATTCATCTTACATATCTACTATTTTGTATCCTCTGATTTACATCTTTTCATTGTTGTATTCTCTGTCTTTGTATATTTGACTCTTTAAAGAAATGATTCCACAAAGATTTGTGATCATATAGTATTTTTCTCTTTATGTCTGGCTTAATTCACTTAGCATAATGTCCTCCAAGTCCATCCATGTTTTAGCAAATGATAGGATTTCCTTTTCTATTATTATTATTATTATTTTTTAGACAAACAGTTTTATTTGAAAGGGGGAACAGCCAAGTCCCCCCGACCCCGCGGTCCTGACGACGTCAGTGTCAGGCGTGGGAGGACCAGTGTCCTGAGGAGAGAAAACAGGGTTAGGGGTCGGTAGCCGGGGTCAGGAGTCAGGGGCCAGACCATGTGAGCTACCGCACCCACGGCGCCTGTCTGGGCCTGGGTTTCGCCGCGGCACGTGGAGCAGCGCGCAGTGAGGCTCTGGGCGCCGAATCTCACCCGTGGCCACGGCCAAAGCCGAGGATGTTTTTCCACCAACGCCGGGGATTTCCTTTTCTAAAGCTGAATAATATTCAGTTGTGTGTGTGTGTATGTTATAGTTTTTGATTTATTTATCTGCCAAATAATTATTGCAATCCATGTAACTGTTTTAATTGCTGCAAAAGATTCATTTACTAAATTTCAATGTAATTTTTGGTATAAACTCAGAAAATCAGTGGTAGAATGAAACTTCCCTAACTTAATAAAGATCATATAATTAAAACTTACAACAATTTCATATTTAATAAAAAATTTAAACCACATTGCTTCAGGTTTGTGAATCAGATAATGTCTTTTATAATCACTCTTGTTTAACATAGTACTGAATTTCCTAACTAATGCTACAAGAAAAAATAAGAAATGTAAAGATTAGAAGAGGACAAATACAATTTAGGATTCGAGTAAGATGGTCATCTATATAGGAAATCCAGCATACTCCCAAGATGAAATATTAGACTTAGTTGAATAATTAGGCTATCTGATATAAAATCAATTTCTAAAAATCAATAGTGTCCCTTTACCAACAATAATTATCTAGAAAATAGTATAAAACATATAACATTCAAATAGCAATAAAAATCTATATTTCCAGAAAAAGAAATCTGACAAAGATTGCAAAACACTTTTACAACAGAAGTATTAAGCTTCATTAATTGACCTAAAAACAAATTGAAAACAAATAGAAAGATTATAATATGTTCCTGGATTATTCAACTTAATTTACAAAGAAGCCAATAGTTTCCAGATTTCATCAATAAACTCAATGTAACCTTAATAAAAATCTTTTTTTTTAAATTTATTTATTATTATTATACTTTAAGTTGTAGGGTACATGTGCATAACGTGCAGGTTTGTTACATATGTATACTTGTGCCATGTTGGTGTGCTGCACCCATCAACTCGTCATTTACATCGGGTATAACTCCCAATGCAATCCCTCCCCCCTGCCCCCTCCCCATGATAGGCCCCGGTGTGTGATGTTCCCCTTCCTGAGTCCAAGTGATCTCATTGTTCAGTTCCCACCTATGAGTGAGAACATGCGGTGTTTGGTTTTCTGTTCTTGTGATAGTTTGCTACGAATGATGGATTCCAGCTGCATCCATGTCCCTACAAAGGACACAAACTCATCCTTTTTTATGGCTGCATAGTATTCCATGGTGTATATGTGCCACATTTTCTTAATCCAATCTGTCACTGATGGACATTTGGGTTGATTCCAAGTCTTTGCTATTGTGAATAGTGCTGCAATAAACATACATGTGCATGTGTCTTTATAACAGCATAATTTATAATCCTTTGGGTATATACCCAGTAATGGGATGGCTGGGTCATATGGTACATCTAGTTCTAGATCCTTGAGGAATCGCCATACTGTTTTCCATAATGGTTGAACTAGTTTACAATCCCACCAACAGTGTAAAAGTGTTCCTATTTCTCCACATCCTCTCCAGCACCTGTTGTTTCCTGACTTTTTAATGATCGCCATTCTAACTGGTGTGAGATGGTATCTCATTGTGGTTTTGATTTTCATTTCTCTGATGGCCAGTGATGATGAGCATTTTTTCATGTGTCTGTTGGCTGTATGAATGTCTTTTTTTGAGAAATGTCTGTTCATATCCTTTGCCCACTTTTTGATGGGGTTGTTTGTTTTTTTCTTGTAAATTTGTTTGGGTTCTTTGTAGGTTCTGGATATTAGCCCTTTGTCAGATGAGTAGATTGCAAAAATTTTCTCCCATTCTGTAGGTTGCCTGTTCACTCTGATGGTAGTTTCTTTTGCTGTGCAGAAGCTCTTTAGTTTAATTAGATCCCATTTGTCAATTTTGGCTTTTGCTGCCGTTGCTTTTGGTGTTTTAGACATGAAGTCTTTGCCCATGCCTATGTCCTGAATGGTACTACCTAGGTTTTCCTCTAGGATTTTTATGGTATTAGGTCTAACATTTAAGTCTCTAATCCATCTTGAATTAATTTTCGTATAAGGAGTAAGGAAAGGATCCAGTTTCGGCTTTCTACTTATGGCTAGCCAATTTTCCCAGCACCATTTATTAAATAGGGAATCCTTTCCCCATTTCTTGTTTCTCTCAGGTTTGTCAAAGATGAGATGGCTGTAGATGTGTGGTATTATTTCTGAGGACTCTGTTCTGTTCCATTGGTCTATATCTCTGTTTTGGTACCAGTACCATGCTGTTTTGGTTACTGTAGCCTTGTAGTATAGTTTGAAGTCAGGTAGCGTGATGCCTCCAGCTTTGTTCTTTTGACTTAGGATTGTCTTGGAGATGCGGGCTCTTTTTTGGTTCCATATGAACTTTAAAGCAGTTTTTTCCAATTCTGTGAAGAAACTCATTGGTAGCTTGATGGGGATGGCATTGAATCTATAAATTACCTTGGGCAGTATGGCCATTTTCACAATATTGATTCTTCCTATCCATGAGCATGGTATGTTCTTCCATTTGTTTGTGTCCTCTTTTATTTCACTGAGCAGTGGTTTGTAGTTCTCCTTGAAGAGGTCCTTTACATCCCTTGTAAGTTGGATTCCTAGGTATTTTATTCTCTTTGAAGCAATTGTGAATGGAAGTTCATTCCTGATTTGGCTCTCTGTTTGTCTGTTACTGGTGTATAAGAATGCTTGTGATTTTTGCACATTAATTTTGTATCCTGAGACTTTGCTGAAGTTGCTTATCAGCTTAAGGAGATTTTGGGCTGAGACAATGGGGTTTTCTAAATATACAATCATGTCATCTGCAATCAGGGAAAATTTGACTTCTTCTTTTCCTAACTGAATACCCTTGATTTCTTTCTCTTGCCTAATTGCCCTAGCCAGAACTTCCAACACTATGTTGAATAGGAGTGGTGAGAGAGGGCATCCCTGTCTTGTGCCAGTTTTCAAAGGGAATTTTTCCAGTTTTTGCCCATTCAGTATGATATTGGCTGTGGGTTTGTCATAAATAGCTCTTATTATTTTGAGGTACATTCCATCAATACCGAATTTATTGAGCGTTTTTAGCATGAAGGGTTGTTGAATTTTGTCAAAAGCCTTTTCTGCATCTATTGAGATAATCATGTGGTTCTTGTCTTTGGTTCTGTTTATATGCTGGATTATGTTTATTGATTTGCGAATGTTGAACCAGCCTTGCATCCCAGGGATGAAGCCCACTTGATCATGGTGGATAAGCTTTTGGATGTGTTGCTGAATCCGGTTTGCCAGTATTTTATTGAGGATTTTTGCATCGATGTTCATCAGGGATATTGGTCTAAAATTCTCTTTTTTAGTTGTGTCTCTGCCAGGCTTTGGTATCAGGATGATGTTGGCCTCCTAAAATGAGTTAGGGAGGATTCCCTCTTTTTCTATTGATTGGAATAGTTTCAGAAGGAATGGTACCAACTCCTCCTTGTACCTCTGGTAGAATTCAGCTGTGAATCCATCTGGTCCTGGACTTTTTTGGTTGGTAGGCTATTAATTATTGCCTCAATTTCAGAGCCTGCTATTGGTCTATTCAGGGATTCAACTTCTTCCTGGTTTAGTCTTGGAAGAGTGTAAGTGTCCAGGAAATTATCCATTTCTTCTAGATTTTCCAGTTTATTTGCGTAGAGGTGTTTATAGTATTCTCTGATGGTAGTTTGTATTTCTGTGGGGTCGGTGGTGATATCCCCTTTATCATTTTTAATTGCGTCGATTTGATTCTTCTCTCTTTTCTTCTTTATTAGTCTTGCTAGTGGTCTGTCAATTTTGTTGATCTTTTCAAAAAACCAACTCCTGGATTCATTGATTTTTTGGAGGGTTTTTTGTGTCTCTATCTCCTTCAGTTCTGCTCTGATCTTAGTTATTTCTTGCCTTCTGCTAGCTTTTGAATGTGTTTGCTCTTGCTTCTCTAGTTCTTTTAATTGCGATGTTAGAGTGTCAATTTTAGATCTTTCCTGCTTTCTCTTGTGGGCATTTAGTGCTATAAATTTCCCTCTACACACTGCTTTAAATGTGTCCCAGAGATTCTGGTATGTTGTATCTTTGTTCTCATTGGTTTCAAAGAACATCTTTATTTCTGCCTTCATTTCGTTATGTACCCAGTAGTCATTCAGGAGCAGGTTGTTCAGTTTCCATGTAGTTGAGCGGGGCGTTTTGATTGAGTTTCTTAGTCCTGAGTTCTAGTTTGATTGCACTGTGGTCTGAGAGACAGTTTGTTATAATTTCTGTTCTTGTACATTTGCTGAGGAGTGATTTACTTCCAATTACGTGGTCGATTTTGGAGTAAGTACGATGTGGTGCTGAGAAGAATGTATATTCTGTTGATTTGGGGTGGAGAGTTCTATAGATGTCTATTAGGTCTGCTTGCTGCAGAGATGAGTTCAATTCCTGGATATCCTTGTTAACTTTCTGTCTCGTTGATCTGTCTAATGTTGACAGTGGAGTGTTGAAGTCTCCCATTATTATTGTATGGGAGTCTAAGTCTCTTTGTAAGTCTCTAAGGACTTGCTTGATGAATCTGGGTGCTCCTGTATTGGGTGCATATATATTTAGGATAGTTAGCTCTTCCTGTTGAATTGATCCCTTTACCATTATGTAATGGCCTTCTTTGTCTCTTTTGATCTTTGATGGTTTAAAGTCTGTTTTATCAGAGACTAGTATTGCAACCCCTGCTTTTTTTTGTTCTCCATTTGCTTGGTAAATCTTCCTCCATCCCTTTATTTTGAGCCTATGTATGTCTCTGCGTGTGAGATGGGTCCCCTGAATACAGCAGACTGATGGGTCTTGACTCTTTATCCAGTTTGCCAGTCTGTGTCTTTTAATTGGAGCATTTAGTCCATTTACATTTAAGGTTAAGATTGTTATGTGTGAACTTGATCCTGCCATTATGATATTAACTGGTTATTTTGCTCGTTAGTTGATGCAGTTTCTTCCTAGCCTCGATGGTCTTTACATTTTGGCATGTTTTTGCAATGGCTGGTACCGGTTGTTCCTTTCCATGTTGAGTGCTTCCTTCAGGGTCTCTTGTAAGGCAGGCCTAGTGGTGACAAAATCTTTAAGCATTTGCTTATCTGTAAAGGATTTTATTTCTCCTTCACTTATGAAACTTAGTTTGGCTGGATATGAAATTCTGGGTTGAAAATTCTTTTCTTTAAGAATGTTGAATATTGGCCCCCACTCTCTTCTGGCTTGTAGAGTTTCTGCCGAGAGATCTGCTGTTAGTCTGATGGGCTTCCCTTTGTGGGTAACCCGACCTTTCTCTCTGGCTGCCCTTAAGATTTTTTCCTTCATTTCAACTTTGGTGAATCTGGCAATTATGTGTCTTGGAGTTGCTCTTCTCGAGGAGTATCTTTGTGGCGTTCTCTGTATTTCCTGGATTTGAATGTTGGCCTGCCCTACTAGGTTGGGGAAGTTCTCCTGGATGATATCCTGAAGAGTGTTTTCCAACTTGTTTCCATTTTCCCCCTCACTTTCAGGCACCCCAATCAGACGTAGATTTGGTCTTTTTACATAATCCCATACTTCTTGCAGGCTTTGTTCATTTCTTTTTCTTCTTTTTTCTTTTGGTTTCTCTTCTCGCTTCATTTCATTCATTTGATCCTCAATCGCTGATACTCTTTCTTCCAGTTGATGGAGTCGGTTACTGAAGCTTGTGCATTTCTCATGTATTTCTCGTGTCATGGTTTTCATCTCTTTCATTTCGTTTATGACCTTCTCTGCATTAATTACTCTAGCCATCAATTCTTCCACTTTTTTTTCAAGATTTTTAGTTTCTTTATCCTGGGTATGTAATTCCTCCTTTAGCTCTGAGAAATTTGATGGACTGAAGCCTTCTTCTCTCATCTCGTCAAAGTCATTCTCCGTCCAGCTTTGTTCCGTTGCTGGCGATGAGCTGCGCTCCTTTGCCGGGGGAGATGCACTCTTATATTTTGAATTTCCAGCTTTTCTGCCCTGCTTTTTCTCCATCTTTGTGGTTTTATCTGCCTCTGGTCTTTGATGATGGTGATGTACTGATGGGGTTTTGGTGTAGGTGTCCTTCCTGTTTGATAGTTTTCCTTCTAACAGTCAGGACCCTCAGCTGTAGGTCTGTTGGAGATTGCTTGAGGTCCACTCCAGACCCTGTTTGCCTGGGTATCAGCAGCAGAGGCTGCAGAAGATAGAATATTTCTGAACAGCGAGTGTACCTGTCTGATTCTTGCTTTGGAAGCTTCCTCTCAGGGGTGTACTCCACCCTGTGAGGTGTGGGGTGTCAGACTGCCCCTAGTGGGGGATGTCTCCCAGTTAGGCTACTCAGGGGTCAGGGACCCACTTGAGCAGGGAGTCTGTCCCTTCTCAGATCTCAACCTCCGTGTTGGGAGATCCACTGCTCTCTTCAAAGCTGTCAGACAGAGTCGTTTGCGTCTGCAGAGGCTTCTGCTGTGTTTGTTATTGTTTACTGTGCCCTGTCCCCAGAGGTGGAGTCTACAGAGACAGGCAGGTTTCCTTGAGCTGCTGTGAGCTCCACCCAGTTCGAGCTTCCCAGCAGCTTTGTTTACCTACTTAAGCCTCAGCAATGGCGGGCGCCCCTCCCCCAACCTTGCTGCTGCCTTGCCGGTAGATCACAGACTGCTGTGCTAGCAATGAGGGAGGCTCCGTGGGCGTGGGGACCCTCCCAGCCAGGTGTGGGATATGATCTCCTGGTGTGCCTGTTTGCTTAAAGCGCAGTATTGGGGTGGGAGTTACCCGATTTTCCAGGTGTTGTGTGTCTCAGTTCCCCTGGCTAGGAAAAGGGATTCCCTTCCCCCTTGCGCTTCCCAGGTGAGGCGATGCCTCGCCCTGCTTCAGCTCTCGCTGGTCGGGCTGCAGCAGCTGACCAGCACCGATCCTCCGGCACTCCCCAGTGAGATGAACCCAGTACCTCAGTTGAAAATGCAGAAATCACCGGTCTTCTGTGTCGCTCGCGCTGGGAGTTGGAGACTGGAGCTGTTCCTATTCGGCCATCTTCTAAAAATCTTAACATTTTGATGAAAGTGAAACATTTATTCCAAAGCATAAGGAAAGATGAAAGAGCTATAGATAATACTTTTAAAAAGAAATGAGAGCATTTCCTCTGGAAAGATATATTGCAAATTCATTGTAAAAAGAAAGAAAGAAAGAAAAAAAACATGAAAAACCTGATACCAAAACAAAAGAAATACATAGGCAAAAAAATAGGAAAAAGTAAATTAATAAAATAATACTCACTTGCTTAAAGTGATACTCATTTGCATATTATAATTCGATTTAAATCACAGAGGAAGGAAAACTGGCTAAATTTATGGGGAAAAAAATGCTTAATTCCTACCTTACACCATAAAAGAAAGTGCCACTCCATGGATTAAAGGCTTAAATGTGAAAGATAAATCTACACAACTCAAAAAAAAAAAAATTGGAGAAAATCTTTATTACCTAGGTGTGATGAAGAACTTCTTAAACAAGATGGCAAAAGGAAAAACTTAAAAGTAAAAATTGGTAACTGTGAATACTTAAAAATTAAGAACATCTGTTTAATGAAGGATATCATTAATAAAGTTTATCATGGAAAATAGATAATAATAGTAGATATGTTTTTTCAAGTCTACCATAAAAAAAATTACTTGCAAAATCAAAAGTCAACATAAGATTAAAATTCAATATAAAAAGAATTCCTAAAAGTAAATAAAAACGAAGGGGGTAGGAGGTCCATTAAAAAATCATTAAAAGCTGTGAATAAGGAATTAAAAGAAATGACAGTCAATAAATGACTATTATTAATAATAATACTAACATTTTTACTATTATTATTAAGACTTCTGGCCTGGAGAAGTAGAACACAAATTCAACAGTGTGTGGCCTTGAGAATGGAGTAGAGGTGGGAGTTGACATGAAAGAGTTGTCATCAGAGATATGTGGACCATTTTCAGCCGCTATGTATCTGAAGCTTCAGCCACGTCTCCATGGAGCTATAACTGGATAATAGGAAAACAGCAGATGATAATGAATAACCAAGAAGATGGTCCTTGTGGCCAACTGTGAGACATTTTCTGGGGCTTTTTAAGAAAAGGTTGGTGACAAAATTAGAAGGAATCTTTAGAAAAAGTTTAGAAGTATTGCAATAACCAATGGGAGAAAAACCAAATGAATGTCATCTGGGAGCTGTTATAAAACCGCCTTTTCATACTTTGGGACTAGCCTGGTAAATCAGAGCCTTAAGGATGAAATATCAGAGCCTAGATGCTGGTTCTATAAAGAGGAGTAGATCATGGTGGCTGCCATCTGAGGACGGAAAACCTTTACTGTCACTCTAATTAAAATAAAAATTATTACTGTTCTTCCCAGTGAGCTTAAGTCAGACTACCGAGCGAACAGCTTCATCGTGAATAGATAGAAATGTTAATGCTTGATGGTGATGACAGTGATGAACCATGGGCAAATAAGAAGAGCGCTCTGAGACTTGATATTACCAAGGAAGTAAATTGCCACTTTAGGAATTATTAAATTAATTGATTAATTCCTGCCACTTTGTTAGTAGATATTTTATTCTGATTTAACATGGCTAGTGTTCAGAAGCCTGCTATCTCAGAATTGACAAAGACCTTCGATTCCATTCAGCCCATCCATCATTGATAATGTTTATATGTATTTAATCAGATTATATGTCGTCACATAAAATGTAAATTTACTCAATTGCTATTTGTTTTGTAGAAATTTACAAGCTGAGATAAACAACTCATAAGGAAATGTGAGGCATTCAGAATAGCCAAAACAATTTTGAAAATAACAAGGTTAGGGGATTTTCATTTTCCAATTTCAAAACTGACTATAAATCTATCAAGTCAAGATAATGTGGTACTGATATGTAGATGAACATAAATATCAACGGAATAGAAAAAAAGTTAAGAATCCAGAAATAAATCCATGCATTGGGTTGGTTGATTTTTGACAAGAACACCAAGATAATTAAATGGGGGAAGAATAGTGTTTTCAACAAATAGTGTGGAGCGATTGGATGTTTACATGCAAAAGAACGAAGTTTAACACTTACCTTACACCATGTACAAAAATCAACTCAAAATGGATCATTGACCTAAATGTAAAAGCTTAAAACTCATAGAAGAAAACATTACACTAACTTCATAACTTTGGGTTGGAGAGTGATTTCTAAAATATGACACCAAAAACATGAGTGATTAAAGAAAAAATAAATTGAAAATATTTGTGCTGCAAATGATACCATAATGAAAGTGAAAAACAAACTCACTGGGAGAAAAATATTTATAATTATGTATCTGATAAGGGACTTTTGTTCATTATATATAAAGTGTTGTTACAATTCAACAATAAAAAGACAGACTAATTTGAAAATTGGTAAAATATTTGAATATATGGCCGGGCACAGTGGCTCATGCCTGTAATCCCAGCACTTTGGGAGGCCAAGGGGGGTGGATCACGAGGTTAGGAGATCGAGACCATCCTGGCTAACACGGTGAAACCTGTCTCTACTAAAAATACAAAAAAATTACCGGGGCGTGGTGGCAGGTGCCTGTAGTCCCAGCTACTCTGGAGGCTGAGGCAGGATAATGGCGTGAACCCAGGAGGTGGAGCTTGCAGTGAGCCGAGATCATGCCACTGCACTCCAGCCTGGGCAACAGAGCAAGACCCCGTCTCAAAAAAAAAAAAATTGAATATATATATTTCTTCAAAATAGTTATACAAATAGATAATAATCACATGCAAATATACACAACATCATTACTTCTTAGAGCAATGCAAATCAAAGCCATAATGGCATGCCACTTCACACATCCAAGGATGGCTCCAGAAAAAGTTATATGTATCAGGATTTTTTAGTTGTTATCAATAATGAATCAATAGTAAGTGCTGATAAGAGTATGAAGAAATTGGAACGTTCACACAATGTGGATGAGAGCGTAAAATGGTCACTTTGGAAAATATTTTAGCAGTTTTTCAAAAACTTAAATACAGTTACCACATAATCCAGCAATTCCACTTACAGTGTACACTGAAGGAAAGGGAAAACATATCCAGATAAAACTTGTACATGAATACTTACAGCAGCATTTTTATAACTGACAAAAAGTGGAAAAAATCCAACTATCCATCACCTGTTGAATGAATATATGAAATGAAGTCATTCCACATGATGGAACCTTATTCAACAGTGGGAAGGAATGAAGTACAGATACATGCCACAGCTTGGATAAACCTTGAAAATACTACGCTAAGTGAAAGAGGAAGTATCCACTAATGCTACACATTATTTGATTTTGTATATATAAAGTGTCCAGAACAGCAAATCTTTTGAGCCAGTTAGTAGATGAATGATTGTCTACACCTAGGGTTGAATGTGGGGAATGGGGAATAATTGTTAATGAGTATGGGGTTTGGATTTGGAGTGCTGAAACTGTTCTAAAATTATGTTGTGGTGATGGTTTCACAACTCTGCGATTATATGAAAACCCGAGAACTGTGTACTTTAAATGGGTGGATTTTATGGTACATAAATTGTCTCAATAAAGCTGTTTAAAAAGCAAGTCATCATTTTATCCTGCCTCTACCTGTTTGGGATCAGATGTGGTCATTTAATATAATATTTTCTATTCTTCCCAGTAAATGCCAATTGCACATGTAATATGCATGTCATTGGGATCATCATCCTAATCATTGATACATACTGTAAGTTAAAATAAAGTTAATGGCAAAGTTATTTTGTATGCTATTAATAGCCTTCCTCTATGGTATTCATGATTGCTTTTTGTCCATGTTCATTCCTATAGGTAAATCGTGCATCCACTTACTTGTCAGCACTTCTTATAAGGCAGGCATTATATTGGATGATGAGTATCCATCTAAGAGAAAGTTTAATGCCTACTCGCTGCACTTAAGAGGAAGGCAGCCTGTTACGTGAGCTAGACAAAGAGATAAATCCTGGAAAAGTTGTATCTGTTAGGATTTTTTAATTGTCATCAATAGAAATAAAGTCTCACTAACTTCCTTCAAAAAGAAACTTCAGTGAAAACTATGGATTACTCACAGTACTGAAGGAAATTTGGAATAACTAAGGCTTCTAAATGGACAAGAGCCAGAGAAGCTCCATGATAAAAGGCAGGAACCAATCAGTGTTGTTTTTTTCAGGCTGCCAGTGCTAGTATTAATCAGCCCTAACCATTCTCCATCCTGGTGTCTTTCCACTCAAAATCTCAATTTTCAAGAGAGTAAGCTCAATTGGCCTAGCTTTATCTCAACCCACCACTTGGCCAGAAGGAAGCAGGACACTCTGGATGGCAAACCACCTAAGAATGCACATCACAGAGAAAGAAAATCAGAAAAAGAGGGCATGAATTCTGAGCAGACACATAACAGAAAATTGCCACTAAAACAGCTCTATGTTGGAAAAATTTAGAAGTACATAGCGTTAATACTGGAATAACCCCGAAGGGTTTAGGGTGTCTTCCTGTTGGAAGTGATGTTTTAATGGAAATATGAAAATAAATATCAGTATGAAGTAGGGAGCAGGGAGTGGGGTTGGGAAGTCATGAGGAATTTTAGCCCGATATTACTTCAGTAATATGAGTCAAGGCGTAGAGGATTGAAAGCGCTAATTCATTAAAGAAATGGGAAATTAGTCACACCAAGTCAACAGGAGACTTTTGGATATGGGATTTGAATATGGCTAAAGAAGTGGGAACTGGAAACCTTATAAACATCTTTCATGCCTTTACTGTAACAAATTCTGAACTTTGGAATTCAGGAGAATCATCTGAGGATCCTCAAGCAGTAGGTGATACGATTAGATCTGCAATTCAGAAAGTCTGGCAATTGCGAAGAGTGGTTTGAGGGCTGGACAAGAGAAGCAGACTACTGAGGAGGTTATTTTTAAAAGTCCAGTGGAAACTTGAAAAGAAATAAGTCAGGGAGATGCAATGAGGATGCAAGAGAGGGACTCTATATGAAAGCTGTAATGGAATGAAAGAGCCCAGGGCTGGATGAGTAATTGGATATGAATTGGAGAGAGAGTTTCAGAGAGAAAGGAAAGAGTCAAGAATCTCACCTGGATTTCTAGTCTGGGGGAGTTCTGTAATTTCTCAGGAAGACTTTTTGCTGTTGGGTTTACTATAGTAGCTCCAGATGCTCTAGTTTGTGACTGTCCTGTCTTTCAGATGACAGGATGGAGATAACAAGTCCCTCAGGCTTATCTCTGGGCACTCATGTTCTATGAATCACGGTTCTGATCCTGTTGTGTTTGTTTTGGAGCCTCTGGAGTTTAGAAGTGAAAGCCTAAGCAGTCTCATTTCCTCTGTCACCACAAGGCTTTTTTGTAAAGGCTTCACTGCCTTAGTGCCTGAGGTCAGTTTAAAAGTTGCTGCAGTTTGGTCATTCGTGCAACCCTGAATCACTCTTTTCAAAGGCAAGATGGAACACTCTCAGGGCAATGCCAGCAAGGCTTATTACTTTAGATAGTGCGGTCTGTCCTGGATGCACTCAAAATGTAGTATAACTTTGGTGCCCTGCCAGTGCAATGCAATTCAAACTCACACTCCAAATGGTAAGTTCTCTCTTGCATTATGGATTCACTGATCCAGGAGTGCAACTTAAACTTTCTGATTAATTCAGATGACCTTTTATCAAATGGAATCACCAGGTTAGAAGGGACACTAAGGGGTCATTTACTCTGACCCACCCTGTGTCCCTGGCAAGACTCAACATAAATTCATGGAGGAGGTTAAGTGCTTAGGCTTTTCTTTTCTTTTTGATCTTTTCTTTTCTTCTTTCCCGACCCTTCTTCCCTTCTCTCTCTCTCTTTTTTTTTTTTTTTTGACAGAGTTTTGCTCTGTCATCCAGGCTGGAGTGCAGTGGCATGATCTCGGCTCACTGCAACCTCCACCTCCTAGGTTAAAGTGATTCTCCTGCCTCAGTCTCCTGAGTAACTGGGATTACAGGCATGTACTACCAAACCTGGCTAATTTTTTTTTTTCTTTTTTCTTTTTAGTGGAGATGAAGTTTCACCATGTTGGCCAGGCGGGTCTCAAACTTCTGGCCCCTGGTGATCCACCCACCTCAGCCTCCCAAAGTGCTAGGACTACAGACGTGAGTCACTATGCCCGGCCTCAAAGAGGCTTCTGCTTATTGGAGCAGTCCCTAAAGGTGCTTAGTGTGAATCTTGCATAGCCAGGAAGGTCTTCTAAGGATAAAGTATGGTTTGCTCCCTTGTACAAGTCACCTTCCTCTTGTTCTGGACTCATTAGAAGTAAGGGAATCTGCTTCTTGTCACTCACACACTTCTTCCTATACTTGAGAACTATTATTAATTCCTTATTTAGCCTTCTTTTCTGTAGGCTAAATAAACTCTGTTCCTTTAGCCTTTCCTCAGAGGGAATATTAGTCAAACCTTTAATCATTTTAGTTGCTATCTTCTGGACTGCCTCCAAATTTTTCACAGCGCACTTTATTTGGAAGAGCTGAAAGGGAATGAAGTAGGGTAAAAATCACATTAATTCAGATGCTGACAATTTGAAATTTGTGATAATTCAGATGGAGATTTTCCTAGCAAACACTTTCTTCATGGATTGTGCAAGTCCAAGGCAAGCCAAACCAGGAGCACGTGGAGTCTTAGGAAATATTCAAAATGCTCATGAGAGCTAGGCTTTTCCCAAATGTATCAGTGGTGTACTTTTCCACAGAGCCGCTCGTAGGCCACATGCATGCACTGTTGTTACCTGGTCATTTCAGCAAACTCCCAAAAGACCTACACTAAGCCACAATGCAAGATTAGAATGAGTTGTTGTTACTGTGACTGCACAGTCTCTCCCCAGTGAGTGTGCTTATTGGGCCAATGGCCCAGTCTGATATTGTTCCAAAATTTGGGGCTGTAAGTCACCATGATTTCTGTATGTATTCTAAAGTTACACAATTATCTTTTAATTTGGTCTGGGGCTTTTCTCCAGATGAGAGCAAATACTCTTTCATGAATCTCCATGATCGTTTTTTACTTCTGCGTACAGAGGTTGAGATGGTCCGTGTTTAACTTCAAAATGTGTTCATTTCCCAAGTCCAAATTATTCATTCATTTATGTATTGAATAAACATTTAGTAAACGTGCACTTTGTTCCTAGCACTATATTTTCAAAAAAGAGTAAGATATGCCCCTATCTTCAAGGCTTCTTAGCTTGGGGTTGAGTATTATAATACGGTATCTTTGAGAGCACAGAGGAGGAGCAGTGCATGTTTGCCAGGGAGGCCAAGGAAAGCTTCATAACAGAGGGGACTTCTAGAGAGGTGACCATATCACAAAGGGAAACAGGACTTTTGCAGGTAGACAAAATGGAGAAAAGAGTATGTACAGTATCACCTCATTATATGGAAACAATTTAATTAGATTTCACCTAAGCCTGCTATAATGACTGAATATTTTTGCTATGAAAATTCTAAAAAAGAAACCTTACACCCATTTGTATATAAATCTTAATGATTTTAAGAAGACAAAATAAGAATTCCACTATTGAGACACTCAATATGGTAGACAAGGAGATATAAAAATATTTTTGTTATTGGTGATAATGGGTAGTGATATGGTCTAGCTGTGCTCCCAACCAAATCTTACCTTGAATTGTAATAATCTCCATGTCAAGGGTGGGGCCAGGTGGAGATAATTGAATCATGGACCAATTTCCCCCATACTGTTCCTGCGGTAGTAAGTGTCACAATATCTGATGGTTTTATAAAGGGGAGTTCCCCTGGCAAGCTCTCTTGCTTTGCCTGCCACCACATAACACATGACTTTGCTCCTCTTTTGCCTTCTGTCATGAGTATGAGGCCTCCCCAACCATGTGGAACTGTGAGTCAATTAAAACTCTTTCTTTTATAAATTACTGGGTATGTCTTTATTAGAAGCATAAGACTAGACTATCACAGATAGATTGGTAATGATGGGCAGGTTGAAGGATATATCACAAATATACGGCAACAATGGATTACCTGATTGCTAAGATTTAATTCCCAGTACTAGGTAGGGCTAAAAAATCACAGGCTTCACAAAATAGAGAGAAGCTCTTTTCTCTACGTATATTGAGAGATATCAGATTTCCTTCCAGTTAGGGAGATCCTAAGATAGCCCAGAAGCAGCTAATTCATAGCGACCCAGCTCTTCATAGCAGTTCGGGGAACTTCTATAAGTTCAGACAGTTCAGGGAACCTGAGAGGCCAGACGTATTTCTCTAGTGAAAGCCCTTCAAAAGAAATAATAAAAAGTATGGACTAAAGGTTCCAAGTGGATTTATAATCTGCCTCTGTCCAGAGTTAAGGTTTATTTTCCATGAGTTTCAGCAGGAGGATCTTTATCATCAACACAGCTCCTAATCTAATCAAGTGTATTATCACTCTCTGCTGGTGTGAAAATCAGGAGAGAGTCTCAGGACAAGAAAAAGAGCCACAGCAGTGATATTTGTGTTCTAATTCTGTCCCTTATTAACTGAATGATCTTGAACCAGTGACATGACCTCTCTATGTAATGTGTGGATAGCAATCGTATGTACTTCATTGGGTCACTGTGAGTTTTAAATGAGTTACCACATGCAAGATGTTTAAGTCAGGATTGGCACACAGCGGATGCTGGATGTGTACTAGCCCTTATAGGATGGGTTTCTACCCAATGCCTAAGGGCAAATTACTCATGGCAGTTTTCCCTCATTCTTTCAAAATTAAGAACCACCATATGGGCACCATATACCACGTACTATGTGCAACAGGTTAGACCAGTGCTTCTCAAACCTTCACGTGCCTGTTGTTCACTTGGGGGCCTTTTTCTAAAGCAGATACTGATTCAATAAGTCTGGGATAGAGGACCAAGATTCTTTAGTTCTTAAAGTTCCCAGATGATGCTAACACTACTGACCAGTGTACTAGATTTTATGTAGAACTAGTATAGATACTTGAATCATGGTTCTATTAGTGCATTTGGGTGGGTCTAAAAAAATACAGGCTTAAGTGCTGCTTCCAGGTGTAGACATCTGGGTTTGGTTACAATGGCAAATTTCATTTCTCTAAGAACTCTCTCACTTACAGCCTGTGTAATGTATTTGTACCCTATTGCTTGTGATTTATAACTCATAACTCTCTCATCAGTTAGTCTTTAAATTCTTACACTAACTCCTTAATTAAGATAGAGTCAGAATACATCCTCTGATCAATTCACAGCCCTGACAAAACCTGGTACTTAGGGACAAGTTAAATTGATAAAGAGTTCCTTCTAGCATTGGTTCTCAAACTTCACCATTAATTGGAATCACCTGGAAGACTTTTTCAGTCACATACTGCAGGACTCCATCTCAGGAGGTTCTGATTCAGAAAGTCTAGGTTAAAGGCCGATAATTTACATTTCTAACAAGGGCCAAGGTGATGCTAATGCTGCTGGTTTGAAGACCATACTTGGAGAATCAAATGCCTTACAATAATGAGGTCTGCGTGCCTGTGAAGAGGAACTGACTGGGCAAGAGTGGCCAATCATACTTGATATCATCAGGTTCAAAAATAGCACAAATGTAATACACATGTAACCAACAGATTAAGGGAGTAGAGAGGAGGATAAATCCTATTTCATCAAAACCCACAGCAGCTGAAACCAGCTCACAGCATTCAAAGCCCTTATTTACTGTCAACAGAGAGGACCGCATGAAATTGAGGAAAATGATTATGTATAAAGGCCAATCCTGGTTTCTGTGTATTTCAAAATCAAATAATAATGAGGCCCAGACAATTTACAAATTTTTCACTGAAATGCACCACAAAATCATCCTAATTAGCATATCATCATGCATCAAATGTTAACATTCACCTCTATCTCCTCCTGAAATCTTTTTCTGATAGCTTGAGGCAGAGGTGAATGTTTCCTCCCCTCGGTTGTGTAGTGTCCATACCACACTGGTAGTAGTTATAATTTTATGTTACCATTTACAGGATAACCATTCAAGTTTTTAGACTTGAAACTCATAGAGGATAATGAACATGTCTTTTATTTCTGTGTTTTCCTTGTCTCTCACAGTGCGTCTAACATATATTTTAGTATTGTATGTCTGCTTTCAGAAATTATAATAAAAATTGCTCTGCATTCAATACACCTGTTTCTGTTACAAAGTTCAGTGTTAAATATGTATAATAATTGGTAGAAGAAGGAAGTTGGCATGATGTCACTGTTAATACAGATATATCTACAGGAAAATAGTATTTTCCCACATGAAATAACTTCAGTAACATGTTCAATTCATGTATGATGTAAAATTAATGTTTTTGAAAACTTCCTGGTAAAAATCTCAAAGCATGATTTATAAATAACACATATCTAGACAATGGAATATTATACAACAGTGAAAAGCAGATATAACTAAAATTGATCCTCACTATGTATGGATCATGTAGTTGCAAAGTTGCCTACTTCCTAACGTTTATTTGTAACTTCAAAATCACGTGGTCATTTGTGATAATGCACACAATAGTGAAAACATGAGTTGTGACATACACAGTCCCAGCTGGGGTCAAACAAGGAGATGCTGTGACTTTTTGCTTCAGCTCTCAGACTTTAAACAAATGACCTTTGCATGGTCTGTTTAGTGGCCTATTTTTCTCACTTTACTGTTTTTTGTAAGTGGTTTTGTTATTCAAAATAGACCCTAAGTGAATGCTCAAGTCCTGTCTAATGTTCCTCAGTACAATAAAACTGTGTTGCACCTTACAGAGAAAAAAATATGTGCTAAAAAGTTTTGTTTAGGTATGACTAATAGTATGGTTGGCCATGAGTTCAATTCTAATGAGTCAACAGTATATATCAAATAAGGTATCTTTAAATAGAAACACACAAAAAACAAGTTTATGCATTGATTGGTTGATGGAAATGTTGTAATCAGAGTTTCACAGGAACATAACCCTGTATTTCCCCTAAAAGCAATAGTTCAGTATTGGCTAATGCATTGTTCATAGTGGCTTTATATAACATCATTATTGAATAATGAGAATTAACTGTATAGCAACTAGATAAATTTTAGTGACATAATTCTAAGCAAAAATAGCACATCCTAGAAGACTGTGTGGTCTCCTTCTTATACAATTCAAAAGCAACTGAAACAAAACAGTACAATGTTGAAAAAAAGTACTTTAATAAAGTGAGGAAACAGAACATTCAGGGTAGTGATTACCTCGTGAGGGTAGAAGGAACGGGACTGGGTAGAAGCAAATTGGGAGATAGGTATTAAGTGCTGGGTTCATGATTGTCATCTTTTAAATGTCTCTATGGTTTGTATACGGTTTATTTGGCCCTTCCAAGTCTCATGTTGAAATCTGATACTCAGTATTGCAGGTGGGGCCTATTGGGAGGCTTTTGGGTCATGGGGGTGAGTACCACATGAATGGCTTGGTGCCAATTATAAGTAAGTTCTTGCTCTGTTAGTTCCCTCAAGAGTTCTTTTGAAAGCTGGTTGTTAAAAAGAGTCTGACACCTTCTTCCTCTCTCTTGTGTCCTCTCTTGCCATATGATCTCTGCACATACCAGCTCCTCTTCACCTTCCACCATGAGTGGAAGCAACCTGAGACCATCACCAGAAGCAGATGCTGGCCTCTTGCTTCTGCTTCTTCTACAGCCTGTGGAACCTTGAGCAAAAAAACAAAACAAAACAAAACAACAACAACATCTCTTCTTTTAAATAAATTATCCTGCGTCAGATATTCCTTTATAGCAATACAAAAATGGACAATATCTAACTGAAATAAATTAACAAATTAAGAAAGGATAATTTATGAAAGATGACATGGGCCATAAACCAAGGATTCCAATTAAATTAATTAATTGCACTGATATCTACTGATACATATCTGTACATTTTACATACCTGCAAATATTTGTAGTGATTAAATGAATAAATAGATATCTTCTGTCCCATAGAGGTGGCTTTTGTCCCTCTAAATTGAGGCTTTCTCAATGAGACCCTGACTCTGCTATCTACATGAAGATTTGGAAGGCACCCTCCCACTGATGCTGTGAGTGCTCACACTTTACTAGCAACTGCATTACTCATGTCATTCCTGACAGTTCAGACACCTAATGTATGGATGTATCACTCACAGAAAGGTGTTCCATAGTGTGTAACAGCACTTTAGGTACCATCATGGAATTCAGATGTATCCCTGGCCCAAGCCATCAAAACTGCACACTGAAAGAAGGAAGAACAATTGTTCAAACTGAGATCAGAAATACAGACCAAAAAAAACCTAGATCTCGTGTGATTTAAAGCTGTAGTTTAGAATGAAAGCCAGCTTTAAAGCCAAGAATTCTATGGAAATGGGCAATATAAAGTGTCTGTAGTGTTGAGACGGATACAGAAAATGTAAATGTTTTTAAGTATGAGTTTGCTGCTAGTTTGCCAGGATGGCTAAATCTAGAAAAACCTGAAACTAGTGTGATTGGATTTGAGGAAAGGCAAGTATTGTCAAGGCAACAAGGAGTGTACTCTCTTAAATGAGAAATCAAGGTATATTCTCACTGGAGGTTTGCCTTTGATGTATGAATGTTATATACCAGCAACCAGTTTGCTCTTAGCGGTCGATAATTTAGGGTGATTTGTAGAATGCACCTTGCTGTATCATGCAAATGACACGACCTTCTTTGCCTGGGCTGCACTGGAGTACGGCTGGTGGAACTGAAACAAATGCCTGATATTCAAGCAGCATTTAATCACACGTTTGGTTTGATTTACTAATGCTATTGTCTTTCCATTTTCTGTTAAGAAATTATTAGCAGGAAGTAACTCGGCCTGAACGCCACAATATGTTGGATCAATTTAAGAGACAGTATAGATCACTGGGATTTCTTTTGTCAAACGGAACCATCAGACTTGCATATTAAAAAGTATATATTTCTGTTTCGAGTGTGTAAGTGATACATTGCTTACCATTATGCAAAAGGCCACCCAAGATGACAAGAGGAGAGATATGAATGGATGGCAGGGAAGGCATGATAAATATGTCATTGCATACAAAGCTTATATTAGACTCTGGGTATCTTGTTATGTTGCGAGGAGTTTCCCTCTTTTCCTTAGAAGGCGGCTTGCCAATTCAACATTGTCACCCATGAACTCAGTGAGAGTCCATCTTCTGCCCTTTATACACACATGCTATCACTAAAATATATTACAACTATAAATACCTACTCATATGGCAGTTCTTAAGTCTGGGCTTTTGACAAGCACTGTTTAAAAATCAAACTCAAGACACATTCTCTCTCCTTTTCATCCTCTAATGCATTTTTCACCATACTTGCTTTTCTCTGTCACATAGGGTCTGTTTTTGAGTGTCATGCCGTCTTTTGCTATCCAGTGCATGGACAGAACAGCTGAGTAATTATATCAATGTGACTGCAGTTTTACCTTTGGGGCCCTCTTGCTTCACTGGCACATAGGTGACTAAACCAGGATGGTGACATTCCTTGCTGATAGGAATTGACCATGTGACTCTATCAGCTGGCAGTACAGCAGGCAGCTGAGTCACACGGGATAACTTTACAGCTTAGCAGTGTGAGTCTGAGAAAGGCAGGCAAAACGAGACCCTAGGCACTCCATCCCAAGTGAGTTTGGTTTCAGATTATGACTGAACAAATAAA
This sequence comes from Macaca thibetana thibetana, assembly GCF_024542745.1. NCBI lineage: Eukaryota > Metazoa > Chordata > Mammalia > Primates > Cercopithecidae > Macaca > Macaca thibetana. The sequence continues at coordinate 163,470,491 of NC_065582.1, forward strand.
ATCTAAAAAGACATTGTGGACCAGGGAAAGAAGTAGCTCTCTGGACTCTCTAACCTTGAATCAGGCACTTAAGACTTTTGAGCATCCATTTCCTTTTCCACCTTCCAATTAGATATAAGGTAAAGAGCAGTAATAATAATAATAATAATAGTCACTAACTTTAAATGATTTAATAAGTGGCCTTTGCATGCCCTTGTTTATTAGCAAGAAAATAAACACACAAAAGCACCAAGGCCGAATGTACTTAGAACCAAAGCAATTTGTACAAAAGCAAGTTGAGCAACAGCAACTTGCTTCGGATCCAAAATTTTCTGCGAGTGTTTTTTTTCCAATGTTGACCATTTGGGTATACAACAAGGTAGATTCATAAGCCTTTATGAATGCTTTTAAGCAATTTTCCATGTTACAGATTTTGTTGGTTTTCTTGTTTTCCTATGTTTCAGTGTTTGTACATTTCCCATTTTACTTCCAGCAGAGTTTTTGTCCTCTTTGCTATTTGTAGCCATGAAAAGATGCTCATTTAGTTTGCCTTCAAGTAGTAATATCCTAGTGTTGGTCATCTCTTGTTATTGTCATTTTGGTTGCTCCAATGTATATACTTATCCAAAACCTAGAAGGCCTGCTTTGGGCCAGTGAACCAGAATCTGGTCAAAATAAGAAAGCACAGAACGAAAACTTCAATGGTTCTTGTACTTATTGCACTGGCCAAAATGCTGAGCATCTACTCCATGCCAGAAGCTGAGCTTGATCCTGAGGCTATGGTAGTCGCCCTAACAGACAGCACTCTTGCTTTCAAGAAACTTACAGTCTAGCAGCAAGAGGTAGATAACAAAAAAAGTAAATATATTTAAAAACAATCAAAGTATAAACTCCACGAAGGAAATCGAGCAACATGAAGTGTTAAAGAGTAACTCAGAGTGTTACAAACTGTGAATGGAAGGAGGGGAATGTACTAGCCATGATCAGATCTAGGAAGCAAATATTTCAAAGAGACTTACAGTAGTTTATCTGGAACAGATGATTTTGTAGAAAGGAGTATGAAATAAGATTGGAAACATAGTTTGGGAAAACAGTCTTTGAAAGCTGCGAATATCGCAGAGAAGCAGTCTTATCGGTTGAATTGTGTCCATCCAAAAGATGTTAAAATCCTAAGCCTCAGTACCTGTGAATGTCACCTTATTTGGAAGTAGGGTCTTTGTAGATGGTCTGAGATGGGGTTTTTAGAGTGAGCCCTAGTCCAACATGACCGAGTCCTTATGAAGTGGGAAAATTGGATAGAGAGACATACACCGGGAATGTTATGTGAATACAAAGGCAGAGATTGAGGTGAGGCATCAACGAGCCCAGGTAGGGTAAAGATTGGCAGCAACTCCCACAGAAACTACGGGAGATGCATGGAGCCATTTCTGTCTCATAGCCCTGACAATGAGCCAGCCAGCTGACATCTCAGACCTCCAGAGCTATGAGACGATGTATTTTTGCTGTTCGTCCACATAGTTTTTGGTACTTGCTAGAGCAGTCCTAGGAGACTAATAGGGGCAGTGACCCCAAATCCCTAGTGCTGTGGCAGATGCATCCCTGCACCTCAGTGCATGTCATGGCCTCAGAACATTTCTTAAAACAACCTCCAAGTAGCCAGTAACAGTCAACTGGGCTTAGCAAAACTGAGAGAAAACCCATTGGGCTAACATATTTGAAGTTTTGTTTTGTTCTGGTAGGCAAGAGGAAGCCCTTTGAACATTTTGAGGAGAGAAATTAAATTCACCAACCTACCTTTTGACCTCACTTTTCAGCTTAAGGGATGTTTATAAGCTATTTCGTTCCTCTTCTAGTGCTAGCGTTGATTTCACAGAGTCCTGAGTGCTGGTTTATCTGTCTGTTTCCTCCTGTAAACTCGGAACTATCTGAGACGAGGAATTTGTAGTTTATAGTTCTGTATGGCCAGCATTTGGCCTAGGCCTGGTGTCTAGCAGGTGCCAATTTATTGCTTGCTTGGTTGTAAATCTTGCTGTTTTTACTTTTTATTTTGAAATAACTTCATACTTTCAGGAAAATTTCAGAAATAATATTAAGAACTCTCATATAGCTGTCAATCTGATTCATAAATCAACATTTTGCTACATTTGCCTTATAATTTTCTTTTTTCTACATAAGCAAATTTTTTTTTTCTGAACCACATAAGAGCAAAGATAAAATAAAAATTAGAATAAAAAAAGAAATTGGAATTAACACTGTGATTATAGACATAAAGCCTCTACACCTAAAGATTTTATCATTACATACATTTTCTAAGAACAAAGGCATCAGCCTAGGTAATCATAGTAAAATTATAAAAGTCAGCAAATTTAATACTAATAAACATTATTGTTTATAGTCAATATTTAAATTTTTCTAATGTATTCTTTGTAGATTTTATTTTTTGTGATTGATGAAATGCAAGATCACACATTTAATTTTTTGGGTGGGTCTCTATAGTTTCCTTTAATCTAGAATCATTTGTTAGCCTGTCTTTTTCCTTCATAAACAATTTTAAAGACTACAGAACAATTATGCTGGAGAATAGTCCTCAGTTCAGTGTGTCTGACGTTTTCTAATGATTAGATTTAAGTACACATTTTTAGGCAGGGATGCCATTAATGTAATTTTGTGTTCTTCTCAGTACAGCATATCAAGAGGCACATTATGTCAACTGGTTTGTCCCATTTTTAGTAATTTTGATTTTGATTGCTTGGTTAAAGTGATAACTGTCACATTTTTCCACTTAGTTAATATTTTCCCGTGTTAATTAATAAATAATTTGTAAGGAGATACTTCAAAATATTATTTTCCTCATGAAATTTTTATAGACTAGTTTTAGTGTCCATTGTTGATTCTTGCCTGATTCAATTATTATTATGGTGATTGCACAATGGTTATTTTGCTAACTGAATCATTTCTTCTACATTAGAGGATATCGTGCTGTGTTTTCTCCCTAAATGTTTATTTTTTTTTTCACTTATTACCAGTATGGGCTCAGGTATTATTATTTTATTCAATGGATTATAACTCATTAGTGTCATTATTTACTATGAAGCTCAAATTGTCTCAGATTTATCCTCTGGGAACCACTTCACTCTGGCCTTTTTGTACTTTTTGCTTGTCCTTATTATTTATTTTCTCAGCACTTTTTATTTTCGGCACAGCAAGATATTCCAGTTTCTCTTATATTCGTTATGCCCATCTCTGGAATCATTTATTTCTCTAATTTATTTTAGAGGAAAATGATGCTTAGAAACCAAGATTTGGGAATAATAAATTCATTAAGAATTAATTCCCAGCACTTTGGGAGGCCGAGGCCTGAGGTCAGGAGTTCAAGACCAGCCTGGCCAACATGGAGAAACCCCGTCTCTACTAAAAATACAAACATTAGCCAGGCGTGGAGATGGGCACCTGTAATCCCAGCTACTCAGGAGGCTGAGACAGGAGAATCACTTGAACCCGGGAGGCAGAGGTTGCAGTGAGCTGAGATCGCGCCACTGCACTCCAGCCTGGGCAACAGAGTGAGACTCAGTCTCAAAACAAACAAACAAAATAAAACAAAAAACAAACAACAACAACAAAACAGAATTAATTATTCACTATTTCAAGACTATTTTTAAAGTTTATTTTATTTATCACTTGCTGGTTCCTTGTAACATTTGCAAAAGATTCTCTTTTAAACTTTCTTGTAATCCAGCGTAATTTTTTTTCCTCTCTCACTCTCAAAATTTTTTGGTTAACAACCCTGCCTTATCCACCCTGTGTTTTTTGTTATCTTTAGGTAGACTTTGAACTTCCCTCCTGTGTCTGGGAGAAGGTGGCTGATATGGTGTGGCTCTTCATCCCCACCCAAATCTCACCTCAAATTGTAATCCCCATGATTCCCATGTGTCAAGGGTGGGACCAGGTAGAGGTAATCAGATCATGGGGGTGGTTTCCCTGTGCTGTTCTCATGACAGTGAGTGAATTTCAGGAGATCTGGTCATTTTATAACCATCTGGCATTTCCCCTGCTTGCACTTACTCCATTATGCCAACCTGTGAAGAAGGTGCCTGCTTCTCCTTTGCCTTCTGCCATTATTGTAAGTTTATTGAAGCCTCCCTAGCCAGGTGGATCTGTGAGTCAATTAAACCTCTTTCCTTTATAAATTACCCAGTCTCAGGTATTTCTTCATAGCAATATAAGAACGAACTAATACAGTAGCCCTCTGCCTTTTTCAGGTAAATCCTACAATCTCCTGTTTTCATTTCTTCTTGTCTTCCCTGAGACCTTCTGCATCTACTCTTCCATTTTCTTCTTACATTTTTCCTTATTTTTGTATACACAGTATACTTCTCTGCATATACATTCTCAGGTCTCTTTTATGTTAGAAAAATATCTTATCTAACGCTATACTTTTGAAGAAAACAGCCTAACTCTGCTTTGTTTCACTATCAAAATGCTTACCAGAGCAGACTACCTTTTCTACCTTCATTTTGATAGCACACACACACTCCTTGAGGGCTGGCAGAGATCTCTGCTCTTCAATGATCTCTTCAGTGTCGTCAATAATCATAAAGTCAGCCATCCTACCTTTCTCGTGGATTTAATACTTTATAAGAAAAAGACATGTAGGGAAAAATTTGGAATTGGTATTAAAAATGAGATGTTACTAAATGGTGTTTAAAATGAGAATGGGAGTTAAAAAAAAAAAAAAAAAAAACCTCTCCAAATTAGGTAAAGAAAAAATGTACCTCAACACAATAAAAGCCATAAATAAAAAGTTTATAACAAACATCATACTCAATGATGAAAAGTTGAAAGCTTTTCATTTAAGATCAAGAACAAGACAAAGATACCCAGTCTTATCGTTTTTATTCAACATAGTACTGGAAATCCTAGCTAGAGCAGTTAGACAATAAAAAGAAATAAAAGTCATCTAAATTTGAAAGGAAAAAGTTAAATTGTCACTCTTTACAAAAGATGACATGATTTTATATAGAGGAAACCCTCAAAACTCCACCAAAACACTGATAGAATAAACAAATTTAGTAAAATTACAGAACACAAATTCAACATAAAAATAATAGTATTTCTATAAACTAATAAAAAACCATGCAAAAAGGAAATTTTGAAAAAATCATATTTAAGATAACATTGAGAAAAATAAAATATTTTGGAATAAATCTAACTAAAGAAGTAAAAGATCTGTACACTGCAAACTCTTCAATTTTTTATCAATATTTTATAAAGCTAAATAAATGGAAATACATTCAGTATTCATAGATTGAACCAATAAATACTGTTAAAATGTCCACACAACACAAAGAGACCTACAGATTCAATGCAATCCCTATGAAAATTTCAGCGACAATTTTCACAGAGATAGAAACAAAAATCCTAAAATTCTGAGAGGAACACAGAAGACCCAACTTACAGTGAGTCCAGTGTCACTTCCAGGTCACTTCCCCAGTGTCAGAGGGCATAATTGGCATATACATACTTAGCAGCTGACAGAACCCCCCTATTGGCTCCCTGACTGGTAGGGTGAGGGCTATTATGGTGGGAAAGGCCAAATGGAAGCCATTAGAGCTGCCTCTACCTGGAAAAATAGTAAATCAAAAACAATATTGCATCTCTAGAGGAATTGTGGAGATTAGTGCTACCACCAAGGACTAGAAAGATGCAGGGTTGGTGATTCCCACCACAGACCCATTCAACTCTTCCACTGACCTCTGCAGAAGACAGGTGGATCTTGGAGAATGACAGTGAATTATCGCAAGCTTAACCAAGTGGTGACTCCAATTGCAGCTGCCGTATCAGATGTGGTTTCATTGCTTGGGCAAATTAACACATCTCCTAGTACCTGGTCTGCACCCATTGACTTGGCAAATGCCTTTTTCTCCATTCCTGTTCATAAGGCCCACTACAAGTAACTTGCCTTCAGCTGGCTGGGCCAGCAATATGCCTTTTCTGTCCTACCTCAGGTATATATGAACTCTCTGGCTTTGTGGCTTTGTGTCATAATCTTATTCACAGTGACCTTGATCACTTTTCATTTCTGCAAGATATCACGCTGGTCAACTGCATTGATGACATTCTGCTGACTGGATCCAGCGAGCAAGAAATAGCGAACACACTGGACTTATTGAAGAGACATTTGCGTGCCGGAGGATGGGAAATAAATCTTACTCAAATTCAGGGACTTTCTACCTTAGTAAAATTTCTAGGGGTCCAGTGGTGTGGGACTTGTCGAGATATTCCTTCTAAGGTGAAGGATAAGTTACTGCATTTGGCCCCTCCTACAACCAGGAAAGAGGCACAATACCTAGTGGGCCTACTTGGACTTTGGAGGCAACACATTCCTCATTTGGGTGTGTTCCTCATTTGGGTGTGTTTCTCATTCCCATTTATCAAGTGACCCAAAAGGCTTCTAGTTTTGAGTGGGGTCCAGAACAGGAGAAGGCTCTGCAACAGGTTCAGGCTGCTGTGCGAGCTGCTCTGCCACTTGGGCCATATGACCCAGCATATGGGTGTCAGTGGCAGATAGGGATGCTGTTTGGAGCCTTTGGCAGACCCCCATAGGTGAATCACAGTGGAGGCCTTTACAATTTTGGAGCAAGGCCCTGCTATCTTCTGCAGATAACTACTCTCCTTTTGAGAGAAAGTTCTTGGCCTGTTACTGGGCTTTGGTAGAAACTGAATGTTTGACTGTGGGTCATCAAGCCACCATGCAACCTGAACTGCTCATTATGAACTGGGTGCTTCCTGACCCATATAGCCATAAAGTGGGTCATACACAGAAGCATTCCATCATCAAATGGAAGTGATATATATATGATTGGGCTCAAGCAGGTCCTGAGGGGCACAAGTAAGTTACATGAGGAAGTGGCTCCAATGCCCATAGTATCCACTCCTCCCACCCTGCCTTCTCTCCCTCAGCCAACACTGATGGCCTCATGAGGAGTTCCCTATGATCAGTTGACAGAAGAAGAGAAGACTAGGGCCTGGTTCATACATGATTCTGCACAATATGCAAGCACCAGCCAGAAGTGGATAGCTGCAGCACTACAGCCCCTTCCTAGGACATCCCTGTAGGACAGCTGTGAAGGAGAATCTTCTCAGTGGACAGAACTTTGAGCAGTGTAACTGGCTGTGCATTTTGCATGGAAGGAGAAGTGGCCAGATGTGCAATTATATACTGATTCATGGGCTGTAGCCTGGAGGTCTTAGTTCCAGAGGGAGGAATACTGCCACCATGAGAAGCAACGATTCCATTAAACTGGAAGTTAAGATTGCCATCTGGACACTTTGGGCTCCTCCTACTTTTAAGTCAACAGGCTAAAAAGGGAGTTACAGTGTTGGTTGGGGTGATTGACCTGGACTATCCAGATGAAATCCGTCTAGTACTCCACAATGGAAGTAAGGAAGAGTATGCATGGGATACAGGAGATCCATTAGGGCATTTCTTAGTATTACCACGCCTTGTGATTAAGGTCAATGAGAAACTACAACAGCTGAATCCAACCAGGACTACAAATGACCCAGACTCTTCAGGAATGAAGGTTCGTGTCACTCCACCAAGAGAAAGACCACGACCTGCTGAGGTGCTTGCTGAAGGCAAAAGGAATACAGAATAGGTAGTGGAAGAAGGTAGTCATCAATACCAGCTATGACCACCTGACCAGCTGTAGACATGAGGACTGTAATTGTCATGACATGTAATTGACATGACATGTAATTGTCATGTCACTGTAATTGTTAAAAACATGTTTGTGCATTACACACTTGTACTAAGAAAATACCTTCATTTTATTTCCTTTCTCCTTTATCATGTGATATAAGATTTATTGACTTCACATCAGCATTTAAGTATTGTTAACTTTATATAATAGTATTTGGGTTGGGGATTGGTGCATTTCTGGTTGTACAAATGATAGTTGTATTTTGTTAGGTGTAATTATGATATTATTATTGTCTTTAGTTGAAGATTATGTATGCTCTCAGATGTGTATGGATTCCAGTTGACAAGAGGTGGACTTATGATGGTTAATACTGAGTGTCAACTTGATTGGATTGAAGGATACAAAATATTGATCCTCGGTGTGTCTGTGAGGGTGTTGCTAAAAAAGATTAATATTTTAGTCAGTGGGCTGGGATAGGCAGACCCACGCATAATCTGGGTGGGCACAATCTAATCAGCTGTTAGTGTGGCTAGAATATAAACAGGCAGAAAATATGAAAAAGGAGACTGGCCTAGCCTCCCAGCCTACATCTTTCTCCTGTACTGGACGCTGCCTGCCCTCAAACATTGGACTCCAAGTTCTTCAGTTTTGGAACTCAGATGGGCTCTCCTTTCTCCTCAGCCTGCAGATGGCCTATCGTGGGACCCTGTGATCATGTGAGTTAATACTTAATAAGCTCCCCTTCACATATATATTCCATTAGTACTGTACTTCTAGAGAACCCTGACTAATACAGTGTCCATCAATAGATGACTGGATGAAGCAAATGTGGTACATATAAACAATGGAATACTATTCAGTCTTAAGAAGGAAATCCTGTTATTTGCAACAACATAGATGAACCTCAAAGATATTATGGTAAATGAAAGAAGCAGGCACAGAAAAACAAATATGACACGATCTCACTTACATGTGGAATATAGTAAAAAAACAGAGTGTAAATAGGATCTGGGAGTGGAAATTAGGGAGAAAGTCAAAGAATAAAAAACTTCTGGAGGAATATATTAAGGAGAACTATTGCACAATATGCTGACTATCAGTAACAGCAGTGGATTATATATTTGAAAATTGCTAAGACGGTAGATTTTAAATGTCATCACACGCACACAAAGGAACTATATGAGGTGTTGAATATGCTGCTTAGCTTGACTCAGTTATTCTGCAATGTAGATTAACAAAATATCAATAAGTATACGCAATTTTTTATTTGTCAGTTATATTAGGTTGGTGCAAAAGTAATTGCAGTTTTCCCATTACTTAAAAAAAAAAAATGGCATAAACTGCAATTACTTTTGCACCAACCTAATAAATTACAATGTCTTTTTCTGATCATTGTGGCTACTTTTTTCACATAACTACCAGAATAAGCTATCAGTGTTTCTAAGGTGTCTAGAGCTACAAAATAAATAAGTAAACAAACAAATAAATAAATAAATAGAAGGAGAGAGAATGGGAATTTGTGTTTTTCCATTTACCCATTTGGTGACTTATTTAAAATGTGTTTTTATTTTATTTTATTTTGAAAAATGGAAAGAACAGATTCTTTCCTCATGGGAATGTTCTCAGGACCAATATTGTAAATTGTAATGCATCATATAAATGCTAGTTCTTATTATTAGATAATTGAAAACTACATATCATAATGTTACCTTTAAAACTATAAAATGTCCACAAAGATTAGTGTTAATTATTAGAAGGCTGAAAAATATTGTCAGTATATTTGCATCTCTTTGTGTGTGTGTGTGTGTGTGTGTGTGTTTTGTTTTTTTTTTTTTTTTTTTTTGAGATGGAGCCTTGCTCTGTCACCCAGGCTAAACAGCAGTGGCACGATCTTGGCCCAGGTGCATGCCTGGGAGGCATCTCCCTCCCAGGTTCAAGTGATTCTTCTGCCTCAGCCTCCCGAGCAGCTGGGACCACAGGCGTGCACCACCATGCCCAGCTAATTTTTGGATTTTTAGTAGAGATGGGGTTTCACCATATTAGTGAGGCTGGTATCAAACTCCTGATTTCAGGTGATTCTCCCGGCTCAGCCTCCCAAAATGCTGGGATTACAGGTGTGAACTACCACGCCCAGCTGATTTGCATCTTTTCTTACCTTTTCTTTTCATCTCCTGAATACATTTTATTTTCTTCTTATGTTCTTAGTTTTGTTCCTAGGGCTAGTCCTCAGCTTTCTCTATTTTCCTTTTCCTGCCATCTTTCCTCTTAGACATATTACACTGTCATTGGATCCTCAGCCTTGTTGGGAGCGAATTTTCAGTTGCTGTCTTTCATCAGACCTGTGTCCTAACCTTCTCTCTATCTGCCAGACAAATTCACCTAGGAAGTCCTTCCAGATTTTAGCTAACTCAAAGTCAAACAATATTAACTTGTTTTTCTTTCCCCACAAATTCTGTTACTTTTTGGGAAAAATTCCAATTATTTTTCCACAAAAGAAATTCAACTCTTTCTGCATGGGGTTGGCAAGTTCTCTGAAGCAAAAAGAGACAGACTTTTCTTGTTTTCTTTGCCATTTTTTAAACTGAAGTTAGATTAGTGTATCTCTTAGGAGAATTTTCACTTTTTATTTGATATTACTATCAAATCTAAACAAAACATATTTCTAGATTTTTTTTCTAAAAATTGTGATCAAGTACAAATAGCATAAAATTTACCATCTTATTCATTTTTAAAAGTTCAGTTTGGTAATGTTAAATGCGTTCATACTGATATACAATCAGTATCCAGAACTTTTTCATCTTGCAAAACTGAAATTCTATATTCATTAAACAGCAACTCACTATTTCCTTTGTTAGGGTTTTTCTTTTCTTTTCTTTTTTTTTTTTTTGAGAGAGTATCAAATCCTATCTTATTGATCTTACTGTTATAATTGCTAAAAGGATTATTACAATACATTTGTAGAGTGGGCACTCAAGAGATTTGAGATCATCAAAATTCAACTAGCATTTTTTTCTGTTTATATTAAATAATATCATTGCTTTTGTATGAAACTGTTTTATTGTTTTGTTGTTTCAGATAATAATGAAATTGGGTTTGTTGTGTATTATGATGGGCAGATTTGGGATTTTTTGTAGGGGGGTAACGTTTGCTGATTTTATTTTATTTTTTAAATTTTAGATTCACGGGATACATATTCAGGTTTGTTATATGTATATACTGTGCAATGGTGAAGTTTGGGCTTCTAATATACCAAGCACTCAAATAGTGAACATTTTACCCAATGTCCCCCTCCAAATCTCCCTCCTTTTGAAGTCTCCAATGTTTACTATTTCTGTCTTTATATCCATGCATACCCATTTTTTTTTTTAGCTCCCACTTGTAAGTGAGAACATGTGGTATTTGATTTTCTGTTTCTGAGTTATTTCGTTGGATAATGGCCTCCAACTCCATCCATGTTGCTGAAAGGGACATGATTTCAATCTTTTTTATGGCTGATAGTATTCCATGGTGTATATATACACCACATTTTCTTTATTTAGTCATCCATTGATGGACACTTAGGTTGATTCCATGACTTTGCTATTGTTAATAGTGCTGTAATAAATAAATGAGTACATATGTCTTTCTTTTCATAATTTTTTAATGTTCCTTTGGGTAGATGCTCAGTAATGAAATTTCTAGGTTGATGGTAGATCAATATTTAGGTTTTTTGAGAAATCTCCATGCTGTTTTTCTGTAGAGGTTGTACTAATCTACATTCCCACCAACAGTGTAAAAAATGCTCTTTTTCCACATCCATGCCAACATCTGTTTCAAAAACATTTTATAATCACCTAATGTATGCCAGACTCAACACTATGAAATGAAGGGAGAGATAAAAACACCATGATACAAATAGTAGTCTCAAGAATTTTCAGAGTTATAGGAAATACAGATGTGAAAACTAATAATTAAAATAGAACCTAATAGTGCAATAATATACCTTGTTCCGGCATCATTGCTAAAATAGAAGGTATATATTAATGCTGAGAAATGGCAGAGTATGCTTCACAAGAAAGGTAGTATTATACAAGCATTTTTCTTCTTTTTAAAGGCTGTATGGTATTCCACTGTGTACATATGCCACGTTTTTAAAACCCATGCATCTGTTGATGGACAATACTAAGCGAAATAAGTTAGGCACAGAAAGACAAATACCATATGCTCTTACTTAAATGTGCAATCTCAAAAAGTTGAACTCAGAAAGGCAGACAGCAGGATGGTGGTTACCAAAGGCTGGGGCTAGGGGTGGGAGTGGCAATGGGATGGGAAAAGGAGTGGTGGTCAAAGGTTACAAAGTTGCAGTTAGACAACAGAGAAATAACTTTTAATGATCTATTGTTACATAATGGTGACAATAATTAATAATATATATTTAAAAAGTACTAAGAATAGATTATAAAATATATATATGTAGGTGAGGCGATAGATACATTAATTAGCTTGATTTAATCTCTCTGCAAGGTATATATATGACAAAACATCACACTGTACCCCATAAATACATATAATTATTTGTCAATTAAAATTTTTAAAAAACATTCTTTTTTGCTTTTTTACTAAAATGTCTCTAGAGTTTGGAATTATTGAATCATTATTAAATACTTACTAAATGATTGAATGAAGTGATGCCTAGTCTGATTTTGTTGGAATAATAGGAGTTGGCTGATCAAATGATAGGAAAGGCAAGTTTAGGCAAATGGCAGTAATTAAAGAAATGAGAAACAGCATTGCATAAAGGTAGTATGGAAGCTGGGTTTGGTACTATGTTTATTAAGGTATGTGAAGGAGTTAAAAAGTAGGTACATTTATAGAGAAGGAAGGAAGGCAGGAAGACCCAGGCAGGCAGACAGGCAGGAAGGAACAAGGGGAAGGAAGGAAGGAAGGGAGAGAGGGAGGGAGGGAGGAAATGGATAAGTGAAAATTACCAATGATCTAATTTTTCATGTCTTCCTGAAGGAAGGAAAGGACAGAATTTGGTTTCTGAAGCCCATTCAGAAGGGGTTATTCAGGGTGTTCTTAGAGAAAAAAAAGAAAGACTTGGGATGAGAAGACAGAGGCAATTGGACTCTAGAAGGAGGTGAGGGGAGCTTCCCAAAAGTCTGTAAAAAGCACAGATTTTCCAAGTCATGAGACCTTCCCAGAATCCCTTCTAACATCACACTGAGGCTAAATGACCTCTGAGACCAGGAGACCTTAGCTGGACTAAGGCTTTCCTTTCCCTACCTTAGCAAGTAAGACCATACCCAAGGGTGCCTAAGAAGCCAACATATCCCCTACACTCAAGAGACTAAGGAGAATTAAACCAGTGACCATTTTAGCAAAAACCAGGGTTGTCCAAAGTTGTGGGTTCTCTATAAATGCTCATAATTGCATAAGGACCCCTTCCCACAACAGAAACTTTGCACTTTGCTGTGCACTGGGTGGCAAAGAAAAACTTCTAAATGACTCCATAAATTCTGCGGCAGCAAGGCAGGATAGGTGGTGGGAGTAGGTCAGAGTTGGTTTAGATAAATAAAAGGCATAGCATATGTATTTCTACCCTGAACTGTAGAATTAAAGGCAAACCAAAATAGTGTCCAAAGAATAGACACATGCATAAAGCATTGCAGTCTGTGCTCTTCAGCAGCCAATCATCAGAGTCAGGCATGAGGTTGCTAAAGGAACGTCTTATATTGGAAATCAAAGGGGTAAAAAGAATGCTGGGAAAAAATGTCTACAGAAGACCAAGTTAAAATGGGGTAGAAAGGAAGCAGGTGTAGACTATTGAGTGGGATGGTCTCTCTGAAGACGCATCCATAGTCAAGCCTTTTCCTCTTCCTCAGCTTGCCTCAGGCCATGCTGTCGAGCTTCTTGGCATTGGAGTGCTTTCAGTAAGTACCTGGAGCTTGGGGATGGACTACTTAGTGCCTTTTCTTCACTTTAGGTTAAACACCTTAAATATCTTTAGTACCATCTGAGTCATAATAATAAGATCATTTCCACAGGGGAGTGTCATGAGGCCTAATTAGTACCTGTAGAGAACTCTGTGATCTTACAAGGAAAGGAGTGCAAAGTGCTATTTAACCTGGGAACCAAAATGGATAAAGAGATTGCTCAATTTAGTTAGAGTCATAGTCATCCAACACACTGGAAGGAAACGCGAGTCTCTCCATAGGGATACTTTCCAAGGTCAGGATTTTATAAAGTCAATATTTTCCTATTGGTAGAGTAGCTTTCCAGTTCAGTGATTTGGGAGGCAGCTTGCTACTGTGGAAAGGATGGATACACAAAAACTAGGTTCTAATCCAAGTCAATCTGCCGCTACTTAGCAGTGCAAAATAAATTGGTCAATTAATGGCTTTAGGTGTATTTTACTCTTCTATAAATTTCTTCTATAAATTAAAGGGATAAAATGACGCCTGAACTAAATGAATTAAGTGAACAAATAAGCTAAAGGACATCTGAAGTTCAATTCCTGGTTTTACATTAGACAAATTCAGTTCAATCAATGTCTACTGGGTAGGTTTTATGTGGCAAGCATTGTGGTAGCTTCTAGGCAAAGTCTGCTTCTTTGTGAAATATCAAAGGCACCATACATATAGAGTCATCACTCCCTAGAAGTGTGCAACTAGAAGGACCCTAGAGGGGTCAGTTAATTGACCCTAGAGGCTCAATTAATGAAGTCCAGTCATTGAATAGGGAAACGAGAGATGAACTGTTTGCATTGGTAGGAAGTAAACTAAAATACCTCCAATGAGTTTATGTCTGCACTGAATTTTTAAAGTTTGCTAGTAGACAAAGCAGATTAGGGAAGGTTCTTTAAGGGACGATAATCTGATAAGAAAGAAGAGAATATACAAAAGCGTGACCCGTAGGTGAAAACTTTCCAGAGTATAAAGTTCCAAGGGGCATGGAGGTGACACTTCATTATACTTCTATGTAATCATCTGTCTCACTATACACAGGTATGACTTTTTAAATCCATCCCAGCTTCAAACAGCAGTGGTTATTTTTTATTTGCAGTCAAGATTGTTTTAAATCTTCGTATCACAGGATCCAAAAAAGATGATTGAAACAATATAGAATCAAACACAAACAATGCAGGCTAAATCTTGCTTTGCATTTTCTGACCTGTTTAAGAAAAAAGAAAATGCAGGATTCCCATCAAGGCAAATGACCCCAGGATTGGAGGTTAATTTTACCGGGGAATTCATCTATGCCTGGCTTCTTCCAGAACTTGTCACAAAGAAGTGCAAATAAGGAGACCAGAGAAGCCAGCCAAGCCCTCTCTAAAATTATCCCTGTCATCAGAAACAATTAATACTACGTACAGCACAGTATTGTTCTAGGACTAGGAGCCAAAGGAGTTTAGGGAGATTTGCAGATCATATAATTTTGTAACTGGGGTTTATGGTTGGCACTGGTTGGTGTGTCAAAGCTTAATAGGTGGGAGGATTCACAGAGGTCCAAATGAAGCTATTCAAGGGGTTCAAACAACTTTACTAGAGGAAGTAGATGGTTTATATCATTGTCACAGCCTTTGGAAATTGTGCCTTTTATTTCTATTTGGAGCTGATCAAGTTGACTTGACTCAATAGAATCCTACATTGTGTTTGTGTCTTTGAATGCATTTGTGTGCCTGTGTGCCTGAAAGTGGGTGAGATTTTCTTTTTTTTAAATTTTTTTCTGCATAACATTCTTTGGGTACTGAATAAATGTCAAACCATCATAACCAGGAAACCTTTTCAGGTTGAACTAATGGGACCTCAAATGAATTTACCTACACTCCTTTTGCTTTTGTTAATCCCGAGTTCAGTCACACCTGACATTCTTTATACATTTTAACAAAAGGAAAGTCACATTGCAACTGAAAGGCTAATGTAAGCAAGAAAATAAAAAAAAGAAAGAAAGAAAATGTGATAAAAAAATAGGATAAACTATAACTTTTTCAATTAACATTAAATCATGACTCATTGTCTAGCACATTCTTTCACTGTGGTTGGGGCAGGGAGGCAGTTTCAATTTCTCCATTACCGATGTTCAATCTAAATGAAATATCATAAATATTTTTTAAAGGAGTTTCATTGTGTTCTTTATAAGGTGGAAATAAACATGCTTAACCTTTACGGCTCAATCTTCATTTATATGATCTTCATCCTAATTTTTGTTGTGAAAAAGTACAGCTTTATTTTCTTGTTCTATTTTTACATTTGAAAAAAAACATTTTGGAAAAAAAGACTAGTTCATTAATAAATCCATCCTCTGGACATTGGTTGACATTCAGTTTAATAAAACCAAGAGTACTGTTTTTCAGGCTCATGAAGAAAGAGCAGAGAAATCAGTATTTATATTTTTGGATGTTGTTAAAATTTGAAGTTTTTCCAGGGCAGGCTAACTTTGAGGTTCATGCAACTCTGGGGACTAAGTGAGAATTTCATAAATAATCAGAATGAAGAAAACGCGTATGTAGATAGGGAAACATTTTCCAAGCAGAGTAAAGGTTTTCGGCAGCATATGTGACTGCACAGTTATCCTAGCTCATCAAGTTGAAATTATAGGCAAAGCAAAACAAAAATACAGAGCTCATGTTTATCTGGGACACAGGGATTAAAAGAAACATCCTTGCTTTCTGAGGAAAACTGCAAACAACCCTTCTCCCCCTAAAAAAAAAAAACTCTCTACAATAGAATCCCTAACGGTCAAAAGAGGACATGTTATAAATCTACTTTGAAAGACAGCCTGAAGCTGACCACCAACGTCGGTATTTGTGTGGAGGAAAGAGTGCCACCTACCGAATCACCACCTTTTAGATGTTTCTGTCAGCACTTTGATTTTCCTTGGAGTTCTACCAACCCTGGAGTGTGACCTTGCTTAGAATGAAACCTGACCTCATTACAATGCAAGCTTAGCTTTTTGCAGGCGCATTACAAAATCAGCCAGAACCCCTCATCTGCAGATTTCCCCCCATATAGTGCCACACAAAAGAAAGATAAGGAAAGGGACTAAGTAGAACCAAAACAGCAAGAACAGCTGCAAAAGAGGATCAGGCATCTGTGTAATGATATGTTTAGTCACTAAACACAACTATTTTATCTTAAGATAGACTAAAAATCCAGTACATATGTTTATGTAAAGTCTTCTTATTCTCAGTCAGAGGAAAGTGCCTGACTAAATGTTGTGTTGGATTGAACTTAATTGTTGACATCTGGAATTGGTTAATGTTAATATTAACCAAACCATTTGGCTAAGTAAAATGTTACGAGAGAAAGGTCTATTCTGAACATATTGTGTGATGTTAACATAGGTAACCGCACAGTTTGATGGAAACCCTGCTAAATATATGAAAAATTAATAGATATCAATAAGTGTGACAAATATTGATTTTTAAGTTAATCATAGACATTATATTGTATTTTCTAAGTCACACATTCAGGGAGTCCTCTCTATATTAAAATACATATTACAAAGATTCAAATATATGTATCAGGATAATGGCTTATCCTTTAGCTCCTAAGCATATTCATATGTTATGAACTGTGACAATGCTAGAAAGAACAAAAAAATGCAAAAATATCGACCATATGTACTTCTGCCATCTGATTCTCTTTGAAATTTCCCATCATCCTTTGTAACAAATAACTTATCTATTATATGTGCCTCAGTTACCATTCACCTCTAATTGGCAAAACAGAAATATTTTGGGGACCATATTTTCCCTAAGAATAGTGCAACTAATAATAATAATTTTAGATATAAAGATAGACATGCACATTACTGTAAGAGAGGGCATGTTTAGATACATTTGCTCATTTTGTGGCAGATACTATTGGTGTCCGTGATAGAATTTAAAAGTTTTATAAAATATGTAGATTGGTCTTGAGAAATTCAGAAAGTGCCAGCCAGCCTTGAGCTAGACTGAACAAAAACATTCAGAGTGGCTTAACTCAATTAAATCGCTATCCCCAGACATCTTGCTATAGCTAGTAATTGAAACTAATGACAAATGTTTTACTTTCATAAAGGGCACAGTGTTACAAAAGCCTAAGTATTTTTCAGTTTTTATTACTTTTTTATTCTTTGAAAATAAATTGTTGGAAGATACTAGAAAGGAAGCGATCAAAAATAAAATATGGGATTATGTCAAAGGAACTAGGATGCAACATGAAAGATCTCCCAATGGCCAAAGCTGGAAAAATTTGAACAACAAAATAAATAGTATGCTATTGATTATAGCCCAAAATATAAAATAAATATAAATGTGTCTATACTAATATAAACAAGTATTAAATAGATTAAAAATGGAGAATAGACAACTCTTCCTTACAGAAGATTATAAATACTCTCTCACTTCTGAGTATGAATTGGATCTAGTGACTCATTCCCTATGAATAGAGTATGGAAAGGAAAAAAATAGGAGCTTTGCAGTGCAAAACACTTGCAATTACTGTCTGTGATCAAGATTAATATTATCAATGATACCAGGTGGATATGATGTACCCCCGATATACTGAGATGAGGAGGGCATTTTCCCTCTCTGGTGGTCCTTCCGAAAACCCATAAGCCTATTCTAATCATGAGAAATACATCAGACAAACCATTTGATCAACATCCTACAAAATACATCAACAGTATTTTTAAAATTGTCAAAGTTATGAAAAACAAGAAAAGATTGAGAAAATGTCACAGACCAGAGGAAACTCAGAGACATGACAACTGAATGCAATGCAGGATTCTCAGTTGGATCTTGGACCAGAAACAAGAGAGTAGTGTAAAAACCGGTGAACTTCAAATGCAGTTTAAAGTTTATAATGCACTAATGCTGGTGTCTAGTTTTGACAAAGGTAAGATCATATAAAGTGGTAATATTAGGAAAACTGAAACTGGGTAATTGGTAAAAAGATTTCACTCTGAACTATCCTTGTAACTTTTCTAGAAATCTAAAATTATTCTAAAATAAAAAGCTTATTCAAAATGTTTGAATCAAATCTATTCTTTGTGGAAACAACGTTTGTCAAATCTCTTAAGATATATCTATCTTTTGGCTGCTGTGTACTAATAAAATTTATTTGTGAGATTTCATTACTATACATGCTTCCTATCAAAATATATTTATTTGTAACACTTCTGTTTAACAATGGTACAAAGAGCAGCCTTACATTGTAAGTAGATAACACTGAGACTTTAATTAGGTAATATCTGGGTAAGTGATGATGTTATCTGCAAAGGAAGTGGTGAAGAAACGGTTAGTGTCTGGATATATTTTGAGGATTAAAAACAGCAGATTTGTTGAGGTATTAGACAGAGGGAATAAGAGAAACTGCTGATTCAAAGAATTCCCCATGGCTTTGAGCCTAAGGAGGATGGTGTTACCATTAATTGAGATGGGAAAGACTTCAAGAGAAGTAGGTTTATGAGAAAGGAGGGGATCACACCTCAGGTAGGGATATGTTATCTCAATATATTAGGCTTACGATATATATTTACGCTATATATTGAACATTTAAAATATGTACTATAGACAAGATATCTAGGGTAGAGATATAAATTTGGGAACCCTTAGCATACAAATGAGACTGATTGACAGAAGCGAGGAAGTGGATGCGGAAAGAAAAGAGGTCGCTGGGGTCCTTCGACATTAAGAGATGAGATAGAGGAGGAGGATCCAAATGTGACTAATGAGTCGGAAAGACATCAAGGTGAGAGTTTATACACCATGGCAAAGAGAGAGGAACCCAGGTAGCCTCGGTGGACAACTGAGTTAGAGACAGAGCTGAGAGCTGGGGGAGACCAAGGTGGCAGGAGTTTAAAGGCAGGGTATCAAGAAGAAGACTGTTTCAGAGAGACAACACTCTGAATCTGTGCAGAGGGAACCCTCTCAAGTATTTAGCAAAGTAAAAATCAGAAAATGCATACCAAGTAATAAAGACCGGAGAAATAAGTAATCCAAGGCAATTAGAGGAAAGAGTGCCTGGTACTCATGCAGGCTAAGAATAGCACTTATTTCTAGCAGCCAGAATAATAATAATAATGTACAGGACTTGGGTAGAATACTTAGAAAAGTTTTGTCCCAGTGGAGGAGAATAATTATTCCTAGATAACATGCTACTCTGGTTCTGCCTAGCACAACTTAAGAGAAAGACTTGAAAGGATTAAATTGTTTCCAAGTAAATAATTGGGTCTTAAAACACAGCTCAAAAGTATTACAGAAATATTAAAAAAAAAAACCCCACATCTCCCATCAAAATAAAATTTATAATGTTTGGCATCCTATCAAAATTAGAAGGCATGCAAAGAAGCAGAAAAACATGACCGATGATAAAGAGAAAGATCGATCAATTGAAACTGACACAGATGTGACACAGATGTTAGAATTAGCAGACAAGGATAATAAAACAATTATTATAACTGTACTCCATATGTTCACAAAACTAAAGGAGGATTGAAAGTGTTAACTAGAGATGTAGAATATATAAAAAAGACTCACGTTGAACTCTAGTCATGAAAATGACAATGTGTGACATAAAAATGTACCTGAAGGAATTAATGAAAAATTAGATCCAACAACAGGCAAAACAAAAAAATAGTGAATTCAAAAATATTGCAATAAAAACTATTCAAAAGAAACATACACAGAAAAAAAAGAACAAAAAAAAATACATCAAGCAGTCTAATGTACATCTCAGTTGAGTCCCTGAGAAAGAGAAGGGACACAGAAATTTATTTGTAGCATTAATGACCCAATATTTTTCAAAATTGAAGATATCTGTAAACCAACAGATTCATGAAGCCCAACAAATCCCAAGTACAAATAAATTAAAATAAATACTGGAAGGAAACTGCACCAAAACACATTTAATTAAATTTCTCAAAACCAGTGGTAAAGAGAAAATTTTAGAATCTCCCAGGGGTGGGACACAGAGCGGTAGAGACACATACGAGTTATAATAGCAAAGAGAAGCCAAGGAGAAATGAGAACTCAATATAATGTGATATCTTAGATGAGATCCTCAAACAGAAAAGGATGTTAAGTAAAAACTTAAGAAAATATGTTTTAAAAATATTAACATTAGTTAATAATAATGTATCAATATTTGTTTAATAGTTGTAACAAATATACCATACTAATGTAAGATGTTAATAATAGAAGAACTGAGTGAAGAGTATATGGAAACTCTGTGTACCATCTAAAGATTTTTTTTTTTCTGTAAATCTAAAACTTAAAATGTTTATTTAAGACTAGGTGAGGTAGCTCATGCCTGTAATCCCAACACTTTGAGAGGCTGAGGCAACAGGGTCACTTAAGGCCAGGAGTTCCAGACCAGCCTGGTTAACATAGTGAGACTCCATCTCTAAAACAAACAAACAAACAAAAAAATTACGGGTTAATTTAAAAGTATCCACAGAGGAATTAAAATATGGATGCTGGCAGATTTGTTGTTGAAATAATGCGAGTGAAAATAATACTGGAGAACAGTCTTTAATTGATTGAAAGAAAAACGGTCAACTTAGAATTCTACCTAGAATTCTATATACAACAAAATGTGTTTCAAACATGAATAGAGATTCTTCAGTCACACAAAAGCTGAAAGAATTCATTATGAGTAGGCCTTGATGATAGAGAATGTTAAAGCGAAGTACTTTAAACAGAAAGAAGAGAAAATCAGATAGAAGTACAGATCTATATCAAGGAATGAAGAGGACCAGAAATGGTAGCTACTTGGGTAAATAATGCAGGAACAGAAAACCAAACACCGCATGTTCTCACTTATAAGTGGGAACTGAACAATGAGAACACATGGAGACAGGGAGGGGAACAACACACACTGGGGCCTGTCGGGGGTTGGGGTGGGAGACGGAAAAGCATTAGGAAAAATAGCTAATACATATGGGGCTTAATACCTAGGTGACGGGTTGATAGGTGCAGCAAACCACCATGGCACACGTTTACCTATGAAACAAAACTACACATCCTGCACATATGCCCCAGAACTTAAAATAAAAATAAAAAATTAAAAAAGATACTCTTCTTATAATTTATATGCCATCAAAAGTAACTGAGAAAAAAGTAATTAACTGTGATATAAAGATACAATATATGTAAAAATAAAATTATATAGCCAAAAACTGTTTGAGAAAATTAATAACATTAATAAACTTCTAGACAGAATGATCAGGGAAAAAGAAGACAGAAAATTCAGTAATAAGAAAGATGATATTACTACAGATCAAACAGATAATTATAATAATGGTAATAATGCATTATTTTAAAAATGTCATCCCAATAAATTCACTAACAAGTAAAATAAACAAATTACTTAAAAGGTACAAACTACCAATCTCAATTAAGAAGAAATAGATAACTCAACTAGAACTATACCTATTTAAAATATAAATTTCTAAACATATAAACAAAATACTAGTCCAGATGGTTCTATTAGTAAATTTTACTAAACAATAAAGAAAACATAACAGTAATTTTACACAAACTTCCAAAAAATTAAAAATGAGGAAATGCTTCCTAACTCATTCTATGAAGCCAGCATTACTCTGGTTCAAAAAGCAAAGACACTGTAAGAGATAAAAACTACAAACCAATATATATAATAACAATTGACATGAAGTATTTTTAAAACACTTAGGCAATGAAATTTAACAATACATTGAAAGTGTTTTTAAAACAAAAACACTCCTTTAATAAACTAAAAATTAAAAAAAATATATAATCGTCTCGATCATTGAAAAAAAATCATTTAAGTTCCAACATCTATCAGTGATTAAAAACAACAACATAATTCTCGGTAATGGAGAGGAATGTCTTCAACCTGATAGAGGATATCCAAGGAAAATCTCCAGATAGTATCACAATTAATATTGAAAACTCAATATTTTACCTCTGAGATTAGAAAAGAAGCAAGGAGTGTCTACTTTCTACTTTTACTTATGTTACCATGGGTTCCAGTCAGGATAAAAACGCAAGATACGAAAATAGAGGCATTTAGAGTGGAAAGCCAAAACAGAAATTCTGTATTCACAGTTGACATGATCATTTATGTAGAAAGTATGTTGACTCTACCAATACATTAATAGAAGCAATAAATGCAGATGCAGTGTATGTAATAAAGAAACAGTCAGTTGTGTTTGTATATATAAGCAACAAATAATTTTAAAATTACATTAATAAATTTATGCCATTTAGAAGAGCATGAAAAATATCAAATACTTAGAAGCAAATCTATCAAAATATGTAAAATAATTATAATGATAGCCATGAAATATTGTTGAAAGAAATTGAAGGTGCTCTCAATAAAAGGAGATACATGCTTTGTTCATGGTTTCAATGACTCAATATTGCCAAGACAACAATTTTCTACAAATTGAAAAACACATTTAGTATATTGTTAGTAAAAATCTCCGCAGACTCTATTGTAGAAATTGATGAGTCAATTCCAAAATTCCTATTCAATGTAAAAAACCTAGAATAGCCAAAACAACTTTAAATGAGACAGTATCATGAATAATTATAAAGGTACAGCTATCAAGACAGTTTAATATTGGTATAAAGATAGACAGATATAGCAAAGAAAATAGAGATTTCAGAATTAGATACACATATGAACAACTATTTCTAACAGAAGTGCAAAGGCAATTCAGGAGAAACATTATAGCCTTTGTAGAAATAGTGTGGGACAAGGATATTCACGTGCCCAAAAAATGAGTTTCCATTTTGCACTACATCCAAAAATTAATTTAAAATGAGATATGAGCCTAAGTATAAAATCTAAAATTTTGAGGCATTTAGGAGAAACCTAAGAAAACATATTTGAAACCTTTGATTAGACAAAAATTTCTATCTATAACATCAAAAGCATGATCTACATAAGGAAAAATTCATATACTGAACTTAACATTAAAAATCTTAAAGGACACTGTTCAGAGAATGAAAAGACAAGCCACAGATTGGGAAAGAGGGATGGCAAGTGAACACCTGAAAAGATGTTTAACAACATGAATCAGGTCAATTCAAATTAAAAACATGATATATAATTACACATATATTAGATGGCTAAAATGGAAAAGACTGACCATATCAAGTGTTGATGAGGATGCACAGCAAATGTAATTCCATACACTACAGTTTCAAATGCAAAATGTTACAACCAGTTTGAAATTATTATTAAAATAATTAAACTAGATACAGCAGATATATCTACTCTATGATTTTCTAATGCCGGGCATTTATCCAAGAGAGGTGAAAACATAAGCTCATACAAAGACTTGTGCTTGAATATTCATAGCATCCTTATTATAGTTAAAAACCAGAATTAACCCAAATGCCCATCATGAATGAATAAATAAACAAATTATAGTGTATGCATAAAATGGACTACTACTCAACAATAAAAATTACTATGCTATTAATACACACAACACTGAGGACAAACCCCAAAGTAAGTATGCTGAGTAAAAGAAGAAAGACAAAAATTCCATTCATATAAAACTCTAGAAAACGTAACTAAACTATAGGGACAGATAACAGGACAGTGGTTACTGGTGATGGCAGTTGGGATAGGATGACATGTCACAAGTAAAGTTCTGGGGGTAAAGAATATGCCCCTTACCTTTATTGTGGTACTGGTTTGAGTGACACAAACATATGTCAAAATTTATCAAATTGTACACTTTTTAAATATATGCAGTTTATTGTTTGTCAATCATACCTTTAAAAACCTGTCAAAATGCATTGGATTTTGCATGTATAGTAATTACACAGTAAATATTTTGTTGAATGAATGAAGGAGCAAGTGAGTGAAATGATTGTGGATGGATCAGCATTTTCTGTAGAACAGTTGCAGCATTTGAAAAATACCAAGTATGTGAAAAAACACTAAGATTATATAACAAATTGATTCCTGGGAAATCATCCTCTCCTATTGAAAGATATCCCTCCCCCCACCGATGCTCATCACCACTGTTCATCAGAGAAATGCAAATTAAAACACAATGAGATACCATCTCACACCAGTGAGAATGGCAATCATTAAAAATTCAGGAAACAACAGGTGCTGGAGAGGATGTGGAGAAATAGGAATGCTTTTACACTGTTGGTGGGACTGTAAACTAGTTCAACCATTGTGGAAGACAGTGTGGCGATTCCTCAAGAATCTAGAACTAGAAATACCATTTGACCCAGTGATCCCATTACTGGTTATATACCCAAAGGATTATAAATCATGCTGCTATAAAGACACATGCACACATATGTTTATTGCAGCACTATTCACAATAGCAAAGACTGGGAACCAACCCAAATGTCCATCAATGATAGACTAGATTAAGAAAACGTGGCACATATACACCATGGAATACTATGCAGCCATAAAAAACGATGAGTTCATGTCCTTTGCAGGGACATGGATGAAGCTGGAAACTATCATTCTCAGCAAACTATCACAAGGACAGAAAACCAAACTCCGCATGTTCTCACTCATAGGTGGGAACTGCACAATGAGAACACTTGGACACAGGATGGGGAACATCACACACTGGGGCCTATCATGGGGTGGGGTTTGGGGAGGGAGAGCATTAGGAGATATACCTAATGTAAATGATGAGTTAATGGGTGCAGCAAACCAACATGGCACATGTATACATATGTAACAAACCTGCACATTGTGCACATGTACCCTAGAACTTAAAGTATAATAAAAAAAGAAAGATATCCCCCCATTTCAAAAAATCTGATAAATAATATCTAAACAAATAAAAATGCAAAATATCTTCTTTACAATATGAACGGTGATCCCCAAACAGTGCAGAATTTTGAAGTGACAAAAGAAATAAATCTCTTTCTTGTAATTTTAGTGTTAAAGGGAAACAGTTAAATTTTGAACAAATGAGTACATATAATGTTCACAGTAACTTTCATTTAATAAGTATATACATATTCAGTTAGAGAAAATCTACAATTTACTCACTTAAAAATGATTTCCCATCTCTGCATATCTATAAGACAATAACTGGGGAGGATCATTTTTATTACAGAGAAATTGTTCATTTTACAAAAAAGTTCACAGAGGAATTATTGAAATATCAGAGTTAACTAGAGCATTCAACTGTTAGTTATCAGGTCATTTACTTTATACGATGGGGTTATGCTGGAGGGAAAATGAAGTTAATATCCGAATGGAGTATTGAAACTACTTTGAATTGAGTCTATCCCACAAATAAGAGTTTAAGAATTTGGAAAAGATAATATAAATGAATTGAAAAAATACACATAGTTAACAGCAATTACCTTTTGATAATACCTGTAGTGATATGTCTGTAGTGATATAAGATGATATCAGTAGTGTGATGGGGTACACGTGATAGGGATACATGTATAGCAGATGCTTGAATCAAACATGTACATAAGCTAAGGTTTCCCAACTGGAATACAGACCCTTTTTAGTTGAGTATTCAGATATTGCTCCCAATTACCAGACAGACCACTGGTGACTCTTATACCAAACAAAGGCATATAGGAGGAAATCTGTGAGCATCAGGCATCTCAAACCTAACAATGCATTTTTCTAGTCCTCCTTAACCACGTTGCCTTGACAAGCATGTCTCCATGGAACCAAGAGAGACTAGAGCCAATGAACCAAGAACTTTACTTCCCATCCTCATTCCCTATCACGGCTTGAGCTAAGCAAACTATGCTGGGTGTGAATACAATTGTGATATGTGTGTAGAGTTTCCCATTAGCATGCATGTCAGAGAACCAGACCGGCACACATCTTTTATTTCACCGGGGGTTGGGGCGGGGAAGGGGAGATACAGCTATATAGCCGCCATTTTTTTCTGGATCTTACCAGCCCTCCATTCTGCTGCAAAGAAATCACTATGTATTACTAAACAGAGCCAGAAGGAATCTCATTTGTGTTCACAAAGAAATCTTTGTGAAACCAAAGATTAAAAACAAAAGGCAAGAAACGAAACAAACAAAAGATACCACTTCTAGTCTATATTACTTTTACTGGAAGCCAATATGTTCATTAGGCACCACTGACAGTTTTATGGTTACCTTATTCCCAACATATGGTGAACATATTATTCCCAACATATGGTGAACCATAGTGATGGTACCACTGTTACTACCACCTATCACCAGATACTGTCATATACCATGGGGTACTGTCCTATCACATCAGGCATCATTGTCTTTCCTGTTGGTCAGCACCCTTTTGCACCCAAACTGGATAATTTAAAGGCAAAATAGATAGAGCACACATCTGCTGATATGTTATAACAGTGTTGTGTTTTGTTCATCCATCCAATTAACATTTAGAGAGGCTTCTAGTAGGTGATAAAGAGACAATGGTTAACTTAAATAGACAGTCCTTGTTCTTATGAGGCTTTCTAAGAGGGGAGTGGCATGCAACAGAGACGAGTGTCTTGACCTAGCAAGGAGCATGTTGAATTTGAGAGGGTTGGATTGTACAGAGCTTTATCCTCAAAGCACTGGGAAGTCATTAAGTGTTAAGGGAATAAGGATCAAATTTGCCTTTGTAAAATGTCCTGCTTGGTTACACTGGGGAAAACAAAGTAGGTGTGGGGAAAGCAGTTATAAACCTCTTGCCTCAGCCCACATGAGTTGAAGAGACACACATCAACCAAAGAGAGTTTCAGAGGGAAAAAAATTCAACAAGACTGGTTATTGATTAAGTGTGGGTTGTAACAAACTGCAAGAGATTAGGGACAACTCCCAGGCTTCTCATTTTTTTCTGACAAAAGAAGGGAGAAACCCTCTTCAATTTTGCAACTCACATAGGATCCCAAAGCAGCGCTCTCTGTCCATCAAATCTAAATTTTTACCAAAGGAGGCCACTGTTTATTTTCTATGTGCCAGGTAGTGTTAAAGTTGTCATCACGCAATAATGCATTCACTTCTCTAAACAATTCCATGAGCTAAGTGCTCATTATCCTTCCCAATTTAATGACCAGAAGAGTGAGGAACTGAACTTGAATGTCCAGCTGGGATATTCAGCTAGGATAGGGTACAGTTGAGGTTGTTAGTTGAGCAGCTTAATTCAAGATGGCTTGTTTTAAAAACTGTAGCACTGAGCTCTAGAGAACTGAGCTCTCAGTTTATATTTTTTTGTCCTTTTCGTCTCTTAATAAAATGCAGACATAAATTCATGGAAGTTTTGTGTGTGTGTGTGTGTTTTCTGTATGCATGGGGCTGTTTGTGATATATGTAAATATGTGTATGTGTCACATGCATGTTACTATGCAAGTGTGTATGTTTAAGTCTGTGTTGTATGTTGCTTGTGTGTATTCTCGTGTAGGAGTTAGCTATGTTGTGTGTCTGTGTATGTGTAACATTTATGTGTGCATGTGTGTTTGTGTGTGTATATATGTATTGGTGCACATGCTGGGCTAGGAGGTAAAACCTTCTCCTCTGACAAAGAAGCTTTTACTCCCACTTTTGTTATGACCTGATCCTTTTTTCATCAACACAAGTCTTTTTCCATTCTGAGTAATGTGCAAATTATTTTTAAAAAGATAATCTCTCAAGTTTCCAGCATTATACTAAGTTGTTTTTATTATACTGTGTCTTAAATGTTTGTATGTGTAAAGCTCTTATGTAATATAAAGCAAAAATAAGTTTATAAATTAAATAAAAACAGAAAATATATCTAAAAATAACAACATTAGCGTACTGTGATGGATGATGTTGTTGGGTTGAAACTAAATTCCGATAATGTGAATATGGCATCAATATGCTATGGCACAATTTTTTTCTAATTTTAAAGTGGCATGTATTAAATTTCTCCACCAATTTCAGCTCTTCAGTATATCATGGACTCTTTTTTTTATTCAACGAGCTTTGATGTAGTTTGGCTTATGTTTTATGTTAAATGGTATTTATGTGTCAAACAAATTTCTTCCTTTCTTTTTCTTTTTATTAGCAGACAGTAATTAAAATTGCATTATGTAAAAACTAACACTGACTCTGAAAATCTTGTATTGCCCAGCTATAAATTAGTGTGTTCTTACAATGTATTGTAGCTATTTGTGTTATCATCCAAGTGAAATATAAAGCTTTTTTAAAAAAATCTTAGAATTCTTGAAGCCCTGATGCAGAAACATGGCCTTGGATTTTCTTTCCCTATAGAGGTTCATTAGTGTATCACACAAATAGGTTCCTGTCTGCTAGTTCCTCCATTCCATAGACATACTCAGTTCCATCAGAATCCCAGGAAGGATCACAGATTGGCCTTCAGCTGCTCCCTGCAACCTCCACTATCCCCAATCTAATGCAGCCTAAATATTTCTCTCTGTATACAATTTTAACAGCTGTGATCATTGCCTGGATAGCATTCACTTGGATGCTACCATTTTCATACATCCATTCTTTCATTCATTGCTTGGATAAGTATATGCACTCTGGGCCTTTTGCTTGGCACTGGGATTACAAAGGTGGATAAGAGGCAGTTTATGCTTTCAGGGACCTTATTCTACTGCCACATGTAAGCAGTATAGGAACCTAATCCAATCTCAGCATCCAGAAGAATGTCCTTAAAAAGATGACCATGAGCTAAATTCTGAAACAGTAGCAGAAGTAAATTAGAGGAAGGAGGAGGGACATTTCCAGCAGCAGAAGCAGCAAATTACAAAGGAAATGAAAGAGGTGAGTTTGTCTGGATCAGAGCATAAGGGGAAAAGTGGTGGATGTTAAACAAGGCCATGACATGAAGTATCTTATGTGCCAAGCTTAGAAGTTTGGACTTTTGCCCCAAATGCTGCAGTATTAGTCTGTTCTCATACTGCTATGAAGAAATACCTGAGACTGGGTAATTTTTAAAGATAAAGAGGTTTAATGGACTCACAGTTCCACATAGCTGGGGAGGCCTCACAATCATGGCAGAAGATGAAGGAGGAGCAAAACACATCTTACATGGTGGCAGGCAAGAGAATATGTGCAGGGGAGCTGCCTTTTATAAAACCATCAGATTTCATGAGACTTATTCATTATCATGAAAACAGCATGTCCTTACCATGACACACAGGGATTGTGGGAGCTACAATTCAAGATAAGATTTCGGTGAGGACACAGCCAAGCCATATTAGCTGTGGAAAGCCTGTGCTGAGTGTCAAACGGAACAACAGAATTTAATAGCATCTTGAAAATTCAATGAGGAAAAGATGTAAGAGATAGGTAGAGAGGGGGGCATGGCTAAGATGAGGAAAACCAGTTAGTAGGATAAGATAGGAAGATAGGCTGGGCGTGGTGGCTCACGCCTGTAATCCCAATACTTTGGGAGGCCAAGGCGGGTGGATCACGAGGTCAGGAGATCGAGACCATCCTGGCTAACACAGTGAAACCCGTCTCTACTAAAAAAAATACAAAAAATTAGCCAGGCATAGTGGTGGGCACCTGTAGTCCCAGCTACTAGGAGGCTGAGGCAAGAGAATGGCATGAACTTGGGAGGTAGAGCTTGCAGTGAGCCGAAATCGCACCACTGCACTCCAGCCTGGGCAACAGAGCAAGGCTCCATCTCCAAAAAAAAACAATAGGAAAAGAGGGAGGTGTTTTTGAACTTGCTGAAGGAGCTGAAAACTTTTTTTAAAAATCAAAGATGAGGTCCTGTTTCTGGCTTGGACATTGATGGGATGGAGAGTAATAAATGTTGAATACTTAATATGCACAAAGTACTAGAATGAGTGTTTTGCATTTATCATTTTGCTTAGTCTTCTAGAGGAGCCTTAATATTCTTTTAAGGTTGATGTTGTTCTCCCTTTTTATTAAGTGGAAGATCCAGATGACTCAGTGATTTCACAACTTGCCAATTTTGAATCTCGTTCACTGAGCTAGAAAACACTGGAGGAGCAATGGTCATTTTGGGAATAGAAGATGAGTCTAATTTTGGACAAGTTGACTTTGAGTCATACATTGGGAAAGGCAGAGAGCTGCACAACTCCAGGGAGTATCATTCACATAGACCATGATGGCTAATTCTACTATGTCATGTATTTGCAAGTGAATATATTTAGTATGCAGATGTATATGCATGTGTGCAGCTCAGCATCAAGAACCAGGCTGTAGATTTAAATTCAGAATATCAGATTATAGTCTCTGGAAGATGAAAGACAGTAAATAAGTATTTATTGGCTAGATGTCAAATTGATGACGATGAAAGCTTTGGATATGGGTGAGATCATTCAAAAAGCATACATAGAGAAAGGTTTGTGCCACACAAACCTTTAAGGATTAGGCAATAGAAGAAAAAGCCATAAAGAGGATTCTGAAGAATGTACTAGAGCAGTAGGAAGAAAACCAAGAGAGTTTTGTCTCAGAAATCAAAGAATGAGTAAGTTTAAAGAGAATCTGGTTATCAGTGTCAAATATTGCCAAAAGTAAAGAAAGATGAAACCTGGAAGGTGGATATGAGACTTAATGGCAGACAGATCCAATAATCATTTTGATGCCTTAAAAGCAGTATGAACTAAGGAGAAGCTGGGAGAATGTATACCTTGGTGGCTTCTTAGAATATGTAGAATTTTTCACTTGTCTCATACCATAAGTGATTCTAGGAATGTAACTACTTGGAAACCCTCTGTCAAGTCAGGGCTGTTGTTGTTCTGTCACAGTAGAAATTTGCCAGAGACCATCTCACTGTTTGGGTTTTAAGTTACACTTCGTTTATAGTTACATTGTTTCAGAATCAGCAATGGTCATATATTTGGGGAAAAAAAAAATCAACCAAAGAATCATAGAATCTCGTAATTCCAGTAATTCCAATATTCTGATCTCATTGTCTTCAAAGGAAACTGAAGCTCAAACATTTATATCCCAAGTACTGACATATACTAGGCTGGTGCTGTTGTCTCTATACCATATTACCTTACTAAGTTTAAATATTTTGTTTAAACATTGTTCAAGGAAATCTCTGTCTTTCTTGAAATAATCCCAGAATAGACACATTTTTTAAAAAGTGATAAAATACTCAGAAGCACAAAGTGAAGGGAAGACTCATATTTTTGAAAACTACACACAACAGGACCCTACCTTTAAGCCATGTAGATGTTAGGGATCACAGGAGCAACTACACCCCAGTTTTTACTAAATTGTTGCTCAGATATATTTTCCCTTCCTCAGCTGATTGTTAGCAAGAATTAGAGCCTAAAGGTCTTCTGTCCACAAAATGAACAAATGATCAAGTGTTCATATTTATAATCAAATAAACTTAGAATTGATAAAAAGTCACAAAATGGTTATATGGTTTAGTTATTACATACATGGAAAATTTTCATCTTATTCCTCTTTCCAGGTGAGATAGATATCAGTCAGCTAGGAGACTCAAAGGCCTTGGACAGAGAGTCAGACCAAGGTACAACCAATGCCTCAATTTTGAGGTTGAAATTTGACTTCAAATTGAATAAACTATTATTTAGTCATGAAATTTCTATGTGCCTCAGTCAGGAGTCTAGGAACTCAAGGCAACTAACTCTTCTTAATTAGACCTGCAAATCCTAGTGACTATAATTTCCTGCCTGTATTTCACTAACAATGATACCTAGCAGCTGTGTAGGATTTCTAAATTTTCTTCACCTTTTTCTTCCATTATGTCACCTTCTCAACAAATCAGTGATATGGATAAAAAAGACATTATTTTTCTCCTTGATATATTAGAAGACAAGATGAGAGATTAAGAGATGTGTTCAAAATCACACAGTTAATAAGTGGCAGAACCAAGTTTATAGCTTATCTCTGTAAATCTTTGAAGTGTACCAGGCAGCTAATAAAGAAGAATTCTTCGGCCAGGCACGGTGGCTACACCTGTAATCCCAGCACTCTGGGAGGCCAAGGCAGACAGATCACCTGAGGTCAAGAGTTCGACACAAGTCTGGCCAATATGGAGAAACCCTGTCTCTACTACAAATACAAAAATTAGCCGGGCATGGTGGCAGGTGCTTGTAATTCCAGCTGCTTGGGAGGCTGAGGCAGGAGAATTGCTTGAACCCCAGAGGTGGAGGTTGCAGTGAGCCAAGATCATGTCACTGCACTCCAGCCTGGGCAACAAGAGTGAAACTCTGTCTCAAAAAAAGAAGAAGAAGAATTATTCTTCTTCATGATGCTTTTTTGACTTCTAGAAAGTTAAGAAATAAATGATTTTTCTCTTATGGGGAAGATGAAAAGTGGATGTGGAATCTTTCCTACTCCTGCAACTGAGAATTGAAATCTAACTTTATCCCTGTGAGCCTAGGATGCCCATGGTAACTTGCTGGATCCACAGAATGTGGCAAAAGTGATGTTCTAGACTTCTACGCCTAAGTCATCAGAACCTGTGCAACTCTGTCCATGCCTCTTGGAATGCTCATCCTAGGAGAAGTCATTGCCATGTAAGAAATCCTGAGAATACCATTCTTTAGAGAAGTTCAAGCTAGTCATGTGGAGATACTACATACAGAGAGAGGGATGACCTGCTAGTCCCAGTTGTGTCAGCCATCCCAAGTGAGGCAACATACTTTTAAATTAAAAAGCCATCTTGGACATTTCAGCTCAAGGAGACACAATGAGAGAAAATTGAAGATGAATTTGACAAAACTAAGGTTCTTGACATATGAGTATCATTGAACTGGCCCAGATAAATTGAGATACTTGAGTCATCTTGGCTGAGGTTCCAGTCATCACAGAGCAGGGATGAGATCATCCTTCTCTACCTTTCTGAATTGTGAGCATAATAAAAATGGGTGTTTTACACCACTAAATGTTGAGGTGGTTTGTCATGCAGCAATAGATAAACAGAACACCTTAGTTAAAGCCTTTGATATGACTTCATGATTGAGTGCCCTTCAAAATCAGAATTGTTAGTCATGGAAATAACACAGCAAAATGGAGTTATTCAGAGCTCTTGGGGAATAAGTCATCTTGGATGATAGAATGATGGCCCTTCAAAAGATAGAGGTGATTAATCTTTTAAATGTTGGTGATAATGTATTTTAACTGTTTAATATGCATCATTATACAATCACTTATATATTGAAATTTATAATATGTTGACCACGTACTATGTGCCAGGTCCTATGTTAAGGACTGGGTTAGAGTCTTTTACCTATCCGGTGTAGCCCTTGCTCCCCCAAGTAATTTTCCCAAAGTTACAAACAAAGAAAGTTATAGAGACAGTTTTCCAACCTAGATCTGCCTCATTCCAAACTTCATAGGAAGATATTTTGCAAGGACAAGTTCCCAGGTGGTATAGTTGAGGCCAGTGGCCTACTCTCATGTTTTTGCCTTTACCCATTATTTATCATCAATTTTATATGTCACCTCTCTGAACAATAGTTACATTGAAAAATTATACATTGTTACCCCTTCATATCTGTGGGTTCTGCCTGCATGAATTTAATTGCAGATTTAAAATATTTTAAAAAGTAAATAAAAAATAATACAGCAATAAAACATAATAAAAATTTAAAAATACAGTATAACAACCATTTACATACTCTTTACCTTGTATTAGGTATTATAAATAATCTAGTGACTTTTAAGTAATAATGACTTAAAGTATACTGGAGGATGTTTGTAGGTTATATGCAAATATTATTCTATTTTATATAAGGTACTTGAGCATTTGCAGATTTTGGTATCCGGCGGGTGTCCTGGAACCAATCCCCCATGGGTATAAAGAGATGACTGTATTTTTATTTGTCTACAACCTTCTAAACAAGAAAAGCTGAGCTACATTGTAGAAATGAATTTTGCTTGTGTTTCTGCATGGTCATAGCTTGAATTTAATCAGCAAATTTAGGTGAGGCAAACTGCTTGCAATCATTTAAGATGGAATCAGTGATAACAATAATGATTTCTTACACTTTCCTGGTGCTTCTCACCTGAGGATTGCAAAAGGCTCTATAAACATTAATTAAGCCTTATAGGATTTCAATGAGGTCATGAAACAGTTTAATTACTGTAATATATTATGATTTTTAAATAAAGCAAATGTAACTTCAGAATCACATTTTGAAACACTCCTTTGCTCTTGTTGGCATAAACCCAGGAGTTTAGGAATGACTTTTTGTTCCTTCATTTGTTTTCTAAATTTTAAATAAATTGTTAAATAATATAGCCCTTTTTCATTTGGAAGAAACAAGAAAAATTGCATTGTGTATTTCACGGGAATTAATTGATTTATGGACTTAAATTTCATCCTTGGTCAATATTGGGCACAGTGTTATACACTCAAGAATGCAGAGAATATAATATGCCCTCAAAGGCTTACCAACTCAGAGGGGAGATATACAAGTAAAGTACAAGGAATGTAATGTAATTAGAGCTGTAATAGAGGTATGCATAAAGTATTATTCAAGAATGGGAAAGTATATTTAACTCTGTAAAATAATGGCTAACACCATACAAAGCTTATTATGTTGCAAGTACCCTTCTAAGATTTTACTCACTATTAACAGCTTAATTTTCACAATAATTCTGACATGGAGGCATTATAATTTTCCTCATTTTATGAACAAGAAAACTGAGGCATAGAGATTGAGTAACCTTTCCATGGTTACATAACTCATCTGTGTGTGGTATCGGCAGAATTTGATATTAGGCCTTATCTTCGGGTCCTTGCTCTTGATCACTATTCTATAGTGTAAACATGGGTGGGTAAGAGGAGATCCTAGAGGAATAACAGAAAGGAGGAAGCACAATGGAATATTTTATGGCTACAAAAATCTCCTGTTAACTAAGCTTTGGTAATAGAGAAGCTCTATAGGAAAGTCAGTAAGAAATAATGTTGACTGCATTTCTAGTCAGCGCTAACATGTGGACAGAAATCATCAAAGAAAGGAAAAATTTTACCGTTGTGTTTCAGTACCTTCCAGCCTCTCCCAATGATAGGCTTGGCTCACAATTTCCTGAGTCATCTGTGACTATGGTTATTTCTAAGTAGCTCTGAAGTGCTGTTTGAGTCACATGACATGACACAGCTACACAAAACAGTGGGCAGACATATGCTTATGCAATTAAGATACACCTCCCCCAAATTCCTGAGATTCTACCTTTGCTACTGCTTATATGTCTATTCTCTAATGATAAAAATAATTCTGTTCACATGGCCAAAGCTTGGACCTCCTCTTTTTTTATCTTTTCTATTTATTCTCTCTAGCCTTGGAATGTGGTCTTCTGTTCTTCCTGTCACAGAACACCCAAAACCATGATTTCTGCCTAAGGACTCCCATTTCCATGGCTAATGCTATCTACCTCCTTGGGGATTCTTACATAATGTTGAAAGTCTAAATAGAGCTCCCACTGGACGTGCTTCACTTATCAGTGTAGATGAAACTCAATATTTTCCTGACTGATCTTCTTGATCATCAGTTTCACGTGGCAAAATACTGACTGATGGCACAAAACCTGGCCACTAGAATGTTCCAAGTGTATTTTTAAACATTAAAGAGCAATAAGCATTTTCTTTATACTTTTCATAATGGTATATATTGACATGGTCCTGTATTTCAGTATAGCATCCCTGAGTAGGATATGGCAAATTTAAGAAAGACAAGGTGGATATAAGAGAAAAAAATAGAGAGATGCATTTACCTAACAGGTAATTTTTGAGTGTTTATAATATACAGGCAGTATATCACACAAAGAGGATTTCAAGGAGCATGTCATGTAGGGAAAGAATCAAATAGCTAACCAGGTCTTAGTCCATTTTGTGTAGCTATAACAGAATTCCTAAAACTTGATAACTTACAAAGAAAAGAAACTCATTTCTCACAGTTCTGTAGGCTGGAAAGTTTACAATCAAGGTGACAGCATCTTGTGTGCGCTCCCTTGCTGTGTTCTCACAAGGCAAAAGACAGAAGGGAAAGAGACAGAAAATCTACTCCCACAGTCCCTTTTTTATGGCAGTATTAATCCCTTCATGAAGGTGGAGCCCTCCCAATCAAAATACCTCCCATTAACTGCACCTCCCAATACTGTTGCATTGGGGATTACATTTCCAACACACAGGGGACATATTTCCAATTTTAGGGGACATATTCAGACCATAGCATTCTGCCTCTTGCCCCACAAATTCATGTTCTTTCCATGCAAAATACATTTATTCCATACCAATAGCCCCGAATGTTTTAACTTGTTTCACCACAAACTTTAAAGTCTATGTCCAAAATCTCATCTAAATGAGATTTAAGTGAGATTCAAGGTACAATTCATCCTGAAGTACTTCTCTTCAGCTGTGAGCCTGTGAAACCACACAATTTATGTGCTTTCAAAATGCAATGGTAGGCGAGGCATAGGATAAACATTCCATCACAAAAAGTAATAGAAGAGAAAGAGGGAGTAACAGGTCCCTAGTAAGTCCAAAACTCAAAATGGCAAACAGTATGAAATCTCACAGTTTGAGGATAATCTTTGACTCCATGACCTGCCTTTCAGACACACGGGGGCAGACGTTGAGTCATCAAGACTCCTGGCTGCTCCAAGCCCATGGCTTTGCTGGGTACTGCCCACACCACTCTCATGGGCTGGAATAAAGTTCCTGCAACTCTTCCAGGTTGGTGTTGGGTGCTGGTGGCTCTACAGGACTGGAGTCTCAGGGCCCTCCTGTTTCCCCAGGTCCACTAGGCATTGCCCTTGTGGGCGATCTTTGCAGTAGCCTGGACCCCATAGTTCCACTGAGCATTGCCTGAGGCTTGGGCGGGTGGGGTGGAGGTGGATCTTTCTGTGGCAGCTATACCACTGTAGCACATCTCTGCCAGAGTCCTGAGGCTGCTGGAGACATCCTTTGAAATCCAGGTGCGGGAAGCCATGCCTTGACAGCTCATCCCCTCTGTGTGCCTGCACCATCAGCACCATGCGGTTGCTACCAAGGCTCACTGCTTGCACCCTTTGGGGCACAGTGGCCTGGGATGCAACTGGACTGCAGTTGGGTACATTTGAGCCACAATTGGGGTGGTGAAGGAGTGCTGTGCTGGCACGTGGGGAGTAAAGACCCAAGGCAGCCCTGGGCAGTGATCCCTGGGGTCCCGCAGGTGCGCTGGGCTCATCCCTTTAAACCATTCTGCCTCAAAGTCCTAGCATTGTGGGGCTATGACAGAAGAGGTAACCTCCTTGAAGGTTTCCAAAATGCCTTTGGGGTCATTCTCCTATTGTTTTGATGAATAGCAGCTGAATTTCTTTGATTCATACTAATCTCTCCATCAAATAATACTTTGGCCACACCCATGGTATTCTCTTTCCCTAACATAATTTTTAAATTATTTACATGGCCAGGGTGAGAGGTTTTCAAATTTTTTCCTCTGTTTCCCTTAAGATTGTAAATTCCACCTTTAAATCATTTCTTTCTTCTTACATTTTACTAAAAGCAGTTAAGAACAGCCGCAGCACATACTGAACAGGTTAGAGATTTCTTCTGCCAGATATCGTAGTTTATCACTCTTAATCTCTGATTTTCATAAAGTCCTGGGACACCAACATAATTTGTGATGTTCTTAGCTACTTTATAAAAAAGATGGCCTTTTCTTCAGTTTTCAACAACTTATTCTTCATTTTTGTCCGAGACTTCATCAGCATGGCCTTTGTAGTCTGCATCTCTTCGAGCATCTGGACACGTCCACTTAAGGAATCTCTAAGAAGTTTCAGACTTTTCCTACAGCTTTTCTCTTCCTCTGAGCCTTGAACAGAATTGCCCTTAATCCTTCATTCACGGCAATACAGGTTTTTTTTTTTTTTCTCTTATGTACTTCAAAACTGTTGTAGCCTCTACCTATTAACCAGTTCCAAAAACTCTTCCATATTTTAAGTATTTGTTATATAGCAACATCCCATTCCTCTGGCACCAATGCCTGCCTTTGTCCATTTTGTGCTTTTATAGCAAGATACCTGAAACTGGGTAATTTACGAAGAACGGAAATTTATTTCTCAATTCCGGAGGCTGGGATGTCTGAGATCAGGACACTGGTACCTGTTGAGGGCTTTCTTGCTGCATTCTCACATGGTGCAAAGTGGAAGGGCAAAAGAGAAAGAACTCACTCTTGCAAGTTCTTAATAGTGATAGTAATCCATTCATGAGGGTGGAACCCACATGACCTGAAGGCCTTCCATTAAGACCCACCTCCCAACAATGTTGCATTGGAGATTACCTTACTAACACATGAATTTTGGGGAATACATTCAGACTATAGCTGCAGGTGATTAGGCTACAGGTAATACACACTGATTATGAGGATGGGAAATCCCTTAAAGAGACCAATTTACTAGCTCTTATTATATCAATTAATAATGCTGGTGAAAAGTAATTTCTTATCTGAGGTCTATTCAAACTCTGGGATTTAGGTAGGTGGTGTCAGTGTATGTGTGAATATGCACTTGTGATTGTCCAGAAGTAGGAAAGTGGGGATATGTTCTAGGTCAGAGGAAATAATGTATACAAAGTCATGAAGTTAGAGATGGAGATTAGGTGTCTCTGGCTGCAATACTGCATATGGAAGAGGTGGTGATAAGGAAAAATAGAACTTCCAATTAAGGTACTGGTTGTGGAAATTTGTTGCAGAGATGTATTCAGGTGGTAGAAACAATAGGAATTTATTGAATTTGATGAATTGATTGAGTATGAGGGAGTAGTTAAAGGTGACTTCTAGTTAGACCACTTGCAAAATGAGCAGTATCACTCTTTTCAATGACATACGGGACACAGGAGACCGAGATTTACAATGAGTTCAGTGTTGGAGGTGATACATTTGAAATAATGAGAGTGAAGAGAATGGGCTCTGAATTCAGAGTGCCTAGTTTTAAATCCTGATTCCACCATTTATTAGCTGAGTCATCTTTGGTGAATCATCTCTACATACCTTTATTTCTTTGTATTTAGAATGTTGTTGGATAATTGGAATGGTTAATTTTACATGTCCACTTGACTGGGCCACAGTGACTAGATAATTGGTCAAACGTTTTTCTGGATATTTCTCTGAGGATGTTTACAAGATTAACATTTACACTGGTGATCTCTGAGGAAAGTGAGTTGCCCTCCATATATGGGTGGTCCTCATCAAATCAGTGGAAGACCTGAATAGAACCAAAAACTGACCTCCCCCAACAGAAAGAGTATTCTGTGGCAAACACTGGCTCTTCTTTGCATCTGCAGCCTGATGGCCTCTGGAACTGAACTGCAGCATCAGCTGTTCTTTGAAACTCACCTTGCAGATTTAGGACTTGTCAACCTACATGTAGATTATATGTACATTAGATCATGTGGGTTATATATCTATCTGTCTATCTATGTATATCATATTGGTTATGTTTTCTGGAGAATGTTAATATAATTATAACATTACTAAACTCATAGAGTTATTAAAATTAAACAAGATAATGTAAATATTTCAGAATAGTACTTAGTATACTGTGAATACTCAAAGTATTAGATATTGTTGAGGTAGCTTTTGGTATTTCTTGATATCTAACATGTATTTGCACACATTGGCATGTATTTGGAGTTTATGGCTACTATGTAGGATGGAGATAAAGGTTTGATATTATCAGCACATAGATGATAAATGATGCCATTAGAGTAGATTGGATTATCCAGAGAGAAAAGATGCTATGTGAGAAAAGCTTAGAGCAAAACTTTTAAAAAGCTAATATTTAACATATGGACAAAAAAGCTTTTCAAGGAGAAACTCGAAAAGAAAAAAACCAGGAAGACATTTTGCTAAAGCACTGTGAAATATGCTATTTGCAAGATGAAAGTTAGCATATGACATTGACTTGATGACTAGAATTAGAGTGAGCATATGACCAAGTGTACATTGACCTGTTCTGGTTTACATTTGTTGTCCAAGCATAGTTATTAATTAAATTTTATAGGAATCTAAGATTCAGTGAAAGAAGTCAGCATGTTATTCAATAAAATTAAAGAATTTATATACTCTGCTTGAGAAAAAAATTTTCTCACATTCTTCCACAAGATTTGTAATAAGGAAGAACATAATGCAGAAAAGCCTCTGCTGTGTCTGAATGTTTGTGTCCCTTTAAAATTCACCCCGAAACTGAATCCTCATTGTGGTCGTATTAGGAATTGAGACTTTTAGGAGGTGATTAGGTCATAAAGTCTCTGCCCTTATAAATGGGACTAATGGCACTTATATAAAAGGCTTGAGGAAGACTTCCATCCCTTTGGCCACGTAAGAATATAGCAATAAGGTGCCATATATTAAGTAAGCCTAGAGCCCTCACCAGGCATTAAATCTCCTGGTGCCTTGGTCCTGGAGCTCCCAGCCTCTAGAACTGTGAGAAGCACATTTTTGTTTATTTAATCCCAATGGGAAATTCTGTTTTAAGAATTTGAAAGACAAATCTTAAAATTCTGTTTATAAATTACTGAATATTATAGCAGCCCAAATGAAGCCCCTGGCAACCATTTTAGGTTAAAAGAATGAAAGGAACTATAGTACTGCTTTAGTAGGTATAATCAAGGATAGACCATTAAAGGAGTAATTATATTTAAACTATATTTTTGATTAAGAGCCAAGTGGTTTGAATATGGAATATAAAAGAACAAAAAGAGAAGAGTCTTGCAAGTTTTTGAACTAAGCAACTGAGTGAATAGCCTTATCATTGAGTGAGCTAGAAAACGTCTTGGGAAAGAGTCAATTTTGGAGGGAAAAAAAACTACTTCCATTTTGATCACATGAAATTTGATATGTATTTTAAAGATTCATGGAAGATGATGTATAATAAGTAGGAGGCTGGGTCTATATCCCTGGAGAAAGTCCTGTGACAGACATATCATTATGATATTTATTATATTTAAAGTCATAGAACTGATGAAGTTACATCGGGAAAAGTGGAGGTAGAAAACTCAGGGCCATCATTTAAAGGAGCCAGCAAAAAAAGACTGAGAAAGAGAAAACAGTAAAATGTAAGAAAAAACAGTTGCATATGGTGCCATTGAATCCCAGAGAAAAATACATTCAAGAAGGGAGCAATTAATGGAAGAGAATTATGAGCAATTAATGGAAGAGAATTATGAGAATACTCAGAATTATTGAGTTTTGACTAGACTAAGAAGAAAAGTCAACGATATTCTTAATAAGATGACCAAAGTCCAATCGGGAAAGGTGAGGAGAGAATGAGAGGTGAGCACGCACAGTCAGCAAAGAGAGACAACTTTTAAGGGGTGAATTCAAAGGCAACCAGAGGAGATTTGTACACAAAGGAGATTATTTTGTTATTATAGTCACAACCTTTTTATTTTGGAATAATTTTACGTTTATAGAAAAACTAAAGAGCTTGTTCTTGGAGGTTCTGTTTTAAGATAGGTAACTTTTAAAGAAGAGGGATAAATTGATGAGCAAAAGAGATAAATCCAGCAGACAATAAATTCTTCGAGGAAGTGATCCACAGAGGAGACATTCCTGATGAAAATAAAGAGGTTTTTCACTAACTAGAAATAGACAAAGCATGGAAGGCAGAATACATGGAGATGATAGGGAGCTGGTAGACTTGATAATAGAAGGATGAATCGTTCTTTATTAATTATATGGCAGAGTCAATAGTTAAGGATGAAAAATGAGAAGATTTGGAGTTTTGAGAAAATAGAGAAAATAAAAAAATCATTTTCTGTAAGTGAAAGTGATCTTTCTAGATAAATTTTCTCTGTATTAAATACCCATTCAAGATCTGTTATCATGTCTTTGAAAAGTAGCCTATCAGAGAAACGTGCAATTTTTATATTCTGTATAATATAGGTATGTTTGGATATAGGTACAGATTTAGCAGAAAGTTGGACTTAAACTAATATAAACCAGGATTCAGATTTTGCTAAGATTGCGTAGACATACCCTAAATTAATCCCCAGTGAGCCAAATATTTAATTCTCTTCTCTTGGCTTACTTCTAACTAATAGAATATGGAAAAAGTGAAGGGATTTTCCAG
Source organism: Macaca thibetana thibetana (assembly GCF_024542745.1). Lineage (NCBI taxonomy): Eukaryota > Metazoa > Chordata > Mammalia > Primates > Cercopithecidae > Macaca > Macaca thibetana. The sequence continues at coordinate 163,513,124 of NC_065582.1, forward strand.
ATACCTAGGTAAGGTCCCTAACTATTTGAATTTGTATTAATCAAAAGGGAGGTTGTCCTTGGTGGGCATGACCTAATCAGTTGAGTTCTTTAAAAGAGGGCTTAAGTCTTTCCTAAAGGTAGATACTTAATGCAACAGAGACACACTTCCTCTTTTTTGATGGTTTGGATGAGGTGAGCTTCATAAACTTTACAACCACAAGAAAAAGTATTCTGCCAACAACCGAATGGAGCCTGGAAGTGGTTCTTTCTTTAACCCAGCCTCCAGAAAAGAACATGGGCTGGCTGATAACTTGATTTCAGTCTTGTTATACCCTGAGCACAGAATCTAGCTAATGTTCAGACTTCTGACCTATAGAAGCTGTGAGATAATGAATGGGCATTGTTTTAAGCCATTAGGTTTTTGGTAACCTGTTACACAGCATAGAAAAACGTAACAGAGGGATTACAAAAATTCTAAATAGGAAAAAGGAAGTTGAGTGTTTTTAAAAAGGGATTATGATGCCAGACTGTGAAAAGGAGGCTAAATGTGGATGGAAGTGATAATGGAAAGGAGGTTATAGGACAAATATTATAGGGTTATGGGTTAGAAAATTCAATAATACTAGGTAACTTCTGAAGTGAGCATTTGGAGATGAATTGGAAAGAAAAACTTGGTCAAATTAAGGATAAGACAAATGTGGGGTTATAAAGGTACAATTATTGGTGTAATAGCAGGGTAGATCATATGAGAGGCTAAAGTAATGTGGAAGTATTAGGTTTGTACAAAGGTAATTGCAGTTTTTGCCATTAAAAGTAATGGCAAAACCAGCAATCACTTTTGCACAACGTAACAGAAATTTTTGGAGTCAAGGACTTAGAAGATGTGAGAGGCCAGCATGTTGGTTAAATCTGTTCTATTTATATCGATCATTTTTTAAAATGAGGACCAGAGTGGTATTGAAAACGGATACATACAGTCATCCATAAATGAAAAGAAAGGACTGAAATTATAACTACCGACACCAAAGAGCAGAAATAAATGATAAAATCTCATTACACGCACCTTAAAGAAATTGAGGTCTTTGAAGAAAGAAAAGGGTTTGAAAGAAGCAATCGGGAGCTAGGAGGGTAAAAAAAAACCCATTTCCCAGTTACTATGAAGATGAAATTGTGAGAAATCTAGTCTGTGGTTGACAGAAACTGGGAATCAGAGTTCTTAGGGGACACATATTTCAGTTCGAGAAAGAAAGGGATGAAACCATTCAGAGAAAAATTGGAGGATATTTTAGACGATTCAGAGAAAAATTTGAGGATAGTTGGGATATTTTATTGATGGTGGATTGCCAATGCTCAGGGTCAGTGTGACAGGGCTTAAGAGGGCATGGTGGTGAGTTCAGATTTAGGGACAGAGACCAGGAAGGAAAACAGCTTCTGGGTGAGGGAGACTTAGGTGGTACCTGAGGTAGGATGGAGAGTGATGCATGATGGGATTGCTGATTACCAGAGTGTGGAAACTTCAAGGCTGCTGAATTAGACCTGGAAAGAACACTGATTCACCTGAGGCTGAGCAGAAATCACTTGACTATTCTAAACTACTACTCCCATCCATCTCCATTGCACTTGTGGTAGCCAGGAGTGTGCTGGGTGGGAGGAACTGCTTATGCCACTGTCTTCATATATATATATATATATATATATATATATATATATATATATATATATATATATATGATATATATTTTATATATATATATATATCATATATATATATAAATGGAGTCTCGCTCTGTCGCCCAGGCTGGAGTGCTGTGGCGCGATCTCGGCTCACTGCAAGCTCCACCTCCCGGATTTACGCCATTCTCCTGCCTCAGCCTCCCAAGTAGCTGGGACTACAGGCGCCCGCCGCCAAGCCTGGGTAATTTTTTGTATTTTTAGTAGAGACGGGGTTTCACCATGTTAGCCAGGATGGTCTCGATCTCCTGACATCGTGATCCGCCCGCCTCGGCCTCCCAAAGTGCTGGGATTACAGGCGGGAGCCACCACGCCCGGCCTATCTTCATATTTTAATGGAGTTATCACCAAAAGAATAATATTCCTGCCTCTTATTTCTCCTCTATATCTTCAGTCTTTTCCTCTGGAATAGAAATACTCCCAGGTCCACATTTCTTTACACAGTAAGATAATCCATTAAATGACTAAAGAACTGTGGAATTGTTCTTCTTATTCCCCTCAAACTTTACATGAGATTTTTAAATTCTTTCTTTCTTATTTATTTATTTTATTTATTTATCTATTTTTGAGACAGAGTCTCACTCTGTTGCCCAGGTTGGAGTGCATTGTCATGATCTCAGCTCACTGCAATCTCCACCTCCCAGTTTCAAGTGATTCTCAGCCTCCTGAGTAGCTGGGACTACAGGTGTGCGCCACCACGCCCAGCTAATTTTTGTATTTTTAGTAGAGAAGGGGTTCTGCCATGTTGGCCAGGCTGGTCTCGAACTCCTGACCTCAGATGATCTACCCGCCTCAGCCTCCCAAAAGCCTGGAATTACAGGTGTGAGTCACCATGCTCAGCCAACTTTACATGAATTTTGTAGGCACATACTATCCCTCAGAGAGGTTGACCCAAAATCTAGGACAATAGGGGATATGAGAGGGTGAGCATGGAACAGAGAACAATAGAACCCTATTTACTTGCAAATCAAAGCCTGGTTCTCCAGTCTAAGTTTTCGTTCAGTAGTGAAGCTAACGGTTGATTCCTGTCATTCTGGGTCTATCTCTTAGTTGTTTTCAAATCTTGGTGAGAGATAGATAATTAGGATATATTCTGATTCTCTAAACCTCCAGCAGCTATAATAGAAGACTTGTATCCTTGCTCAAGTTGGAGATATTCTGGTAACCTAGAATATACACCTCAGGGCAGCTGTTTACACTCTTGAGGGAAAAGGAGAATGAGCATATTTAAGAAAACTAGCACAAACTTGGTACGTAATATATGTATAATATATGTCCTTTTTTTTTGTCCCTGCATAAAAAGTGAGAGGCCTTTGAATTGCTTGTTGGTGGTAACCTGTGTTCTACAATTGAACATCCTAGGTCTTAAGAATGCCAGAAAATTCTGAATCATCATGTGAATTTGGCAGCCAAGGATGGGTGGAATTTTTAGTTCTAATGATACACTGAGGGTTATCAAGGGGTCATTTTTTCATGGCAGTAGAAATGAGGTTGAGGATTATGAAGATTATCTAAGAGTTAAACACCTGACTAACAGTGCAGCGAGAGTGGCTGAGGGGAATGGAACTGACTGCCTTGTGCCAACTAGTTTACATGGACTGGGCAAGTTGTTTCACACTTGGAATTTGCAAGACCTTTGAAGATTACAGCTGCCGAATAAAGACAGAGTCAGCTGGATGAGGTATTTCTTTCTTGGGAGGTCATCTGTGAGCATTGATGCTAGACTCAAACTGAAATTGTCTGTGGTTACATCTTTCCACCCCCTAAGCTGTCTAAGGAAGCTCTTATGATGTAGGAGAAAGTAAAATTTTCTCACATAGATAAGCAGAGATGAAAATGTGGAGAAAAATCTTGATATGTTCAATCCCTAGATCCAATCATCTCTGCAAACAGCATCATCCTTGCCCTGGATGCAGTTTAATTACATGAGCCAACTCATTTCTTTCTTACATAAATTATTTCAAATTGGGCATGGTTTTAACTGCGTGTTCTTAGTAATATGGAAAAACTGTATTTCTTCTTTTCCTTTTCTTCTCTATTTTATCACAATTTTCCATAATTTTCTATGAGGAATAAATATTCATTTGTAAATATAAGTATATTAAATATCTATAGTATAAAAAAAGAGAGAATAATAAGAATTTCTGCCATTAGCAAGCCCTGAACATCAATTTGACTGGGGAATATCAAATGTAAAAATGTCATCTTAGTCCATAGGGTGTTACTATAACAGCATACTTGAGGCTGGGTAATTTCTAAAGAAAAGAGGTTTATTTGGCTCACAATGCTGGTGACTGTAAGGCTCAAGATTGCGCAGCTGCATTTCATGTTGCTTCAACCTATGGGAGAAAGTGAAAGAGAAAGATGTGAAAATAGATCACATGGCAAGAGAAGAGGCAAGAGAGAGAAACTGAGGAAATCAGACTCCTTTTGAAAACTGGGTCTCATGGAAACGAATCCACTTCTGTAAGAGAAGAGTTCACTCACCACCTTGAAAGGGCATTAATCTATTAATGAGGGATCTACCCTCCAGGATCCAAATACTTAATACTAGGTCCTACCTGCTGATACTGCCACATTGGGGATCAAATTTCAACGTAAGTTTTGGTGGGGACGAACCACATGTAAACCATAGCAAAAGGTGTCAAGGACCAAAATAATCTCTCTCCAGTAAGAAGTGGAGGGTCAGCATCAGTTTGCTATTATTACTTGTGTAGATTGATCAGTTTGGAAACGAAACTTCAAAATTTGACTTGGATTATCTAAGAATGTATATCAAACTCATGGTGGATAACTTATACAGAAAAGGAATTTGCATAACATTGTAGGAGAGTTCACAAAAGTAGTTTTAGAATAGGATAAGAGCCAGAACAGTGCCAAGGATCTAGAGAACACTGAGTAATAATCACAGCATGATAGCGGAGATGAATCAAGTTCTATTTTAAAATTTATTTTGGTAATAGTTTTACTCTTTCCAAGATTTAAAGTCCTGGGAGAGGCTTGCATTTCTTATTCTTGGTACTTTGATTTATTTCAAGACGACCAAGACCAAGACCAAGTCTGACCTTTTCTCAGATGGAAAGAAAATTCCTCAAAAGGAAAAAAAGAAGAAAAGGAAAAAAAGAGAAGAGAAGAAAAGAGAAAAAGAGAACAAAAAAGAAGAAGAAACTATATGTGAGCATTGTTGAAACCACAATAGGGAACAACTTGGAAACAACAATACTTCCTTCTAGCATCGAGTAAAACAACTCAGCATTTGCTATTGTTCCAGATATCTACAGCTGTGTCACAAATCACTGGAAATCATAGAGACTTAAAACAATAACAATTATCTTATATTTCAAGATTTCTGTGAGTCGAACAGTCGGGAAGGGCTCAGCTGGGCATTTCTGGCTCCATCTTGCTTGATTGCTGTCAGAAGGGCCCTGGTGCTAGAACAACAGGGAGCTGAAGGAGCTGGGAGCTGTATGAACTTTTCATTTCTTCAAATAGTTGTATGTCTGTTCTCTCCTTGTGATCTCTCCATGTGAGCTAGTTTGAACTTTCTCATAGCATAGTGGCTAGAAGACAGATTGCTCATATGTTGTCTCAGGGCTCCAAAGGTGAATGCCTCAAGGAAATCAGCAGAAACTATGTCGCTTTTATGGACTTGCCTCAGAAGTCATGTAGCATCATTTTAGTCACAGTCACAAGACCATCCAGATTGAAAAAGAGGGAACTAAGACCTCACATTTCAATATGAGCAAGAGCAATGTCAAAATCACATTGAAAGAAGATGGTATGTGTTGGTAGATATTGTGGGAAAATGCAATCTGCGACAACTTTGAACCCCAAACAGACTGAATCCCTATATAAGAAGCTTGGGGATATCTTGAAGTCTTTATATAATTTTTCCCTCCCTCTCTCACCTACCCCCCATATTTTGGGCCTGAAACAGGCAGGATAATACTAGTGCAACTCACTGCCTGATATTTTTAGTGCACTTCACAGAAGACAAGTGAAGTTGCAAATGAAGTAAAATAAATTTCAATATGTGAATTTCTTTTTTCATCATAGTTTTATGAATATGAAGAATATCATTTCTATAGGACTATTCTTGAATACCTCAATCATAAAAGGGAGCCTTTCTTCTATGAAGAAATTTCTGAAGACTTTTCTGTTTTTAGCAGAGTACATTTCATGATTCAAAGCATATGTGTTGTGCACATCAGCTATGTGCCAAGCCCTATTCTTGGTGATGGGAATACAGCAGTAAACAAAACTTATTTTTTAAAAAAAATCTCTGCCACCATGGAAGTTACCTGAATACAATAGTCACTTAGGAAAAGGACACTGCCTATTAATGCATATGTATTCAAATTCTTCCACCACTATTGGATAAGGCTCTGGGGCAGGAATGATATCTTCACCATTGTATTCCCAGGGTCTAACACAGTGCCAAGAGGACAGCAAGGGTTCAATAAGTATTTATTGAACTAATGTGTAGATATGGGGGAATCAGGTCAGCTGCTTAAAAGAGGGGGCTTTTCTGACAAAGGAATCAGGATGTTCTCTTCTGAAAGTATTGGCCTAGATGAAGCCTGGGGAGATTGCTGAACTCTGTCCTTAGGGATAAAGGTTTAACAAAGCAAGGGGGAGGAGCAGAGACAGGCTCTTTGTCACACTCTCAGTAAGAGAAGAATAAAGAAATCTGTAAGATTTCTTAAGCTTCATAATTCCTCTGTGTTTGTTATTCTTGCTTTTCTCTGTTTCCCTGTAGTGATTAATAATCATTTTTAAAGAAAATGTCATGTGTACCTGTCTTTGGGGACTGGAGGAAGGAGGAAGCTAGAAAGACAGCTACATTGTGCAGGAAGGCTGGAGGGGAGAGGACCCTCTGGGGACAGACTTGGAATTGGCAGCTTTAAGCAGGGATTGGGAAGAGTCCCTGAGGCCTGCTCTGAGGAACAACAGGGGAGTGCCAAGCCTGGGCTGCACAGGGTTTGAGGCATCAAAGGGCAAAGCCTGTGTGCTGACTTGACCTATCTTTGCTGAAGTTTTCCTTGTACAGAATTAAAAACATATTCATCTTCTTCTAATGCTTTTGTGTTCTCTCTGTCAGTTAAATGTGCCATCCAATACAGAAATTTTCTTTAAGCCCCACTCTGTTTCCTTCTTATCTTTCATTGATAATCACTTATCCAGTCCTGTCATTTCCACCTGTGAATATCTTTCAAAACAGTCCCCTTATTTCCAACCTCACCATCTTCTGCCTGAGCTCAGCCGCTTTATGTCTCCTAGATCCACCATAACTGCTTTCAAATTGGTCTTCAGCATGAAAACCCTTAGTATTCCATATTACTCTTCTTAAAGAGAAATGAGATTATGGCTTGCTCTACTTCATTTGCTCTGCTGTGAAAGCTTACTACCTTCACGATGAAGTTTTAAACTCCAGTATATGAGACCTCTGATCTTCAACTAAATTTAGTCTCACTTTTTCGTGCTTCCTTCTTAAACATCTATTACCCTCCTCATATAAGTTTGCTCACTAAAGCCCAAGTATGCCATACAATTACAAATGATGACTCATATGCTTTTGTTTACAATATTCCCCTTGCCTAGAATGCCTTTCCCTGTCTCTCCAGGAGAAAAATTCCTTCTCAGTTTGAAATACTTAGCTCAAAGACGACCTCCATTCAGTGAAGCGTTCATTTTCTGCTTTCCCACAGGCACTATTATCTTCCATAGTCTATGCACATCCCACTGTAAAAAACTTTACAATTTTCTCTAAAAGTTCTTAACTACATATTAACCATCACACCAGTTGGAAAGAGGATCTGCATTACTTAGAAATTCTAAATTAAGAAATTACGTAAAATATTTCTGAACTAGAGTTCCTTTAAATGTCTAGCAGGAGCAAATGCCAGTCCTCTTTTAAGAAATGAACCCTTTAATGAACGCTTAAAATGAGCCTTTTGAGAATTCAACATCCCACATAGGCTATCTTCAATAGCCTATGACACATATTCTTGTTGTGGGTAAGTTTCCTCACTAGATGGTGACTTCTTTGAGAGGAGGGATTTGCTGTTAATCAACACAGTGTCACAAGTGCCTAGTATAACATTGGTAAATAACACATAAGAGGTGAGTAGTAGAATGTGAAAATACATAGGTAGTTGTTGGTCCTCAGTTACGTGATGGTAGAATAAAGGTAGAAGTGCAAGTCTAGGTAGGTGTGGAGGTGGCCCCTCTGCTCCACGTCACTGATTGTACATGGAAATCTTCCATTTTATTGCCTAGGGCTATAAAGAAATTAAACCAGGAAATACCAGTACAACAATTTGGTCTCTGGACAGCCGGAAAACCTCACTTCTCTAAGAAATATGCAAGTCTGTTCCTGGATGAAGGAGAAACACCAGATTTGAACAAAACAGGGTTGTATAACCGTATGTACATCTACACCTAAAAGTAATGTGTTCATGTGTTTTGTGCCAAAAAAGCCTATTTCCAGGTGTCTTGTGAGGGGCCAGCCTATCTAGAAGTAATGACTTCAGCCCGGCAGTATGTTTCAAAGAGGAGACCCTGCAGCAACAGCAATAATAAACAACAATAAAAATAATAGTAAATGTTGAGGTTCATTAAGTGCTTGCTATGTGGAAGTCACAATTTTAGATGTTTTTATTCACATTGGCTCATTTAATACTTACACTGACCCTGTGGAATAGATGCTAGTATATAGTATTCTCATTTTACAGATGAAGAAAATGAAGCACAGTTACTAACCTTCAGTAACTAGCGTGAGGCCGCCCAGGCAATCATTAGAAGAGCTAGAAATCAAAATCAGTTCGTCTGGCTCCCAAGCTCAAACTCTTAAGCACAATGCTGATTTTAGATGAGGCATGATTTAAAAAAAATTTGTAGCCATGGAAAATTTTTTCAAAAATAGTGTTTAAAAATCCTATTATATGAGGTAAATAAAGGCTGAACTAGACTGCTTAGCAATATGGTGGACTGGATCCACTGGGAACTTTTCTTTTACAAATATGGGAATTTTTAAAATGTTTAAATATATATCTCAGTACTTTAGAAAATAGGGAAAGTTTACAAGGGACAGAAAAAAAGTGGGATCAGAAATAGAGTATACTAAAATGGAAGATTTCTTAAAAACACTCATGAATTCCTGGTAAGCTAGAGCTGTTCTTTTAACAGCTGTGTGGGGTAAGAGAAGAAAAGATCTTGGACCCATAGAAAGTTGCAGAATCACAAAAGGCACATTTGAAAAGATGGAATTCCCAAAAAAAGACACTCCCTAAGTGAAATGCTGAGTAAGAAACACACACACACACACACACACAGTGTGAAGAAACAAATCAAAGAAACTTGTCAATTCCAGCCATAGGTCTTAGGTAAGATAAAACTTTAAAATTTTCTCTAGAAGTTCTTAACTACATATTAACCATCACACCAGTTGGAAAGAGGATCTGCATTACTCAGAAATTCTAAATTAAGAAATTATGTAAAATATTTCTGAACTAGAGTTCCTTTAAATGTCTAGCAGAAGCAAATGCCAGTCTTCTTTTAAGAAATGAACCCTTAAAATGAGCCTTTAAGAATTCAACATATTTCTATATGTTTCTATATGTCTCTCTATATATATGTCTATATGGGCATTCTGGACCCAGATGTTGTGGAATTCAATAGCTAACACCAAAGGACCACAAATCTACGGAAGAAATAAATACGCTCATAAAGAAATAAGGTGTGTGTTTCTGGGGTAACATATGAAGAGCTTAGAAAGTCATTACTCCTGTTCTCACCACCCACACACACACACACACACATACAGACACACACACACACAAAATCACATAACCTTCTGTGTACCTACAACAGGTGCCCAAAACAGACAGCCTTTGCTAAAGTCAGTATTCATATGAACACTTAAATTGTAATTGATTGTAGAGGCCAGTGTGAACTAGCTTGGATATTAAAAGCTCCAGGAGCCCAGTCTTTGGAAGGCCCCTATACTTTTGTCAGTTCTACCTTCAAAACCCCTACTAAGTTATCAGGGTGAAGACTGGAGAAAACTCTCACGATACTTCAGAGAGAAAAAGATAACCATTGTGAAATATGCCTAGAGCATTCTATTCTCATTAACAAAAGATTGCCCTCAATCCTGAAAAGAAGCTGTTTTGCCAAACAAACCTAACAAACTTGGGTTTTATCACAGCTTAACTGATTTTGGGTGCTCTCTAGCATTTTTTTTCACCTAAGAGAGAGAAGAAAAAAAAGGTAAGAAGCACTTTTATGGGTCATAGCCAAGGGCAAAGGCTAACCAAAAGACTTAAGACCTAATCACAGCATACCAGAATGCTTCCTTTCCCCCTCATGTCTTACCACCATGTCAGTCAGGCTCCTGTAGAGTAAAACTGGGTTACAACTGCAAAAACTAGAAGCCTCGGATCCTATTTAAGAAGGAGCCTCTGGGGAAACCCAATGATGAAAGGAGACAAAAATAAGAGCATTTGAGGAAATTTTACTTTCTGAAAGCGATAGCCACAGTAAAATAGTAAAGACAGCCTAACTCCTAGTCAAGTAAACAAAAAACCTCACATAAAGACCTATTTACTCAATGTATTGTATGTGATACATCACAGCTAGCTTTGAACAAAAAATTTACAAGGATTGTAAAGGCTAAAAACACAGTCTAAAAAAAAACCAAGTGAACATCAAAACCACACTTAAGTGTAGCAGAGATTTTGGAATTACTAGACCATGAAATTAAAATCACTACAATTAATGTGCTAAAAATTGCAATGGAAAAAAAAATGAGCAACATGCAAACAATAGATGGGAACTCTAAGAACGATTCTGAAGAAAATGCTAGAGATCAAAAACAGAGTTCTATAGAAACCTCTAACACTCTAATGCAAAGAAAAAAATAATTTTAAAATGCAACGTAATACCTAAGAACTGTGGAACAATTATAGAATGTATAAGTATGTGTAATTAAAATACCAAAAGAAGAGGGAAAGAAAAAAAGAAATTTTTGATGCAATAATGTCTTAGAATTTTCCAAATTTAATATAGACATTAAATCACAAAGCTCCTGGAAACTCTGAAAGCACTAAGAAGAATATATATTTTCTACCTAAAATATCTGTACCTAGATATATTCTATTCAAACAGTCATAAATCAAAGATAGAAAATATCTTCAAAGAAGACAGAGGAAAAAAAATAAGGCACAATGAAGATAAACACACAAAATCTATAGAATCAAAGACTTCAGATTTTGGAATTTAGCATAATGAATGCTAAATATATTTAAACATATATTTAAGTACACAATGATAAATATATTTAATGGTGATACATATGAAATACATTTAAATGTTAAACATCATTGAATGTACAAAACATATTTAACATTAAATACATCTAAATGAATTAAATACATATTATATATTTAAAGAGATGAACAACCAAACTGATTTTAAGCAGATTTTGAAAAAATGACCAGAAATAATTCTACAAAGAAGAATAAAATAAATGGAAATATAAGTCTCATGTATTAGCCAAGGTTCTTCTGAGAAACAGAACCAATAGCATATGTATGTATCAATACATGGATATTTATTTGAAGAAATTGACTCTTGTGATTATGGAGGCTGGCAAATCCGAGATCCATACAGTGAATCGACAGGCTGGAGTCCAGGGAAGATGATCAGGATTTTTTTCTAATTCAGATCTTTAACTGATTGGATGAAACTCATTTTCGTTGTGGTAGGCAATGTGCTTTACTCAAAATTCGCTGACTTAAATGTTACTATCATGCAAAAACACCCTCACAGAATATGCAGAATAATGCGTGATCAAATATCTGGGCAGCATATTTGCCCAACCAAATTGATACTTCAAATATCATCACAACTCTGTATGAATATGGTAGATTCAATTGACAGCCATATTCCCTGCTCTTCCTCAGATCAACATCATTTGTCACAAGATTTTGTAGTTCCTCCACTCAAACTGTAGTATACTCCCCTGGATCTTAACTTTGATTTCAGCCATAGTGATTACTGTGGCTAATATAGGGAAGTAGATGTAATGGGTGCCACTTTTGAACTCAGGCCTTTAGAGGTTTCTTTGCGTGTTTTCACTGGCTCTCTTAGGTTTCTGCCATCATCATGACAAAAGCATGTCAGGAGAACCCCATGGAGCAGAGTCACCTCAATTGAACTGCCAGGACTAGATCTGTTAACCCCTATCTAATCCACATGATACCTCAGGTCGGCACTTTCTAGTTGAGCCCAGCCAACATCAGCAAATCTCCAGAAAAACCATAGACTTGTGGATGACAGTAAATCATCAATGATTTAAGCTATTGGATTTTGTAATGTTTTATATAGCAATAGTTAACTAGTTCAGTTAAACAATTAATTAAACATATCTTTAAAAAGAATTACTTAATAAGAAAATGAGTTCAAGTAAACATTTGAAATACAACACTGACACATAGAACAAAAATACAAAAGATGGGTAAAACTATGAATGATGAAATGAGATCATGCATAAACGACAAATTGAAGATGACAGAACAGATTTTAGTAAAGAATTAGTATCCAAAATATGTAAATGACTCCTAAAAATTAACACTAAAAAAAAAACAAAAACTCAAGAGAAAAAAAGTGATCAAAAGGTATGAACAGGAATTTCATAGAAGAGAAATTTCGACCAGCCAATAAATGTATGAATGTGTCTACTAGTTATTAATAAATACCACATTACTAGAATAGTGATGTGCAGAGGCCTGGAATTGTCCTGAGCTGATTCCCAGACATGGAATAAAACATACTGATTAATAGTGGTGTTTTATAATTAAGAGTTTGAAGAGTTTGAGCTTATTTGTATCAGCTTGTCACTATTTGTTTACTAACAACAAGAGCATTGATTATTTTCATTTGCTTTTGGTGAGACCCTCCAAGAAAGGTGTGCCTTTGAGATTGGTTATGTAGAAAAAAAAAAATGTGCTTATGTAATCAAGAAGGTATAAGAAGACTGGGATAAAACTCTGTATTGTACTTTCTGTTTCTGAGGTATGCTGTGTACATGTTAGTTGACAGTAAGAAAAAAAGATGTATTCAGTGTGGCCTTTACAAAAGAAGACAACTGGAACTCACGCTTACCATTTCTAACCTCTTGCCATGAGGCAGTCTTTGTCATTAATACCTATCCTGACTTTGTTATTATTTTGTATTACTATTCTAAAATAAAACATAAATTTGTAAGCATTGTGACTTTGGATTCTGTGAGTCTTCTTTTTCTATCAAATCCTGTCTAATTGTTGCTGCTAGTGAAAGCAAGATAAAATTAAAAAAAAAAAAAAACAGGAATAATAAGTATTGATAATATTTGGAACAAGATGAATTTTCATACAGAGCTATTTGGAGTATGGATTGATATGGCTAATTTTAAAAGTGATTTGAAATGGCCTGGTAAAGTTGAAGATGAGTGTTTCCTCAGATCCAACATTATTTCTTTAAACTTTTTAAAAATTCGCACACCTGGCCACTAAGATAGGTATATAAAATTTTAATAGAAGTAGCTGCTTCTAACACAAATATCCCACAACAGAAGAAGTAACATATACATTTTGGTCTATATATAAGAGAATAATAATGGACACAAACAAGTCACTGAAGAATATATTTTATGAGACTGAATATCAACCATCCATAAAAACTAGGAATATCTATTTTTAAGGCTATAAACACTTTAACATTCTAAAGATGAACAAGAGAATGATATACAGTAATTCAGATTACGTTATGTTTACCTGTGCTACCATTTTGTTGGGGGAGAAAGGATTTTTAATTAAAGAGTTTGCTACTGGTTTTGTTAATGTACTATTTTAGAAGAGTTTGTTTTGTTGTTTGATATGCCTGAAAAAAAGTTTGAAAGCTATTTGTCTTGACCCATGCCATCTATTGACAGCTAAATATATTGAAAACCAGAGAGATAGATAGCCTATATTATCACATACTTTACTACTAGCAGAGGTGTGTCTAGGCCACCTGACTTGTTTGTGCCACTTTCTGTCTAGCCAAGGAATTCATATATTGTGCCACGTGGTAAAAATATGGCCTGACATCCTGAATCCATCAAAATATATCCAGAAGATAGGGTGTAGTAGTAAGGTGCCATGAAATAACAAGTGGGCAAGACTTAGCACCCTTATTCTAGGCCATACAACAAAGCATACCACTAAATAGTCTTTCTTAGGCAAGATCCCAGCCAGCAGGAGTGGTGCAGTGAACTCTGCTAGAATATTGATCCAAACACTGGAACTTTATTGGAATTCTCTGTAATGCTTTAAGTAACACGAGGAAATGCTTTTAATGAGACACTTGGGAAATTTGGAATAGGGCGGTTTACTTTTTTCATAATGCTCAATGGCTAAGAATTTTTTTTAGTTTAGTTTAGTTTTGTTTTGTTTTTTGTCAGCCTATTAGGCTCAATAGTAAAAATACGTTTCCAGCTTTCGAGACATAAATTCAAGCTGGGAGAAGTGTGATGCCAGTAAAGGCTAGCCAGCCTTCAGAATCATTTTACATGGTGCAACATTTATGTTGGAACTTAATGGACATAAGACACTAGAATTTAATAAGAGACTAAAAGAAAATGGATGAGATGAGACACTTGAAGAATATATGTGGAGGAGGTAAGATTAGTTAAGGTGGGGATATTTTCACAACTTTGGGAGGACAGGGAAGGATTTTATAGAGATTCTCTTCTTCAAAGATAGAGCAGGATGGTATGAATCTTGCCCATTATAAGGATTAAAGGGAGGAATGAGGATTTTTGTACAATGATACGCAAATGTGTTTCTATGACTGGCTATATCAGAATACTGAAATTTTAATAAATGAAGATTTATGGAAACTCCAAGGCTGTATCACTTTTGGGGGAAGGCGATGAAGGTGAGGCTCAAATATTTGCATGAATAAAGATTTTTCAGATTATTTTCATGGGAAGCCAATTTTGAAATCATTAAAACAGTCAATCACAGGGATAGAATGAAGTGGTGAGATCTTCATATCCTGATATAGGAATGGGATTGCTGCACGTGGAGGAGGAGTAAAAGAGACTCTCCATTCTCATATTCTCTGACTCAGGATTGAGAGAGTGACAGCCAGCGATTTATGGTAAGAACATTGTCCTTAGTATCTCTCTACCTCCTCTCTGACTAACACAAAGTACACAAGATGCTGCTCAACACCCGAGTCTGGATGAAAGAGAAAACCACAATTAGTGAAGCCAACTGGTATTTTTTAGTGCTTCTAATGGTAGATCATATTTCTGAAGACTTGAAAGATTTATGGCACATACCATACACCTGGTGCATTCCAGATGAGTGGAACTTACATGCTCAGAAGTGAGCGGGAAGATGTGCTGCATTGAATTTTATTGATTTTCCTCTTTGCTTGTATAGTTTTATGATGTTCCATTTTCTCTTTCTGTTGGTTTGGAAATTGTGGCCTCACTTATTTATTTTCTTCCTTCATTTTACATTTAAAATGTATATGTAACACTGCATCAATTTTCACGGCCACGGGAAAGGGCTGGGTGAATTCTCTGACCAGGAAAAGATAAACTAGTGATAGAGGAGTTAATTTTTTTTTCCTCTTAAGAAGCTTTCCTTCAAGTTCTCTTCCATTTTCATTTTCTCACATTCTTGGAATGCATTTATAATTCGTTTTTTCATTTCATAACTTTCTGATTTTTAGCACTGAAATCTCACTTTCAGAGATTATATATTGATAGCTCTGAATTTTTTTCATTTGTATTCTGTACCAACTCTTTGGTTGTGAGCAATTTCCTTCTACAGCTTCTTGATATAACTCATCTAGCAATAAGACCAAACAGCTGAATTATAATAGAAATAGGGCTTTTGTCTGTAGAAGCTTGGCAATTGATGAGGATCAACTTTGCTAACAACTCCCCCCACTGTCTTTCCCCCGCTGGTCTTTGCTCAGTTCACATTGTGGTTTTAATTAGACTATTATGCCTTTTTTTGTATTATAAAGTAGCTTTCTCTAAATAATCTCAAACTTTTAGATATACAAGCCAATTAGATGTTGAAGTCATATTTGGGCTCATGGCCCATGGCATAGTGTTCAACCTCTCATTTTGCTAGTTCTTTACAATATCTGATGAATTAATATACTAGATTAGACAATGACAGCATATGGGTCATTGCTGGCTTGAAGGCTGAGATCAAAGTCAGTTCTCACTCTCCTTGTTAAAATAAAATAATTTGCACACATAAGGAGAGGACAAAAGAAAAAGCTCTTTTTGTCAATGTTACTCATAGGAGTGCCTGTAAAAGGTACCCATTATATTATAAATATTCCCAGATTTCAGCCATTCTTCTACATCATCACAAAAATTCCCATATCATATCCCACCTATATTGTTACAATTAGTTTGCATCATGTAATATTGCCATTTTTGTAGTTCAAAAATGGGTAAATATTGAGAATTTCACATGCTTCGATCTAATAGTTTACATTTTGTGTTGATTCACTTTTTAACATACTATCTTTAAAAGTAAAAAAAAAGTCACTAACACAAAGAAAACTTGTACCACTTGTAATAAATAAAATGTAACAATACAAACAAATGCAATAAAAAAAAAACAGACAAGGGAAATGTTATTAAATTCCAGCTAGATACTATTGCCTGCCAAATGCTCAGAGCTGGGAA
The DNA here is from genome assembly GCF_024542745.1 of Macaca thibetana thibetana. Classification (NCBI taxonomy): domain Eukaryota; kingdom Metazoa; phylum Chordata; class Mammalia; order Primates; family Cercopithecidae; genus Macaca; species Macaca thibetana. Next base: position 163,529,582 of record NC_065582.1, read on the forward strand.
TCTGCACTTTCTTTAAGAGAAGAGATTAACAAGTAAAACAATGCCTTGGTCCTTCTCTTGAGATAATCAGTATTGAAAAAAATTAAAGAGAATAACTCTTTCAGTCTGTGATTTAATATTATTTAATTATAACAATTTGGAACCACACTTCCTGCATTTTGATAAACATTATACTAGATCACTTATTTTGCCCAGTTTTCCCTTTTGTGTTCAGAGGATACTTCTAAGCCTGCAAATAATGGCAAAGTTATTTACATGCCATCATCTAGGACTGAACTGATTTAATAAATCCTGTCACATGACACAAATAATATCTTGCAGAGAGTCGACATCACTCTTTACATCACTTATCAGAGCATGTTTTAATTTGTTATAGTTTTTTAATTATATTCTGCTTTTCTTTTTTAGGTTCTGTGATCCAGGATCTTCTCTCCTCCCTGGGTCAATGCAAGAAGTGAATGAATTAGGTAGAGATAGACATCTGAGTCAATGAGTACAAGAAAAAGACGTAAAAAGTGATAATATTTACAGAGAAAATATAGTCTATTTCCATTTCTGTAACACTCACTTCTGAACTATAAAACTGGTATGTAATACCTTAAGGTGAATGCATTCATTGTCTAATTAACCCCTTACTGACTTCTGGGCATTAGATATTTTGGTTCCTAGAGGTATGTTGTCATGTGCTATAGAGGATGACAAGCAACTGGATTAAAAAAAGGTATATTTGCCCACAATATAGCAATCAAATAGAAAAAATGTAAATCTTATGAGAAATGTAATATAATTTACAAAATTATTTTACTACAAATTTATATGCAATATATAACAATCACATATAAACTGGTATATAGGAAGACACTATTTCATGGAACTATCAATAAAATAAAATGAGAAAGAGAAATAGATCCATGGGAGATGCATAGATAGAATTTATTAGACACACACTTAAAAATATCTATGTTTACTACATTCAAGTAATTATATAACAAGATGGAACTTTTTTTTAAGGAGACATAAAAAGTATAATTGACAATAAAATAAAAATTATAGAACTGAAGAAAAAATAACTGAAACCACTAATTCAGTAGATGCTTTTAGAAGGTTAGATAACTGAAGAGAAAATTAGTGAACTGGAAGACAAGTCAGGAAAGATAGACAGACTGAAATGTACAGAGACAAATAGATGGACAATAGAAAAAAAGCATTAGATACAAATGTGATACAATGACAAGTTCTAATATACATGTAATTGAAATATCAGAGAGGAAGAAGATTATAATAGGCAATATTGGCAGATATATGACTGAAAACCTTATAAAACTATTGAAAGATACCACTTCAACCTAAGAGATAAGAAAGTTACAAATCTCAAACAGGATGAATGCAAAAACAAGCAAACCCACAGTCAGTCATATTATAGTAAAACTGCTGAAAACCAAAGCAATATCTTAAAAAAATAAATCCAGAGAGGACACATTGCATTCACTGAAGTAATAATATGACAAATGCTCAACAGAATCAATAGAAGCCAGAAGGCAATGAAATGATATCTTAAAATTTCTGATAAAAACCCTGTAATCTTAAAATTCAATACCCAGAATTTGATGTTTTAAAAGGGCATGAAGATATTTTCAGACAAACCAAAACCAAAACCAATAGCTGCCACTGGATTGGTGGTAAAGTCATTCAGTAAAGGAAATATTAAATGTGTTTAGGCAGAAAGAAAATCATCCAAAGAATAAATGAATAAAATGGCTAGAAATGTTTGTAAATACAAACAAATATTGACTGTTTCAAACAACAATGAGCTAGCCAGGCAAGACTGTTGAGCTTGGGCTTCCAGCACAGTGACCCTGCCCATGCTTGAAATCTGTGGGTGGGTACAGCTCTGTGTTCCCCTAGAATATATCCAGAGATGTGCGGCCTCCTACCCCTACTGCTCCTAATCAGGTAAGACTTACCGAGATGGGAAGTCCCCAAGCAGGAGAGTAACCTCCATTCTCAGAACACTGAGAGGGTTGAAATACCCATGTTCTTGGATTAGTGGAGGAATGGGGCATGCCTCCCTTCACAGGGCCAGACCGGGAAGAGTGTGTCCTATCAGCCAGCCATGGCCACTGTGTGGGGGAGTCCCACAGCCTGGAGGCCTGGAACACATTAAAAAGTGATATGGTTTGGCTGTGTCCTCACCCAAATATCATCTTGAATTGTAGTTTCCATAATCCCCACATGTTGTGGGAGGTACCTGGTGGGAGGTAATTGAATCATGGGGGCTGTTACCTCCATGCTGCTGTCATGATAGTGAGTTCTCACAAGATTTGATGGTTATATAAAGGGATTTCCCTGCCTTTGCTCTGCACTCCTCCTTGATGCTGTCATGTGAAGAAGGACATGTTTGCTTCCCTTTCTGCCATGATTGTAAATTTCCTGAGGGTTCCACAGCTGTGCTGAACTATGAGTCAATGAAACCTCTTTCCTTTATAAATTACCCAATCTTGGGTATGTCTTTATTAGCAGCGTGAGAACAAACTAATACAAAAGAAAATGCGGGTGTGGTATCAGTGATCAGTGGCAGCTAATTTAAAGCTTAGGAGTAGAACTGGTGAGGGACAGTCATCCATCTTATCCCTGATCACAGATCATAAGTGAACATGTTGAAATACAGAAGAGTCATGTGGTTGAATAAGAGCCTATCTGTCAGCTGTCATTCTTAAGCACCAACTACTGGATCACAGTCCAAATTATAATGCCAAAAATGTTTTGCCAGTACACAGTGCTTGTAAAACCTAGGGAAAACTCCACTAACAAATAGAGATGCTTTATAGACCCTTGACCTTCTAAAAGCATCCAGAAATGAAGCCAATTGACTATACTCCACCTACATCACAATTAAAGTAACACTAGTCCTCTCAGATGAGAAAGAATAAGTGCAAGAATTCTGACAATTTAAAAAGCCATTGTGTTTCCTTACATTCAAACACAGTATGCCCTCAGCAATGATTCTCAAACAGATTGAAATGACTGAAATGGCAGATATAGAATTCAGAACCTGAATGTCAAAGAAGCTCATCGAGAACCTGCAGAAAGTTGAAACCCAATCCAAGGAAAACAAGGAACCAAGTAAAAGGGATCCAAGAGTTGAGAGACTAAACAGCCATATTAAAAAAGAACCAAACTGAATTTCTGGAATTGAAGAATTCACTACTACCAAGATTTCATAATATAGTCACAAGAATTAACAGAAAAATAGACCAAGATGAGAAAACATTCTCAGACTTGAAGACTAGTTCTTGAAATTAACTCAGACAAAAATTTTTTTTAAAAAAGAATTTTAATAAATGAATAAACCTCCAAGAATATAGGATTATATAAAGAGAACAAATCTATGACTCACTGGCATTCCTGAGAGAGAAGAAGAGAGGGAGAGAGAGTAAGAAACTTGGAAAACATAGTTGAGGATATAGCCCATAAAAATTTTCCCAATGTTGCTAGAGAAGTAGACATACAAACTCAAGAAATACAGAGAACCCCTGTGAGATGCTACGCAGGCAAATGTCTCCAAAACACATGGTCATCAGATTCACCAATGTCAACACACCCACAAAGTCTTAAAAGCAGCTAGAAAGAAAGGTCAGGTCACTTACAAAAGGAACCTTATTAGGTTAGCAGCAGACCTTAGCAGAAACTTTACAATCCAGAAGAGATTAGGGCCCTATTTTCAGCATCTTCAAAGAAAATTTAAACTGTGAATTTTATATTCTTTCAAATGAATCTTTATAAAGGAAGGATAAATTAAAACATTATTATAAAAGCAAGCACTAAAGAAATTTGTTACCACTATACTAGCCTTAAAAGAGGTCCTGGGAGTCGCTTCCAAGATGGCTGAACACGAATCACTCCAGTCTGCAGCTTCCAGCAAGATTGATGCAGAAGACGGGTGATTTCTGGATTTCCAACTGAGGTACCTGGTTGAACTCATTGGGACTGGTTGGACAGTGGATGCAGCCCATGGAGGGCAAGCTGAAGCAGGGAGGGGAGTTGCCTCCCCTTGGAAGCACAAGGGGTCAAGGGATTTCCCTTTCCTAGCCAAGGGAAGCTGTGACAGGCTGTGTCTGGAGAAATGATACATCCTGGCCAAATACTGCACTATTCCCACAGTCTTAGCAACCAGCAGACCAGGAGATACCGTCCTGTGCCTGACTTGGTGGGCCCCATGCCCACGGAGCCTTGCCCACTGCTAGTGCAGCAGTCTGAGATCGACCTGCAATGTTGCAGCTGGATGGGTGGAGGGGTGTCCACCATTGCTGAGGCTTGAGTAGCTCACAGTGTAAACAAAGAGGCCTGGAAGCACAAACTGGGCAGAGCCCACCACAGCTGAGCAAGGCCTACTGCTTCTGTAGATTCCACCTCTGGGGGCAGGGCATAGTAGAATAAAAGGCAGCAGACAGCTTCTTCAGACTTAAATGTCCCTGTCTGACAGCTCTGAAGAGAGCAGTGGTTCTCTCAGCATGGTGTTCGAGCTCTGAGAACAGACAGACTGACTCCCATGTAGCATGTCTGGGAAAAACCTCCCAGTAGGGGCCGAAAGACACCTCTAACAGGTGGGTGCCCCTCTCGGATGAAGCTTCCAGGGGAAGGATCAGGCAGCAATATTTACTATTCTGCAGCCTCCGCTGGTGATACCCAGGCAAAAAGTGTCTGGAGTGGACCTCCAGCAAACTCCAATAGACCTGCAGCTGAGGGGTCTGACTGTTAGAAAGAAAGCCAACAAACAGAAAGGAATAGCATCAACATCAACAAAAAGAACATCCACACCAAAACCCCATCTGTAGATCACCAACATCAAAGACCAAAGGTAGATAAAACCACAAAGATGGGGAGAAACCAGAACAGAAAATCTGAAAATTCCAAAAATCAGAGCACCTCTTCTCCTCCAAAGGATTGCAGCTCCTCGCCAGCAAGGGAATAAAACTGTACAGAGAATGAGTTTGACAAGCTGACAGAAGTAGGCTTCAGAAGGTCGGTAGTAACAAACTTCTCCAAGCTAAAGGAGCATGTTCTAACCCATTGCAAGGAAGCTAAAAACCTTGAAAAAAGGTTAGACGAATGGCTAACTAGAATAAACAGTGTAGAGAAGACCTTACATGATCTCACGGAGCTGAAAACCATGGCATGAGAACTTTGTGATGCATGCGCAAGCTTCAATAGCCAATTTGATCAAGTGAAAGAAAGGATATCAGTGACTGAATATCAAATTAATGAAATAAAGGGAGAAGATAAGATTAGAGAAAAAGAGTGAAAAGAAATGAACAAAGCCTCAAAGAAATATGGGACTTTGTGAAAAGACCAAATATACATTTGATTGGTGTACCAGAAAGTGACAGGGATAGTGGAACCAAGTTAGACAACTCTCTTCAGGATATTATCCAGGAGAACTTCCCCAACCTAGCAAGGCAGGTCAACATTCAAATTCAGGAAATACAGAGAACACCACAAAGAAACTCCTTGAGAAGAGCAACCCCAAGACACATAACTGTCAGATTCACCAAGGTTGAAATGAAGGAAAAAATGTTAAGGGCAGCCAGAGAGAAAGGTTGGGTTACCCACAAAGTGAAGCCATCAGACTAGTAGTGGATCTCTTGGCAGAAACCCAACAAGCCAGAAGAGAGTGGGGGGCCAATATTCAACATTCTTAAAGAAAAGAATTTTCAACCCAAAATCTCATATCCAGCCAAACTAAGCTTCATAAGTGAAGGACAAATAAAATCCTTTACAGACAAGCAAATGCTGAGAGATTTTGTCACCACCAGACCTACCTTATAAGAGCTCCTGAGAGAAGTATTAAACATGAAAAGGAAAAACTGGTACCAGCCACTGCAAAAACATGCCAAATGGTAAAGACCATCAATGGTATGAAGAAACTGCATCAATTAATGAGCAAAATAACCAGCTAACATCATAATGACAGGTACAAATTCAAACATAACAATATTAACCTTAAATTTAACTGTGCTAAATGTCCCAGTTAAAAGACACAGACTGGCACATTGGATAAAGAGTCAAGACCCATCAATGTGCTGTATTCAGGAGACCAAATCTCACGTGCAAAGACACACATAGGCTCAAAATAAAGGGATGGAGGACGATCTACCAGGCAAATGAAAAACAAAAAGAAGCCAAGATTGTAATACTAGTCTCTGATAAAATAGACTTTAAACCAACAAAGATCAAAAGAGACAAAGAAGGCCACTACATAATGGTAAAGGGATCAATTCAACAAGAAGAGCTAACTATCCTAAATATATGTATGCACTCAATACAGTGGCACCCAGATTCATAAAGTAAATCCTTAGAGACCTACAAAGAGACATAGACTCCCACACAATAATAATGGGAGACTTTAACACCCTATTGTCAATATTAGATAGATCAACAAGACAGAGGGTTAACAAGGATATCCAGGAATTGAACTCAGCTCTGCAGACCTACTAGACATCTGCAGAACTCTACACCCCAAATCAACAGAATATACATTCTTCTCAGCACCATATCACACTTATTCTAAAATAGACCACATAGTTGGAAGTAAAGCACTCCTCAGCAAATGTAAAAGAACAGAAATCATAACAAACTACTCTCAGACGACAGTGCAATCAAACTAGAACTCAAAATTAATAAACTCACTCAAAACCACACAACTACATGGAATCTGAACAACCCGCTCCTGAATGACTACTGGGAAAATAACGAAATGAAGGCAGAAATAAAGATGTTCTTTGAAACCAATGAGAACAAAGAAACAACATACCAGAATCTCTGGGACACATTTAAAGCAGTGTGTAGAGGGAAATTTATAGCACTAAATGCCCACAAGAGAAAGCAGGAAAGATCTAAATTTGACACTCTAACATCACAATTAAAAGAACTAGAGAAGCAAGAGCAAACACATTCAAAAACTAGCAGATGGCAAGAAATAACTAAGATCAGAGCAGAACTGAAGGTGATAGAGACACAATAAACCCTTGAAAAAAAATCAGTGAATCCAGAAGCTAGTTTTTTTAAAAGATCAACAAAATAGACCACTAGCAAGACTAATAAAGAAGAAAAGAGAGAAGAATCAAATAGACACAATAAAAAATATAAAGGGGATATCACCACCGACCCCACAGAAATACAAACTACTCTCAGAGAATACTATAAACACCTCTATGCAAATAAACTAGAAAATCTAGAATAAATGGATAAATTCCTGGATACATATACCCTCCAAAGACTAAATCAGGAAGAAGTTGAATCTCTGAATAGACCAATAACAAGTTCTGAAATTGAGGCAACAAATAATAGCCTACCAACCAAAAAAAGTCCAGGACCAGTCAGATTCACAGCCGAATTCTACCAGAGGTACAAAGAGGAGCTGGTACCATTCCTTCTGAAACTATTTCAATCAATAGAAAAAGAGGGAATCATCCCTAACTCATTTTATGAGGCTAGCATCATACTGATACCAAAGCCTGGTAGAGACACAACAAAAAGAGAGAATTTTAGGCCAATATCCCTGATAAACATCGATGCATAAATCCTCAATAAAATATTGGTAAACCGAATCCAGCAGCACATCAAAAAGCGTATCCACCATGATCAAGTTGACATCATCCCTGGGATGCAAGGTTGGTTCAACATACGCAAATCAATAAAGGTAATCCATCACATAAACAGAACCAATGACAAAACCACATGATTATCCTCAATAGATGCAGAAAAAGCATTCAACAAAATTCAACAGCACTTCATGCTCAAAACTCTCAATAAACTAGGTATTGATGGAACGTGTCTCAAAATAATAAGAGCTGTTTATGACAAAGCCATAGCAAATAACATACTGAATGGGCAAAACCTGGAAGCATTCCCTTTGAAAACTGGCACAAGACAAGGATGCATCTCTCACCACTCCCATTCAACATAGTGTTGGAAGTTCTGGCTAGGGCAATCAGGCAAGAAAAAGAAATAAAGTGTATTCAATTAGGAAAAGAGGAAGTCAAGATATCTCTGCTTGCATGTGACTTGATTATATATTTAGAAAATCCTGTGCCCAAAATCTCCTTAAGCTGATAAGCAACTTCAGCAAAGTCTGATATACAAAATTAATGTACAAAAATCACAAGCATTCCTATAACCCAATAATAGACAAACAGAGAGCCAAATCATGAGTGAACTCACATTCACAATTACCTCAAAGACAATAAAATACCTAGGAATCCAACTTACAAGGGATGTAAAGGAGCTCTTCAAGGAGAACTATAAACCACTGCTCAATGAAATAAAAGAGGACACAAACAAATGAAGAACATTCCATGCTCATTGATATGAAGAATCAATATAATGAAAATGGCCATACTGCCCAAATAATTTATGTATCCCATGCTATCCCCATCAAGCTATCACTGACTTTATTCACAGAGTTGGAAAAAACTACTTTAAAGTTCATATGGAACCAAAAAGAGCCTGCATAGCAAAGACAATGTTAAGCAAAAGGAACAAAGCTGGAGGCATCATGCTACCTGACTTCAAACTATACTACAAGGCTACAGTAACCAAAACAGCAATGGTATTAGTACCAAAACAGAGAGATAGACCAATGGAACAAACAGAAGCATCAGAAATAACACCACACATCTACAACCATCTGATCTTTGACAAACCTGACAGAAACAAGCAATAGGGAAAGAATTCCCTATTTAATAAATGGTGCTGAGAAAACTGCCTAACTATATGTAGAAAGCTGAAACTGGATCCCTTCCTTAGACTGTATACAAAAATTATTTCAAGATGGATTAAAGACTTAAATGTAAGACCTAACCCCATAAAAACCCTAGAAGAAAACCTAGGTAATACTGTTCAGGACATAGGCATGGGCAAAGACTTCATGACTATAACACCAAAAGCAATGGCAACAAAAGCCAAAATAGACAAATGGGATCTAATTAAACTAAAGAGCTTCTGTACAGCAAAAGAAACTATCATCAGAGTGAACAGACAACCTACAGAACGGGAGAAAATTTTTGCAATCTACCCATCTGATAAAGGGCTAATGTCCAGAATCTACAAAGAGCTTAAACAAATTTACAAGAAAAAAACAACCCCATCAAAAAGTGGGCAAAGGATATGAACAGACACTTCTCAAAAGCAGACATTTATGCAGCCAACAAACATATACAAAAATGCTCATCATCACTGGTCATCAGAGAAATGCAAATCAAAACCACAATGAGATACCATCTCATGCCAGTTAGAATGGCGATCATTAAAAAGTCAGGAAACAGCAGATTCTGGAGAGGATGTGGAGAAATAGGAACACTTTTACACTGTCGGGGTGGGAGTGTAAATTAGTTCAAGCATTGTGGAAGACAATGTGGTGATTCCTCAAGGATCTAGAATTAGAAATACCATTTGACCCAGCAATCCCATTACTGGGTGTGTACCTAAAGGATTATAAATCATTGTATGATAAAGACACATGCACACGTATGTTTCTTTCAGCACTATTCACAATAGCAAAGACTTGGAATGAACCCAAATACCCATCAATGATAGACTGGATTAAGCAAATGTGGCAGATATATACCATGGAATACTATGCAGTCATAAAAAAAAATAAGTTCATGTCATTTGCAGGGACATGGATGAAGCTGGAAACCATCATTCTCAGCAAACTATCACAAGGACAGAAAACCAAACATCGCATGTTCTCACTCATAAGTGGGAGTTGAACAATGAGAACACATGGACACAGGACAGGGCACATCACACACTGGGAATGGTCAGGGAGTGGAGGACTGCGGGAGGGATATCATTAGGAGAAATATCTAATGTAAATCATGAGTTGATGGGTGCAGCAAACCAACATGGCATATGTATACATATGTAACAAACCTGCACATTGTGCACATGTACCCTAGAACTTAAAGTCTAATAAAAAAGGAAAAAAGAGGCCCTTAAGGGAATGCTAAACACAGAAATGAAAAATTGATACCTACTACCACAAAAAAACACAAGCGCAGAGCACACAGACAATATAAGGCAATTGTACATCAAGTCTACAAAACAACCAGTTAACAACACAATGACTGGATCAAAATCTCTCATATTAACACTAATGTTGAATGTACGTTGTCTAAACACCTGCTTAAAAGGTGCAGAGTGCCTAGTGCAATAAAAAGACATGACTCAACTGCCTGCTGTCTTCAAGAGACACATGTCACATGTAACATCACCCACAGGCTTAAAGTAAATGGATGAAGAAACAAAAAAGAGGAAATAACATAAAAGAGCAGGAGTCATCATTCTCACATCAGATAAAAGGCTGTAAACCAATAATAATCAGGAAGACCAAAGAAGGACATTAAACAATAATAAAGGGTTCAATTCAGCAAGATGACTTAATTATCATAAATATGTATGCACCCAACATTGGAGCATCCAGAATCACAAAACAAGTTTTTCTTAACCTATGAAAAGACATACATAGTCATACAATAATAGCAGGGGAATTCAACACCCTACTGTTAGAACTAGAGAAAAAAAATTGAGGAAGAAAAATAACAGAGAAATTTAGAACTTAACACAACATCTGACCAAATGGACATTAGAGAAGTCTACAGAATACTTTACCCAACAATACAGAATTCTTCTCATCCACATATGGAACATATTCTAAGATTGAGCACATGCTCAGTCATAGAGCCAGTCTCAATAAATTCAAAAATGTAGAATTATACAAAGAACATTCTTGGACCACAGTGCAATAAAAATAGAAATTTTTAAAAAGAACTCTTGAAACTATGCAAAAACTTGGTAATTAAAAACTTGCTCCTAAATAACTCTTGGGTGAACAACAAAATTAAGGTGGCAATAAAAAATCATTTTAAATTAATGAAAACAGAGACTCAACATACCAAACTAATTGGGTTGCAGCTAAAGCAGTGTTAAGAGGAAAGTTTGCAGTGCTAAATGTCTTCATCAAGCAGTTAGAAAGATCTCAGATTAACAATGTAATGTCACACTTAGAGGAACTAGAAAAAAAAAAAACTCCAAAGATAGCAAAAGAAAAGAAATAACTAAATCAGAGAAGATCTGAATGTAATTAAGATGCAAAAGTCCATTAAAAAGGTCAATGAAGCCAAGAGTCAGTTCTTCAAAAGAGTAAACATGATTGATAGAATGTTAGCTGGGTTAACAAAGAAGAAAAAAGATCATAACAAACACAACTAGAAATGACAAAGATGGCATTACAAACAGTCCCACAAAAATACAAAAGATCTTCAGAGCCTATTACGAACAACTCTATGCACACAAATGGGAAAGCCTAGAAGAAAAAATAAATTCCTGGAAACACACAACCTCACAATATTGAACTAGAAAGAAAGTGAGAACCTGAACAGACTAATTAAAAGTTCCAAAATCTGAATCAGTAATAAAACAATCTAACAACAACAGCAACAACAACAACTGGACCAGATGGATTCACAGCCAAATTCTACCAGAAGTACAAAAACAGACAGCAATCCTTCTGAAAATATCCCAAAAAATTAAGGAGGTGGGGCTCCTCCCTAACTCATTCTACAAAGCCAGCATCATCCTGATACCAAAATCTGGCAGAGACAAAAGAACTTCAAGCCAATATTCCTAATGAACATACAGGTAAAAATCTTAACAAAATCCTGACAAATCAAGTACAGCAGCACATCAAAAAGTTAATTCAGCATGATCAAGTGGGCTTTATTCCTGGGACACAAGATGGATTCAACATATACAAATCAATAAACATGATTCACCACATAAACTGAATCAAAACCAAAAATTATATGATTATCTTAATAGCTGCAAAGAAAAGCCTGCAATAAAACTCAATGTCCTTTCAGGATAGAAACCACCAATAGGCTAGGGATCAAAAGAACATACCTCAAAATAATAAGAACCATCTACGATAAACCCATAGCCAACATCATACTAAATGGGCAAAAGTTAAAACTATTCCTCTTGGGAACTAGAACAAGACTACTCTCACCACTCCTATTCAACATAATTCTGGAAGTCTTAGCTAAAGCAATCAGGCAAGAGAAAGAAATAAAATGCTTTTAAATAGGAAAAGAAGGAGTAAACTATCTTTGCTGATGACATGATCCAATACATAGAAAAAGCTTAAGACTCTAACAAAAGTCTCCTGGACAAGATAACAATTTCAGTGAAGTTTCAGAATATAAAACTAGCATTAAAAAAATTAGTAGTGTTTCTATATGCTAATAATGTTCTAGCTGAGAACCAAATCAGGAACACAATGCCATTTGCAATAGCCACCAAAAAATGAAATACCTGGAAATGCACAGAAACAAGGAGGTAAAAGATCTTTACAAGAAGAGCTACAAAACACATCTGAAAGATATTAGAGATGACAAAAATAAATGGAAAAACTATTCCATGCTCATGGATTAAAAGAAAGAATAATATTAAAATGGCCAGACTGCTCAATGCAATGTACAGATTTAGTGCTATTATTTTTTGTTTGTTTTTGTTTTTTTAATTTTTTAATTTTTTAAATTTTTTTATTATTATACTTTAAGTTCTAGGATACATGTGCATATAGTGCTATTATTATCATCAAAATGCCTACGTCGTTTTCACTGAATTAGAAAAAAAAAAAAAAACTATTCTAAAATTCACATGGAACCCAAAATAAACCCAAACATCCAAAGCAATCCAAAGCAAAGATAAAGCTGCAAGGATCATGTTACTCCACTTCAAACTATACTATAAGGCTACAGTAACCAAAACAATATGGTACTGGTACAAAAACAAATATGTAGACCAACGAAACAGAATAGAGCATCCAGAAATAAAGCCATACACCTACAACCATCTGATCTTTGACAAAGTAAATGAAAATGGCAATGGGGAAAGGACTCCCTATTAAATGGTGCTTTGATAGGTGGCTAGCCATATGCAGAAGAATGTAACTCGTCCTCTACCTTTTACCATATATAAAAATTAACCCAAGATGCATTGAATATTTAAATGTAAGACCTTAAACTATAAAAATCCTTGAAGAAAATCTAGCAAATACACTTCTCAATATCAGTTTTGGAAAAGAATTTATGGCTAGGCTCCCAAAAGCAATTGCAACATAAAAAAAATTAACAAGCAATACCTTATTCAGCTAAAGAGCTTTTGCATAGTAAAAGAAATTATCGGCCGGGCGCGGTGGCTCAAGCCTGTAATCCCAGCACTTTGGGAGGCCGAGACGGGCGGATCACGAGGTCAGGAGATCGAGACCATCCTGGCTAACACAATGAAACCCCGTCTCCACTAAAAATACAAAAAAAAATTAGCCGGGCGCGGTGGCGGCGCCTGTGGTCCCAGCTACTCGGGAGGCTGAGGCAGGAGAATGGCGGGAACCCGGGAGGCGGAGCTTGCAGTGAGCCGAGATCGCGCCACTGCACTCCAGCCTGGGCGACAGAGCGAGACTCCGCCTCAAAAAAAAAAAAAAAAAAAAAAGAAATTATCAACAGAGTAAACAAACAGGCTACAGATTGGGAGAAAATATTTACAAACTATACATGTGAAAATGATCTAATATCCAGAATCTACAAGGAAATTAAACAACAAGGAAAAAAACAAATAACACAATTAAGAAATGGGCAAAAGACTTGAACAGACACTTCTCAAAATGGAAATGCAAGCAGCCAACAAATATGAAAAAAAAATGCTTAACATCACTGATCAGAGAAATGCAAATCAAAATAATAATGATATACCTTATACTAGTCAGAATGGAAATTAGTAAAAATTCGAAAAATAACAGATGCTGGCAAGGCTGTGGAGAAAAGAAAATGCTTATACACTCTTGGTGGGAATACAAATTAATTCAGGCACTGTGGGAAGCAGTTTGGAGATTTTACAAAAAATTTGAAACAGAGCTACCATTTGACATAGCAATCCCATTACTGGGTATACACCCAAAGGAAAATAAATTGTTCTACCAAAAAGATACATATACTTTTGTGTTTATCTCAGTGCTATTCACAACAGAAAAAAACAAGGAATCAACCTAGGTGCCCAAGTGTATTAATTTTCTCTTGCACTGCTATAAAGAAATACCTGAGACTGGGTACTTCATAAAGAAAAGAGGTTTAACTGGCTCACAGTTCTGTGGGTTGTACAGGAAGCATGATGACTTCTGGAAAGGCCTCAGGAAACTTTCACTCATGGCAGAAGGGTAAGGGAAAGCAGGCGTGTCTTACATAGCCTGAGCAGAAGAAATGAGTGAGATGGGGTCGGGGGATGCCACACACTTTTAAACAACCAGATTTCATGAGAATGCTATCACAAAAACAGCACCAAAGGGTTGGTTCTAAACCATTCATGAGCACTCCATCCCCATGATACAATCACTTGCTACCAGGCCCCACTTCCAACACTGGGGATTACAGTTTGACATGAGATTTGGACAGGGACAGAGATCCAAACCATATTAACATCATCAGTGGATAAGATAAAGAAAATGTGGTACATATACATGGAGTAAAATCTTGTCCTTATTAGCAACATGGATCCAGCTGCAGGCCATCATCATAAGCAAATTAACACAGAAACAGAAAACCAAATACTGTATGTTCTCACTTATAAATAGGAAATAAACATTGAATGTACATGGATACAAATAGGAGAATAATAGACACTGAAGGGTGCTAGAGGAGAATGGTAGAGAGAGGATCTTGTGCTGAAAAACTACCTATTGGGTTCTACGCTCGGTACCTGGGTGATGGAAACATCCACAACCCAAACCTCAGAATTATGTGGTATACCCATGTAAGATACCTATGCATGTACTCCCTGAATTTAAACTAAAATAAAAAAGATTCAAACGGATAAAACATAAAATATATTTAAAAACCAACAAGGAATATTGTTGGTTTATACAAATAGAATTAAAACATATTACAACACTAGCTCGTGTATTAGGAAAAGGAAAAAATGAAATTAAAGTGTTTTAAACAATTTTCCTGGAAGTGGTGAAAGTATCAATTTATATTAGACTGTATTAAGGCAAGGATTCATGTTACAATCTCAAAACAACGACTAAAATAAAAGCAACTTCATACACATTTATAATCTAAACCTAGTATCTAAACAGTAAAAGAAAGATAGTTTAGCTAAATAAATGTCTGACGATGAAGAATTGAGCACGAAAACATACAGGTTCATGATAGAGGAACAGTTCATTGATACAATGGTCAGTTAACCAGAAAGAAATAGTGATTCTAATGTCGCATGCTCCAGTAACTTGCTTAAAAATATCAAATAAAATAAAAACTCATAGCACTAAACAGAAATACATACATCTGCATCATAGTGGGAATTTTAACACACCTCTCATTAACTGATAACAAATGCACAAAAACATCAGTAAATATATAGAAATATACTTGGTCCAATTGACAAATACAGAACACTGAACCCAAGAACTTCAAAATACACTTCCTTCTTAAGATCACAGAGAACATTTACCAAAACTTACTATATTGTATGCCATAGAGTATGTACAAATATCAAAAGCGTGAAAAGTTGAAGAGATATTCTTTGACAAGGGTAGAATTAAGCTAGAAGAAAAGGACAAAAATATAACTAAAAAAATCCACATATTTAGGAAAAAAGTAACATCCTTGCAGCGTTTGTTAATTTAGATAGAGCCATAATTTAATATCATCAATAATGATGCTGGAAGTTATTGTTTAGTATAGGCCAGATACTTTTTTAATTTTCGAGAAATGTATTTGATATCTAGTCATTAAATTAAACATTTTCAGGGGAAAATAATGAGATAATCATGGTAGATAATAATACTAATATTTATTTAGTACTTAACATTGCCCAGCATTGTCAAGTAATAGTTTCACAAGAATTACCTTACCTAATTTTCTGAGTAGAAAGATAATAGAAACATTCTCATTTATACTTTTCAAATGAGAAATTCAAAGTTAAGATTAATTGAATAATTTTCTTAGAGTAATGTTTTCTGTCAGTAGTAAAATTGCTAGAACACAGGTTGCATGATTGTAGATTTTATACTCATGCATCCGTTATTTAAAATTCACTTTTTTTTTTTTTAAACAGGATCTCCCAGGCTGGAGTGCAGTGGCAGGATCATGACTCACTGCAGCGTTTACCTCCTCGGCTCAAGCTATCCTCCCACAGTAGCCTCAGAAGGAACTGAGATTTCAGGTGTTTGGTACCAGCTATTGTTTTAGTGTTATGTTTATTTTTGGTAAAAAAAAGAGGTCTTGCTATCTTGTCCAGGCTGGTTTCGAACTCCTAGGCTCAAGTAATCCTCCTGCCAGTCTCCCAAAAAAAATGAGATTACATGCCTGGCCTAAAAAAATGAGCCAACATGCCTGGCCTAAAATTCACTTTTCATTAAAAAAAAAACAACAACACAAATATCCATTCCAAATAAAATGTAGCAACATTTAAGTAGTCTATCCTAAACTAATAACAAATATCATGTTTAAAGGCAAGTTACTGGAAGAAGTCATGTCAAAGTCAGTACAGGGAAATTTTGTTATGATTCTCCATACTTTCCAATATGATTAAGTTAAAAATTTTTTAAAAAAAATATTATAAATAGTAAACATTTAAACAAAATATAATTGTAAATATTGTAAATGTACACCTCTCAAAAAATCAACAGAACAATTATTTGAATAAAATAATTTAGAACATGAACAATTATGAGACATTAGAAAGAATAAGAGACTTTTTGTATATGAATATTAGCCAGGTAGAAAATATATTCAAGACAAAATACCCTATTCAAGTAGTAACAGACATATAAACAACCAAAATAAATATTAAAAGAGACATATGATACCATCATGAGAATGTTGACAGAAAATCAATGGAGGACATGAAGAAGATGGTGATTAAATTAATAAATGTAGAATTCTGGATTAACTTATATATTTTATGACAGTCAGAAACTCTAGTAGAATTATTTTTCTTATTAAAATAATCTATGTGAAAAATTTGTCTGGAAAACACTCTTCACAAGTTAAAATTAAATTTGAAAAGAGGAATAATAAAAGAAGACTTTCTTTACCAAATATTGAAATAATCGCTTAAAGCTGCCATCATTAAACTTTCCTTATTGGAGACGTAAGCAACATATTATTAAAGCTAGACAGAGCAGAAATAGACAAATACATCTACTAATTTAATGTATGACTAAAATGAAATGACAATGAATGGTGTTCAAATAACTGCCTGATCCTTTGGAACAGAATTGATTCCCAACTCATGCCTTGCACCAAAATTAAAACTAAAAAAGCTAGCATGAAAAGTTTAAATATAAAGTAAACAACCATAAAAGTACTTCTATTTAAATAGAGAAATTTAATTTTGGTACGTTAAGTATGACAATAAATGCAGAAATAATAATTCAAATTTAGATAAAAGGCAAAGGATAATTAAAATTGACAAAAAATTAAACATTTGTATTTTGAAAAACTGAAATTAAATAAAAAAATAGGTTTTCATTTTAAAATTTTTCCTTTACTAGGATAGGAGGTGGTGCAATACAGCTAAATAGAAGCCTTCGCTGATTGTACTCTCCACTGGAATATCAAATTTAACAACTATGTACAGAAAAAAATCACCTTCAAAATAATAAAAAAAATCAGGTGAGCAATTATAGTAACTGATTTTAATTTTTTTTTTTTTTTTTTTTTTTGAGACGGAGTCTTGCTCTGTCGCCCAGGCTGGAGTGCAGTGGCCGGATCTCAGCTCACTGCAAGCTCCGCCTCCCGGGTTCACGCCATTCTCCTGCCTCAGCCTCCCGAGTATCCAGGACTACAGGCGCCCGCCACCGCGCCCGGCTAGTTTTTTTTTTTTTATTTTTTAGCAGAGACGGGGTTTCACCATGTTAGCCAGGATGGTCTCGATCTCCTGACCTCGTGATACACCCGTCTCGGCCTCCCAAAGTGCTGGGATTACAGGCTTGAGCCACCGCGCCCGGCCTCTGATTTTAATTTTATATTGATGAAAGAGACATTGAAGAGTGATGAAAGACAGTCTTGAGTGGCCAACACCACTCCTCCCCCACCCCCCAGCAGTGGCCATGTGGTGTAGAGAATTTGCATTTGGTGGTGGGGGACTGCAGTAACTGTGGGGCTATGCACTGGAACGTAGTGCTGCCCTGTCGCAGCAAAAAGTATCATCAGGCAGAACTCATCCAGAGTCCCGGGAGGGAGCATTTAGATGGGCCCTATCCAGAGGGGAATTGCACATCTCAGCAGATAAAACTTGAGTTTCTGCAAGCCTTGCCACTGTAGGCTATAGTGCTCTGGGATCCTAAATAAACTTGAAAGGCAGTCTAGGCCACAATGACTGCAACTCTTAGGCAAGTCTAGTGATGTGCTAGGTTCAAAGCTAGTGGACTCAGGGGGCATGCAAACTAGTGAAATACAGAGCAACTAAGGGAGTGCTTGCACTTTTTCCCAACCCCATGCAGTGCAGCTCATAGCTCTGAATGAGAGTCCTCTTTTCTGCTTGGCAAGAGCAGATGGAAGAGTCAAGAGAACTTTGTCTTGCAACTTGGATACTAGCTCAGCCACAGTAGGATAGGGCACTGGGAAGACTTGCGATGCCCCATTCCAGGCCCTATTTCTGAGACTACATTTCTAGCACACCCTGGACTAGAAAGGAACCCAATGCCTTCAAGGCAAGGACCTAGTCTTGGCAGGATTTATCAATTTCCTACTAAAATGTCCTTGGGACCTGAATAATCAGCAGTGGTACCCAGATAGTACTTACCATGTGCCTTGCACAAGACTATGAGACGTTCAGTTTTCTGCTGTGACCTACCACAATCTCAGCTGTGGTGGCTGAGGAGCACTACCTCTGCTTGAAAAAAGTGGAGGGAAGACTAAAGGGGACTTTGTCTTGCATCTTAAGTACCAACTCCACCACAGTGGGGTACAACATTAAGCAGGCTTTTAGGGTCCCAGATTCCAGGTCTTGGATTTTGGATGGCATTTCTGGACCTTCCTTGGGCCAGAGGGGAGTTCAATGCCTTGAAAGGTGAGTCTCAGGCAAGACAGCATTCACCAGAAGCTGACTGAAGAGCCCTTGGGCCTTAAGTGAAAATTGACAGTAGCATGGCAATATTCTGCATGGGCTTGAGTTGGTGGTGGCCACAGGGAAAGACTCCTCTGCCTGTGGAAAGGGGAGGGAAGAGTAGAAAGAGCTTTGTCTTGTGGTTTAAAGACCAGGTAAATTGCAGTAGAACAGAGCACCGGGTAAGTTTTTAAGGTTTCTGACTCTACACTTTGCTTCCTGGGTGGCATTTCAGGAACAATATGAGGCCAGGGAATCTTGCCACCCTGAAGGAAACAACATAAGTCTGGCTGGCTTTGCCACCTGAAGATTGTAGAGCCCTAGATCTTTGAGTAGACATAGGTGGTAGCCAGGTAGTGATCAAAGTGATCCTTTAGATCTGGCCCATACCAATGGTAGTGGCCACATGAATGCTTGAGTCACTCCTCCCCCAGCTCCAGGTAGCTCAGCACAGAAAGTGAGATTCCATTTGTTTAGAGGAAAGTAAGGGAAGAGAATAAGACTCTCTGCCTGGTAATAGATAATTCTCGCAGATGTTATCCAAGACTACCAAGGTGGTACTTCTGTGAGTCTGCAAGAGTCACAATATTACTGGGCTTGTGGTGGCCCCTGCTGTGGATACTACAGCAGTGACCAAAAACTTGGATTACAAAACCCAAGTCCCTTTGAATCTGGAAAGCCTTCCTAGGAAGGATGGGTACAAGCAAGACCAGACTGTGAAGATTACAATAAACACATAACTATTCAATGTCCAGACACTAATGAATATCCTCAAGCACCAAGACCATTCAGGAAAACATGACCTCATGAAATAAATATAGTAAGTCCCTAGGAACCAATCCCAGAGAGAGAGAGAGAGAGAGAGAGAGAGAGAGAAGTGGCTTTTCAGAGAATTCAAAGTACCTGTTTTGAGGAAACTCAAAGAAATTTAAGATAACAGAGAAGGAATTCAGAATCCCATCAGATAAATTTAAGAGAGATTGAAACAAATTTAAAAGAAGCAGAAATTCTGGAGGTGAAAAATGCAATTGGTATACTGAAGAATGCATCAGAGTCTCTTAATAACAGAATTGATTAAGCAGAAGAAAGAATTAGTGAGCTTGAAGGCAAACTATTTGAAAGTCAAAGGAAACAAAAGTCAGAAGGAACAAAAGAAAGAATAAAAAAGGTTGAAGCACGCCTACAAGATTTAGAAAATATCTTCAGAAGGCCAACTCTAAGTTATTGGCTTTAAAGAGGAGGGAGAGAGAAAGAGAGAGAGGGAGAGAAGTAGAAAGTTTATTCAAAAGGATGACAAGAGACCTTTCCTAACCTAGAGAAGAATATCTATATGTAAGTAAAGAAGGTTATAGAACACAAAGCAGATTTAATCCAAAGAAGGCATCCAATGATCAGTCTCCCAAAGATCAAGGTAAAGAAAAGATCTTAAAAGCAGCAAGTGCAAAGAAACAGTTAACATACAGTGGTGCTCCAATATGTCTGGCAGCCGACTTTTCAATGGAAACCTTACAGATCAGAATAGACTGTCATGATATATTTAAAGTGCTGAAGGAAAAAAGCCTTTTTACCCTAGAATAGTATATCAGGCAAAAATACCCATCAAACATAAAGAAGAAATAAAGACCTACTCAGACAAACAAAAGCTAAGGGATTTCATCAACACCAGAGCTGTTTTACAAGAAATGCTAATGGGAGTTCTTAAATCTGAAAGAAAATATTAATGAGCAATAATAAATCACCTAAAGGTACAAAACTCACCAGTAATTGCAAGTACACAGAAAAACACAGGATATTATAACACTGTAATTGTGGTGTATAAACTACTCATATCTTAAATAGGAAGTCTAAAAAATGAACTGACCAAAAATAATAATTACAATAATTACAAAAATAATAATAACAATTACAATAATATTATTGTAATATAAATATTACAATAATAATTACAAAAATAATAATAACTTTTCAAGACATAGGTAGTCCAATAAGATACAAACAGAAACAAAATGTTTAAAAGTGGGGCATCAAGTTGAAGCGTAGAGTTTTTATTAACTTTTTTCTTTGCATGTCTGTTAGTTTGTGCAATCAGTGTTATGTTGTCATCAGTTTAAAAAAATGAATTACAAAAACTTATTTTCATGCTTTATGGTAACCTCAAATACAAAATATACAGCATACACACAAAAATAAAAAGTAAAATATACCACCAGAGAAAATCACTTTGTCTAAATGCAAGACAAGAAGGAAGGAAAGAAGGAAGACAAGACCACAAAATAACCAGAAAACAACAAAATAGCAAAAATATGTCCATATTTATCAATAACAGCATTGAATGAAAATGGATTAAACTCTCCAATCAAAAGACATGGAGTGGCTAAATCTATTAAAAAAAAAAAAAGACTCAATGATCTTTTGCCTACAAGAAACACACTTCATCTATAAAGACACACATAGACTGAAAATAATGTGATAGAAAAAGATATTCCATGCAAATGGAAACAAAAAAAGAGCAGGAGTAGCCCCATTTATATCACATAAAATAGATTTTAAGACAAAAACTATAAAAAGAGACAAAGAAGGCCATTATATAATGACAAAGGGGTTAATTTAGCAAGAGAATGTAACAATTGTAAATATATATGCACCCAACACTGGAGCACTCAGATAAATAAAGCACATATTATGAGAGCTAAAGAGAGAGAGATAGGCCTCAATTACAATAATAGTTTGAGAATTTAACATCTCACTTTTACCTTTGGAAAGATCATCCAGACAGAAAATCAACAAAGAAACATCAAATGTAAACTGCACTTTAGACCAAAGGTACCAAATAGATATTTACAGGACATTTCATTCAATGACTGCAGAATACTCATTCTTTTCCTTAACACATGAATCACTGTCAAGCATAGACAATATGTTAGCCCACAAAACAAGTTTTAATACATTCCAAAAAACTGAAATAATATAGAGTAGCTTCTTGAATCAAAACAGAATAAAATTAGAAGCCAATAACAGAGGACTTTTGGAAACTATACAAACACATGGAAATTATACAATATAACATTGAATGATCAGTGGGTCAATGAAGAAATTAAGAAGGAAATTGAAAAATTCTTGAAACAAATGATAATGGAAACACGACATATAAAAACCTATAGGATACAGCAAAAGCAGTATTAAGAGAGAAATTTATAGCTATATGCAACTACATCAAAAAAGTAGAAAAACTTCAAATAAACAGTCTAACAATGTATCTTAAAAAACTATAAAATAGGCCAGGCGTGGTGGCTCACACTTGTAATCCCAGAACTTTGGGAGGCTGAGGCAGGTGGATGACGAGGTCAGGATATAGAGACCAGCCTGGCCAACATGGTGAAACCCCGTCTCTACTAAAAATACAAAAAAAATTAGCTGGGCGTGATGGCATATGCCTATAATCCTAGCTACTTGGGAGGCTGAGGCAGGAGAATGGCGTGAACCCCGGAGGCGGAGGTTGCGGTGAGCCGAGATTGCGCCACTGCACTCCAGCCTGGGCGACAGAGTGAGACTCCATCTCAAAAAAACAAACAAACAAAAAACAAAACAAAAACTAGAAAATAAAGGACAAACCAAACCAAAGATCAGTAAAATAAAAGAAATAATAGAGATCAGAGCAGAAATAAATTAAATTGAAATGAAGAAAACAATACAAATGATTGATGAAATGAAAAGTTGATTTTTGAAAAGGTAAATAAAATTGACAAACTTTTAACCAAATGAAGAAAAAAGAGAGAAGACTCAAATAAATCAGAGATGGAAAATGAGACATTAAAACTGATACTGCAGAAATTCAAAGGATCATTAGAGGTAACTATAAGCAACTATATACCAATAAATTGGAAAACCTAGAAGAAAAGGATAAATTCCTAGACATACACAAACCACCAAAATTGAACCATAATGAAATTTAAAAACTGAACGGATAAATAACAAGCAATGAGATTGAAGCCATAATAAAAAGTCTCCTAGCAAAGTAAAACCTGGGACTTGGTGGCTTTACTGCTAAAATTTACCAAACATTTTAAGAATAAATAATACCAATCCAACTCAAATTCATTCTATTACACCAGCATTACCCTGATACCAAAACCAGACAAAGATACGTAATAAAAAAGAAAAGAATACTATAGGCAATCCCTGATGAACATAGATGCAAAAATCCTCAACAAAATTCAATAACACACTAAAATGATCATTTGTCATGACCAAGTTATATTTATTCCAGGAATTCAAAGATGCTTCATCATATGCAAATTAATCAATGTGATACATCATGTCAGCAGAATGAAGGCCATAAATTATGTGAGTATTTCAACTGATTCTGAAAATCAGAAAAGGAAAATTTAATACCCCTTCATAATAAAACCCTCAAAAAACTGGTGTAGAAGGAACATATCTCAACGTAATAAAATTCATGTACAACAGACCCACAGCTAGTGTCATACTAAATAGGGAAAAACTGAAAGCCTTTCTTCTAAGATCTGGAACATGACAAAGATGTCCACTATCACCACTGTTATTCAACATAATACTGGAAGCTCTAGCTAGATCAATCAGACAAGACAAAGAAATAATGGGCATCCAAACTGGAAAGAAAAATGTAAAATTATCCTTCTTTGCAGATAATATAATCTTATAATTGGAAAATCTAAAGATTACAACAAGAAATACTATTCGAACTAATAAATTCAGTAAAGTGGCAGGATGCAAAATCAACATATAAAAATCAGTAGCATTTCTATATGCCAACAGCAAATATTAAAAATGTGAAAAAGAAACTAAAATGCAATCCCATTTACAGTAGCTTAAAATAAAATTAAATTCATATGAAGTAACTTAACCAGATAAGTGAAAGATCTTTACAGTAAAATCTATAAAACACTGAGGAGAGTAATTCAAGAGGATACAAAAATATAGAATGATACTTTGTTCTCTTGGATTTGAAGAATCGATATTAAAATGTCCATAGTACCCAAAGTGATCTACATATTCAATGCAATCTCTATCAAACTACCAATGACAGTCTTCACAGAAATAGAAAAAACAATTCTAAAATTTATATGGAACCACAAAAGGCCCAGAATTGTCAAAGCTATTCTGAGCTAAAAGAACAAAACCAGAGGAATCACATTATCTTACTTCAAATTATACTACAGAGCTATAGTAACCAAAACAGCATGACAGGATGGTAGTGGCATAAAATTAGACACATAGATATCTCTTTTTATAAAAATCAGAAGTAGAAAAGTGAACAAGATGGCTTCTTTCCTAAAACTCTTCGACTTTTTGTTCTCTTAGCCCATTGAGTTTACCTACTAAGCCTATGGTCAATAAAAATGTGGTTATCTGCTACATGAGAGGTTTTTGGCCTCTACCAAGATAAGATTACACTGCTTTTATCCTTATGAGGCTACTGCTGCAATGGCAACCTGAATATTTTCAGGTTTTATCCTTGGACCAATTGTGATTTATACTCTCCTCATAAAGGTATGAAATGGTTTGGGAATGTACATCGTATAATCAACCTCAAGGTCAGCCTTTTTAACCAAAGTTGACACTGCACTTCCTGTTTTATTTTTCATTCCAAATTTTGGCCAGTCACATTGTCAATGGAGCTTGTTGGAAATTTATTTATCAGATGAAATGACAGCATTAAGATACTTCAGTAGTAAAATATACAAGGACAATCCAGTAGTACAACATGTAAAACACAGAAATGTTTCCATCTGAATATAAATTATACTATTAATACATTTATGAAGAGAAAGTTATAGGTATAACAACACTTTGCAAGTTAAAGATCAGAAATAATAAAGTCCAAAATTTAATTATTTTTATCTGTATGCTTAAAAGAATCTAGCTTTCCACAGTTTCATATTCTGCATAGCCTCTGCCAGTGATATTTTTGGTGACTGATGGCATTGGGGTTTCATCAGCAGCTGTAACTTGGACTGTCTTTCAAAAAGTTCTGTATACTTTCTTCAGTTTCACGTGTTAACTTACTTCCAAGACTCTGATGTTTCTAACCTTTTAAAGATTTCAGAGAACTAATGGGACACATGAGATTTTCACAGTCCGGCCCTGCAGTCATCCAATTGGAGAATGAGCCAATCTTCTTTCGCAAGGGCAGTTATCCCAGACAAGTTCGTGTTCCAAGAAGCCAGATCAGTATTTCCAGAGACCATGGCAGATACTTGGTGGCATCAGGGTAAGAACAATGAGTGGAGAAAATGTGGTTGTCATCATTACCAGAATATGGGTTAGTTGTCTTTTTCTGGAATCTACAGTCTGTAAACTTAAGTTCATATTGGAGAAATCTCTGTGTAAATGATTCACTTTAGCATGGCCAATTTACCCTATCTTTGGTGGAGGTGAACATTCATGTTTACACAATGTATCCTCTGCCAGAGAATGCCATTTTTGTATTTTGTTGTCCTTTTGAAAAATTCAGCAGTTTACAATGTTTATTGCCTTATTCTCCATTTCCTATTTTTGTTGTTCTGCATAGACCCTCCTACTGATATTCTCAATACACTCTCCTAGGAGTAAGCATTCCCCATCCTGTTTTCATCAATTCTCACTATGGAATTAATTCGGTGTAAGACACCTGCCTCCTTAAGTGATTTCTTCAAGATTTTTCCTTAAGTAATTAACCAGCTTAGAGCCAGTTCAGGACTCTGTGGTGACAAATGACTTTTGAGTCTCTGGACAACTTTTATCCGACTCCTTGACTTTTTCATCTCACTGACTAGGAACTGTCAAAGAGAGATAATTGTCCAAGGGTTTCTCCTTAACCATTTTCTCTTTTTGCTACTGATAACCCATATAACTTTACAGCTTCAACCATTACCTTTTTCGCAAATGTATCCACTTTGCTCAGACTACCCATTTATGCTCCAATAGTGTAATTTCAATTTTTTAGTGAACATATATATTTTGAATACTTACCATCATCTCAAATTCAACACGACTGAAATTAAATTAATAATTTACCCTCTCCTACCAATAAGCTGGTACCCAAATTGTTTCCTCATCTTCTTCAAATACTTAACCATCTGGGCTTGAAATTTCAGCACCATGTTTTATTTTTGTGCTGTGCACAGTCATCCATCCTTTTAAACCTGTTTTATCTAACTTATCTTCTACAAAGCCTTTTCTCTTAGTGTGTCTATATAATTATATTGATGTATATATAATCTATACTTAATAATGCATACATATATACACACTGGCATATTCCATACATATTTATATGTGTATGCATCCAAATACATACACACACAGAGGGGTAATTCAGACTGAACTCCCTTAACATTTTCCCCCTTCCGTTTCTGAATTTATCCAGGTTTTCATCAACCACTACGTATTTTTCTACTTTATAAATAAGCTGTCTTTCAAACTTTCCCAAAGTTGTTAGACCTCTGCTCTTATTTCTGTTTTCTCTTACTTTCCCTAGGTCTTTGTTCCATTGAGTATCTCCTCTACTTCACAGATTACATTTTTTATTAAATCTGAAAATATATCTAGTTTCAAACCTGATCCTCCGTTCTATATGGGGTAATGATATCACCATAGACTGAATTCCTCAAACCATGAGCCAACAAATTATGCTTGACAGTCTTCAGTTTTACCACTCACATCTAGTTGTGAGGCCATCCGTTCCAAATAACTCTCCAATATATTTCTCTTTACCGTCATTGCCCTAGTTCATTTCTTTTTACTCAAATAGATTATTTCAAGTTATCCAGCTGGTAGTCCTGACCTCAGATAGTCCCCTGTGCTTCAATTAATTATTCACACTACAGACAGATTTATTATTCCAAAATAAAACTATGATCATGCTGCATAACTTCCTTGCTTAAAATATTTCAGTGTTTCCCTAGCCTGCTGATTGAGTGCCAGATTCCTCAGGGAGACATAGGGGGACCTTGAGGATCTGGTCCTCACCTTATGCCACTTTCTCCCATTCTCCAACCAGATTGACTATTTCAAGGGTTGTCTCAATATATCATGGTATTTTTTCCTCCTTTACTTTTATGCATATTATTGTCTCTGCACATAACTGTTGCCTCAGTCTGAAACACCTTTACCGCTTTCTCAGCCAAGTACTTCAAGATCAAAGCCAGTTTTAGTTGCCTTGGTTTCCTAAGAAATATTAGGCATTTTCTTTTCTGGGATTCTATTTTTAAATAGCTCTTACTCGTTACATTGTAACATAATTATTGTATTATTTTGGTCTTTATTTTTCATTCCTTTGCTCTCAATTACTTGTGCTTTCCACGTTTAGAGTAAAATTCAAGATTTTTTTTAATGGTCTACAAGACCCTGATCTTGCCTTTGGTTACTTTCCTGACCTTATTTCCCTCCACCTTCTCCCCAGCTAACTCTACTCCAGCCACATGGCCCTCCTTCCTATTTCCACACTCATTCTCATATAAGGTACTTTGTGTTTGTTGTTCCTTATGCCTCTTGTCCTCTTCCCCAGGTATTTCCATGTCTGGTGCCCTCCTTTCATACAGGTTTTTGCTCAAACGTTGCTTCCCTGTAAAGGCTGTTTTTCCTGAGTGTGCAGTTTGGGATAACCTGTGCTTCATATTTCCCAGGCATCTTGAATTACATTCTTCAGAATAATACATTCCCAGCCTGCCATCTGAATTACAACTCTTTGACTTGTCCATAAGGGTATATGTGCAACTTGTTCATCATGTCATAAGCATTCTGGTGTTGGCAAAGTATAGTTGGTATATTGGAGTTTTCTTTGGGAAATAATACTAGAGCCAAGTTTCCATATGAAGGTCATGATTAACCATGGATTAACTTAAACCCCCCAAAGCCTTTGGGAATATTTGACTACTGTTAATTAGGATAGCATGTAATGTAGTGGAATGTTTATCTGGACTTAAACTGCATAAAGAAATATACCTCAAGATAATATAGAATCTATGTACATTATTTTGTAAACAAATGTCATAATGTGGACACTGGTGTGCTACCTAATTTATAGTATAATACATATAACTAAATTTAGTTGTGCAGTAGATGGTAGATTAGCACTTTTGTGTTCAAAAATGAGATTTACCATCAATAATAACATATAGTCAAGATCATCAAATATCTGCCTTTGCCCTAGGAACACCAGAGGACCCTCACTCTCAGGATGAATGTTGGGTTGTACTGACCCGAATACTAAGTGTGCAGTCAGGGATTATCCCAACATCTGTTTAGGAAAGACAGATGTTGTCATTACAGACCTTCATTTGTGTGCTCCTCCATAGTTAAAAAGAATGATTCCCAGACATTGAATTCATAAAAGCAAGTATGAAACAGGCAGAAAAAGAAAAATGGAAGTCTCCAGAATGTTTTGAATAAGAAGTTTCAAGACCAGAGAAGAAAATAAGAAACTAGAATGGGGAGTTAGGGGGTATGACAATGGTGAGGGAAAAAAAAAAAAGGTATTGTGAAGAGGTCTAAAGCTACATAAAAAGCCTTTGTATAGTTTGTCTTATGTGAAATTTAATAACCATATAAAACCCAATATGCTTGTTTCATTGCAAGCAGGAGGATGCTATATATATATATTTAAAAATAAAACTGGAGAAACAGCATGCAACTCATAAAAGACATGTAGTTTGAATTTATACATGCATCCATCATGGGGTAGTGTGCACCAAGAGGCAGACCAAGACATTTAGTGGGGATACAAAGTGGTGCTTCCTTCTCTACAGAAAAAGCTGTTCAATCACAGCCAAGCACCTGATATACACAGGCATCACCAAGGAGAGTGACTTTTCAGGACAATAAAGAGTAGCAATTCATACTTTGCTTTAACAAATGGACAAAACAGGCTGGCTGTAGTCTCACTTTTGATGAGGAAAGTCAAGGGCTGCCCACAGGAAAAGGTCTTATTATGGCAAGGAACATCTAATCTTTGCCCACATCTTGCCTCCTTGGCTGTGCCTTGAGAATAACAGGTGACCGAAGTTTTGTGCCAAGTTCATTCTTGACCACAGAGCTGCCCCTAGTGGCTTCTGTGATTCGGAGCTTTGGGAAAAAGGAAAGGGCATAACTACGTGATCACCGATATAAAAATTACCACCAGCCTGTGAATCTCAGGTCCTCCCCTTGGAGATTGGCTTGGACCCAAAACCCCTTCTATCTACCGATAACAGATTGTGATATTTGTGCTCCAGTTTCATTGATCAAGGCTGCCAGCAAAGTTCATCTTACCTAGATTTTATCCAAGTGACAAAGAGAGGGGCAGATGGACCTGGCACAGTGTCATTTGTCTGGGGCCTTGACCCTGCCTAGGTATGGTGCCTGCTGGCAGTTGAACATTTTATACTCCTGGGTTTTTATCCAGGTCCTAATCTTGCAGCTGCATTCAGGGAAAACACCCTAAATACAGCTTCTGTCAAACCAGCCTCACAGTTGAATGTTCTTCCCAGGACCTGTAAAGGACAAATTGAACTATTCACTCACACATACCTCCCTTTTCAAAACGACTGCTGTCAACACGCTTCCTAAACACAGACTAATTGCACAGATTAAGATGGCGGTTTGCGTGATTTTCAGGAAATCTAAAAGCTTCAAAAAATCTAAATGGTTTTGTAAGTCTTCAGAATGCACACTTACAACAGCATAAATGAGGGCTTCTCTCCCATTAGGGAACTGGAGTCTGTTACTTTATCCCCATTGACTCTCGTAATATCCCTGGCTCAGCACCACATGCAACAGATGCAAAGGGTCACCAGTGAAGGGCAAAATATTTTGTGAAAATAATAGAACTATGCTATCTACATAGCCAGTTTTTCCCACTCTGCACTTTCAGTGCTATCGCCTTGTTTTCATATAATGATTTTCTTTTTATTTGCTAGAGTTTATTTTGTTGAATATGGCGGAAAGACAAAAAACAAAACAAAACAAAAGGAATGTATTTTTGTTTTTTCCCCAAGTATTAACCAAGCACTGTCCAGAGCCTACTTCATATGAGCTTTGCCATCCTAAAAAAATTTGTTTCTTATGCCTCTTCCTTGGCCCTGAACCTGAGTGATTTTTCTTAGCTAATCAAGCTTAAATAATATGTAACAGGCAAGAAAAAGAAATCACTAAAATATAGAAATGGCTGCAGCTGTTTTCTGCATTATAGGAGAATAGCAGAATTCATCTCGGCAGTAGATGCTTTTTTATTTAGGAAAACATACTGATGAGATTTTTAGATTATTCAAAATTAGGTCCCCAAGACTGGTCCAGGGTAGAAGTGGAGAGAGAAGAACAAAATTACTCTGAATTATCAAGTGTCAAGAAGTTTGCTTTTGTGCCTTGCTGGTTTTAGAGGTAGGAGTAGTGGTGTGTTCTAGAAATAGGAGAATATGGAAATTGAGACAAACACATTATATATAAACACTCACACACACAGACACACAGACACATCAGGAAATTGTGGCCAGCTGGATTCTGAACAAGAATAAGGCTTTCTAAAAAATGTCTTGGGATAGAGATGACTAAAAATTTTTAATAGTCATATTTATCAATCCTAGGCTGTTTGCCATTTTGCTATAATACCCCCCAATACCTCATATAGTGCCCCAATCTTCAGTTAGAATATTCTATACCCAATAGAATATTATATTCTGCATCACTTTGAATTAATGGTGGTTCCAGTAATGAAGGGGACAGGCTACCCAATGCACAGAGCTAGGTAGTACCTAGAAGGTTCAGGAGATGCAGAAGTAAACAGGTATTGTAAAAGGAAAGATGTGCAAGGAGAAGCAGAAGTAAGATGGAGAGGATGGCAGAGGTAGGGGCAGGAGAACATCAACACTCCTGCCCTGGAATCCTCAGGAGATGCAGAAGGGTGCAGGCTTTCTCGCAGTTGAGATTCGGTCATGGTATTTTATTTGGCTATAAAAAGAAACTATCGCCACAGCAGGTTCTATCTTGCCACAAATAAAACTGTTCACAGTTCCTTTTGGGTACCCCCAAACCTGAACCTCCTCCCCGTGTCGGCCATCCCTGCTGTCCATTTCCCACTCTCTCCAAACTCTACCTATAACCATTCTGTGCTTTCTGTTAAGCCATTTGCTTCAGTCTGGAAAGCCCCTGGGTTCATTTCACTGCTTAGTCACATTCTACCCATTATTCAATGCCCAACTAAAGCTCTACCTTTTTCATGAAGTTGATTTTGGCCCTTGGTGTCTACATGTTAATCTCCCATTTCTGAAGTCCGATAGCACTCATCGCAAGAAAGGCATAATACAGCAATGTGATAGTAATCTTCTATTTTCTGTTTCTTCTGTCTTCAGTTGGTTTGCCCCAGACAATAATGGATATTCTTAAGGTAAAGAATATGTGTTGTTTATTTTTCTCATATGTTTCAACTCCATCTAGCCTATTCCTGGATACCTACTAATGTTTCAATTTGCATTTGGTTAATGGATAAAGAGTTGCATCGGTCTTTAAAATAAGAATTTATTATCCAGAAAAAGTTCACTTGTGGGAATCCAGCCAAGCGTTGTGTCCTCAGCTGATGCTGCTTATATGGGCCAATGTATGGTAAATGAAAAAATTACTATAATGAATAAAATATTAAAATCTTCAACATAATTTTGAAAAATAAGACTTTCTGAGCTCTATCTTTATGTGCTCTCCAATTCCACATAATTTTTCTACCTCTTCCTATTCATAAATGAACTCTTGTTTCCAATATAACTTCATTAAGAGAAGCCAAAAGAAAGAAAAACCTAATGAATTCCTTTAGTCAAAGAGTGATTCAACTTGGGAGAACTTATGAATTCCTTCAACAATTATTTAAATATTGGGAGTATAATTAGATTAATGAAAGACTAGTATTTCAAACCTCAGATCAACTTGAGTATGGCAAGTTCCAACATTAAAAGTACAACCACAGACACAAAGTGTATATTTTGAACAATTCTACATGAGTCAAGGGTACTGGAAGGCCTACAGAATTCATTACATGTGCCCATTTTTACTGTTGCCTTCCCTTTTTATGCTTTTCACTTTTTAGTTTTGCTTTTTCTTTCTCTTGCACCCTTTCCCTTTTGCTCCATGCCTTATTCTGCATATAGCTTTGCATCTGTTGCCTTCACAGCTCTTTTTCATTTATGAGCTGTAGCTAGGCTACCATCATCTGCAGAAAGGCTGTATCAACTGAGAACACTTGGAAATAAAATGAAGGTGCCCCTCACATGAAGGTTAGTTTATAAAGTCAGAGCATAAACAAGAAGAAAATTGGATATTTTGAAATTACCCTTGAAACTCCCTTTGGTGGGTGCCATGTAAGAGATCTTCTCTCACCAAATTGAGCAAAGTCAGTGTTTCCTCCAGCATTGGAATTGATCACTGTGTATTCAGCTGAACCCCTGATAAAGGAGTTGGCTTCTTCACATAGGCTATGTTGATCCAAAAATGAGGTCTTTAAACACATTTAATGGGATGAGCTGCTAAGGCTTTTTGAGGCATATGGCAACCAAGATGCCGGCAGAAGGCAGATTCTGGGCTCCCAATTTGTGCAATTTATGCTAGTTCTAGAATATTTGCACACTGAACGACTGTACAAGCTGAATATCAGTATCAATTAAGTGGATATTTGTCTTCTTTTCTACTTATTTTTCTCTTTCCTTTACCTTCTTTTTCTCTTTCTCTCCCATCAAAATATACATGATAAAATCCCATTGAGTTGAATATGTATATCATGTAATAGTACCCTAGCATCAGATGAAAGTGCCCATTACCTTGTAAATGAAGTCATATATCTCTCTATTATGCTCTTAGTCATTCACTTGAAAATAATTGAGGACATGCAAAGAGCTTCTGCCCATCAAAGGTGGCAACTTGCATGGTCAAGCAGATACGTTTTTTGTTGTAATCCTTCATTGTCTCTTATCTTTGAATTATGTTAATAGATCTGATTAAGCAAAAAAAAAATGAAGTAAATATTTTCTATCATTAACATTGTTTTTTCTTGCTTTGCTTGTCACATGGGAAGCCTTTGAATCTTTTTTTTTTTAATACTTTAAGTTCTAGGGTACATGTGCACAACGTGCAGGTTTGTTACATATGTATACATGTGCCATGTTGGTGTGCTGCACCCATTAACTCGTCATTTACATTAGGTATATCTCCTAATGCTATCCCTCTCCGCTACCCCCTCCCCACAATAGGACCGGGTGTGTGATGTTCCCCTTCCTGTGTCCAAGTGATCTCATTGTTCAATTCCCACCTATGAGTGAGAACATGCAGTATTTGGTTTTCTGTTCTTGCGATAGTTTGCTGAGAATGATAGTTTCCAGCTGCATCCATGTCCCTACAAAGGACACAAACTCATCCTTTTTTATGGCTGCATAGCATTCCGTGGTGTATATGTGCCACATTTTCTTAATCCCGTCTGTCACTGATGGACATTTGGGTTGATTCCAAGTCATTGCTATTGTGAATAGTGCCACAATAAACATATGTGTGCATGTGTCTTTATAGCAGCATGACTTACAATCCTTTGGGTATATCCCCAGTAATGGGATGGCTGGGTCAAATGGTATTTCTAGTTCTAGATCCTTGAGGAATCGCCACACTGTTTTCCACAATGGTTGAACTACTTTACAGTCCCACCAACAGTGTAAAAGTGTTCCTATTTCTCCATATCCTCTCCAGCACCTGTTGTTTCCTGATTTTTTAATGATTGCCATTCTAACTGGTGTGAGATGGTATCTCATTGTGGTTTTGATTTGCATTTCTCTGATGGCCAGTGATGATGAGCGTTTTTTCATGTGTCTGTTGGCTGTATGAACGTCTTCTTTTGAGAAGTGTCTGTTCATATCTTTTGCCCACTTTTTGATGGGGTTGTTTTTTTCTTGTAAATTTGTTTGAGTTCTTTATAGGTTCTGGATATTAGCCCTTTGTCAGATGAGTAGATTGCAAAAATGTTCTCCAATTCTGTAGGTTGCCTGTTCACTCTGATGGTAGTTTCTTTTGCTGTGCAGAAGCTCTTTAGTTTAATTAGATCCCATTTGTCTATTTTGGCTTTTGTTGCCGTTGCTTTTGGTGTTTTAGACATGAAGTCCTTGCCCATGCCTCTGTCCTGAATGGTATTACCTAGGTTTTCTTCTAGGGATTTTATGGTTTTAGGTCTAACATTTAAGTCTCTAATCCATCTTGAATTAATTTTCATATAAGGAGTAAGGAAAAGATCCAGTTTCAGCTTTCTACTTATGGCTAGCCAATTTTCCCAGCACCATTTACTAAATAGGGAATCCTTTCCCCATTTCTTGTTTTTGTCAGGTTTGTCAAAGATCAGATGGCTGTAGATGTGTGGTATTACTTCTGAGGGCTCTGTTCTGTTCCATTGGTCTATATCTCTGTTTTGGTACCAGTACCAGGCTGTTTTGGTACCAGTACCAGGCTGTTTTGGTTACTGTAGCCTTGTAGTATAGTTTGAAGTCAGGTAGCGTGATGCCTCCAGCTTTGTTCTTTTGGCTTAGGATTGTCTTGGCAATGCGGGGTCTTTTTTGGTTCCATATGAACTTTAAAGCAGTTTTTTCCAATTCTGTGAAGAAAGTCATTGGTAGCTTAATGGAGATGGCATTGAATCTATAAATTACCCTGGGCAGTATGGCCATTTTCACAATATTGATTTTTCCTATCCATGATCATGGTATGTTCTTCCATTTGTTTGTGTCCTCTTTTATATCACTGAGCAGTGGTTTGTAGTTCTCCTTGAAGAGATTCTTTACATCCCTGTAAATTGGATTCCTAGGTATTTTATTCTCTTTGAAGTTATTGTGAATGGGAGTTCATTCATGATTTGGCTCTCTGTCTGTTACTGGTGTATAAGAATGCTTGTGATTTTTGCACATTGATTTTGTATCCTGAGACTTTGATGAATCTGTTTTTTTCCCCTGTGCCTCTCAGTCAAGATGCGATGAACAATGATGTTGGTGAACCTCATCATTGCACTGCTGACTGGAGTCAGCCTGGCTTCATCTTCCCTCTCAACTTCAGAGTGAGTGACAGAGCTGGAGGGAATGGCATTGAGAGTCTGGCTGCTCTTCCACTAACTGGAAGGAAACAGTATGCAGATCTGAGTACTTCCAACCAGCCTAGATGACTCAGTGGATTGGCTTTCAGGGAAAAAAAAATATTTCTCAGTTCTTATAATAACTATGTTATACACTATGGGCATTAATGCAACTCCTCTTGGAGTAGGCACTGAAATTAACCCACAAAGTTTCTAAAATATATGCTCAGGTAGTAGATCAACATTAGATATATGCCCATATTTTCTCAATGACAGTATTAAATTTACTGACTCATAAATGTATACTGTAGTTCTTTTCATGTGGTCATTTATTTGGCAGATTTGGAGAAAATTTTATGACTACCATTTAATTCATTTTTAAGTGATGGTTTTACTCTTGAAGTTCATCGAACAAAATAAGACTATTCGATGGAGAAAAGATTGTCTTCATATGTAAAAATAAAATTTATTACGCAATTTTTGCCTTGCCAAGAATTTTTCTAACTGTATCTCAAGGAAAGTTAATCTATTTTGAAGTTCAATATAATAAATAACTATAATTGATTTACTTAACGTTTTGTTAATTCACACAAATGTATTAGTATGATTTTATAGTTTAGTCACAGTAGCAGCAGTATAATATATAATTACTGATCTGAAGAACAAACAGTATCTATACTTTATATCTTTAAACATATCTCAAGTTATATTTGTAATAATTGGATGCCCTCAAAACCCAGATGGCTATAGAAGGAATAGAAAGTAGGTGCTCCTCATAAGTAATCTTTTAATCATGGCAACAGCACCATTTCCTAGGTGCCTATTACAGGGTCAATGATAATATATTATCACATTAATCTTTACAGCATCCCTGTGAAGTTAAGGGAGTTATTTATCTGCACATTTTACTGAAGCTACATGTATCCGGAAAGCAGCTTAGTTTATTCAGCTTGTTGGTGGCAAATGCAATCATCAAAATTGGTTGGAATTTCTGTCCATATTTCCTGCTGCCTCTTGAGTTTGGAGTTATGCTTTCATCTCTCAAATCAGAAACAACAATACAAACATCCACCATGTCAGGCATGGTGCTAATTTTAGACTAGGTTTCCAAGGCAGTTTGAGATAGTCTCTTAGATTATAAACTGTTACCTGCGTACTTGCGTTCAAGCTGGTTGGTTATTTCCCACTCACATCCAAGACTGGCAAGATTACTAGCTAGGAAGATTCTAGCATTGATACTCTTCTATTTGAAGGTCTTCAGGAAACTGTAATAGGATTATTTTCACAAAATTTGTTGAAGATACTGGTCTAGAACACTGTAGCATGCATCAAACATGACCTTTGGACACATTTCTTTTTCTCTTTAGATTTGTTTTCTTATGACAACTTTACTTTTCTATTGGCTTATTATAAGAAGAATATTTCACAGAGAAATGAAATATTTAGACTGTCTAAACATCAAGCAATAAGTATTTACCAATTAGCCACTACGGAGATATTATAGAGAATTAAAAAGAAGTATGTCAAGTTAGTCTAACTCTTAAAGAAGTTTAAAATAAGCAGAGGAGGCATATATGTACATTTGTGAAATCAGAACGCTGCAGTACTGTATGACTAAGTGGAAAATGACTACTAAAGAAAATAAAGGCTGCCCTAAATCTTGTGCAATTTTAAATTAAGAAACTTTATTAAAATGTGTCATGATATAGAAAGTAATTAGTATCAGGGACATCACTGTAAAAGTTTCAGGCATCATAGTACACAATCACTGGAGTTAGAAAGCCTAGATACAAACCTGTCTTTTGGCTGCCATTTTTTTCAGCTGTGTGGTTTTAGAAAACCACTTACCTCTCTGTGCTTCACTTCCTTATCTATAAACTGGGGGACATTCTTTGTAGTTTATGCTGTTTATGTGATGTAAGTGATGCTCATGTTTACTATACTGCTCTAGGCTAAATAGGCATGAGTCATTGATTCAGGCAGTGGCTATCATCAGTTGAATACTTAGCAATAGCCATTAGCTGCCCATAGTCTTTGACTAAATAATTCTACTGAGATATCTTTATTATAAAGAGAAAGTGTTAGGGAGGGTAGAGTCAATTAGCATTTGTTGAGTTTACACTGGATGAAGTCCACAGACTCTTTTCGACTTAATCCCTAATGAAGCCCAGAGTTGTCAAGTAATTTGCCAGTATGTAGAAGTGAAGTTAGGTTTGAACATACACCTTGTACAAAGTTCCTACTGTCAAATCAGTCATGCCACAGCAGATACACATTACTAGCTACACAAATAAGTTTCTGAAGTGTAATCTATTATAATGAAAATAATCAGAAACTATCTAAATGGCCAACATCAAATAATAAGTTTAATTAAATACGGTAAATGAACTTAATAAAATGGATGCATTTATAAAAATTATAATTTAATACACTACTTAGTAAGACTATAAAGAGAAAAAATAATAAAAAGTAATTCTTAATGTTACATAAACATTTGCTATACACTGACACAAAAGATATGTATTTATGTATAATTTACACATAGTTCAGGCTGTATTACATTTTTACATAAAATTTCTGGAGTCAGAAATTTAAATATAATGTATTAATTTGCACAATTTTGAAGGTTGCTAATTGGTTTATAAAATTACTTCAAAGTATATATAGAGCAAATTCTAATTGTTAGCCACCGAAGTTAGTTCTGTGTGTTTAATGATGAGGAGGTGGCGTTGCCTCCCTGAAGGAGCTTGCAGTCCACTAATCCAGTAAAGAAATTAATACTTTCAAAATATTTTAGCCATTTAGAAACAAAGACAAAAATGGTTTTGTATAGTAAGCTTTCTTTAATCCAAATGGAAATCTACGTAGTTGGAATATACAAGTATAACATGAAATAAATGTTTAAACATAGAAGAATATTTATTATATAAGCCTGAAGTGTGTAATTCATTTTTAAAAGAAAAAAACCCACTGACACCATGAAATAAATTAATAATAAATTCACCTATATGAAAATTACTATGAATGAAGAAAAAAGAAAATAGGACTGGAGAATAATATCTGTAACACACAGGGCAAATTAATTTACTACATATGATTGGCCAAATCCTAATAAATAATTAGATAACTTGAAAATGTACCTGAATAAATAACACAACATAGAAAATAAATTAAAAAAATTAGAATTTCAGAAGCAGCATATGGAGGAAACGAGTCAAAGGCCCAAATGAAAAGAGATAATGGCTAAAAATTTTCTTGAAGTGATGAAAACCAGCAATCTTCCACTTCAGGGAAAAAACACATCTCAACCAAGACTTAAAAAAGAAAAAGCTTCATATATAGACACTTTTATTTTTCCTTTCAAACTGCAACACAGTAAAGACAAGCCTAAGGTCTCTGAAACATCCAGAAAAGAGAAACAAATCATCCACAAAGAATATTCTATTAGACAATCATCAGAACTCTCAAGGTGAAAGTCAGAGCACAGTGAAATTGTAACCTTAAACTTCTAGATAACAAAGTAATAATAGTCACCCCAGTTTCAGTCTCTGTATGATTTTTTTTAAATGGTGGCAAAAAAGTTTTTTTTTCAGAAACACAAACAAAATCTTAAAGAATGGATTACCCTTAAGAATAAAGGATGTGCATTAGGAGACATGAAAATATTTTTAGAAGGAAATTCAGATATTTAAGGGGATCATGGAAATAAAAGGCAATTATGTACTTAAATTAAAACAAACCCTGGTTGTTAAAAAGAATAAAAATGCTGACCAATGAGTGTGGCTTAAGAATAAGTCTAAGTGATATGAAAACACTAGCCAAAAACATATAAGTTGGAAAGAAGTGATTAGAGTTAATAAATTCTGAGTTATTTTAAATCATCTGTATTGTTAAAAATTTCAAGGGCTAAGCGTGAAAGAATACACACGTATTACTTTAAAGGGAAAAATAGAATCTACAGTGAAATATTTCACCAAAAATCAATCAAAAAAAGAAAAAATGAGATAGAAAAGAAGCAGAAAAATAAATCAGGACAAATTAAAATACAAATAATCTCTTAGAAATAAAACAATATGTATAATTTATCTTAATCGAGGTTAGCAGGCTAATCAACACATAAAAATCCAGATTCTTTTACTGGGCTAGGAATGGACTTCTGGGTGGGTGTGGTGACTCACTCCTGTGATTTCAGCACTTTGAGAGGCTGAGATGGAAGGATTGCTTGGGTCCAGGAGTTGGAGACCAGCCTGGGCAAGATGGTGAGATACTCCTGTCTCTACAAATTTTTTTTAAAAATTAGCCATTCTCTGTGGTGCACCCCTGTAGTCCCAGCTACTTGGGAGGAAAAGGCAGAAGGATATCTTGAGCCCAGGAGTTCAAGGCTGCAGAGAGCTATGATTGTGCCATTGTACTTCAGCCTGGGTGACCAAGTGAGACTTCATGTCTTTTAAAAAAAAAAAAAAAAATGACTTCTACTATGTGTGGCTTAAAATAAACACAGCAAAAAGATGCAACATAATTGTAAGTAAATGATAGAAAAATTATAAACCCAAATCTAATAATAGAAGACTATAGAGCTATATTAAGAGAAGACTAATACATCAAGGAGCTTTACTAGACCTAACGAGAGTCAATGCAGAACTATAATATTTTCACTAAGTTAAAAAGGTGTAACAATTTTAAATGTATAATTTCTATAATTTCTGTATCTTAAAAACTAATACAGTATTTACCAAAAATGAATGCAGTTTGACTGAAATGCAAAGCCCAATAAATTTTTAAAAATTAAAATCATTTGAAATATAACCTTTCATCAAATTCAATTAAGCAAGAAATTTTAAAAAAACATAATCTATACTTCTCTATTTTAGAAATTTTAAAATATACCTAAAAATATACTGCTGAAAAATTTGAGGCCAAAAAGAAATCATAATGAAAATTCAAAAACACATCGAACAAAATAACAACAAAAATATCATGAAAGAAATTTTGTGGGAGGCAGTTAAATTTCACAATAATTAGAGAGAAATATAAAGTTTTAAGTTCTTATGGTAGAAAAGAATATATCTTGAAAGCTAATAAATTAGGCATCTATCTTAATTTAGAAAAAAATGAAAAAAACTTAAGGAACGAATAATGAAACAAATAATAAAGGTTAGAGTAGACATGATGAAAAAGAAAAAAAAATATATATCATTACAAAGGATTTAGAACTATAAAAGTTAGTTCATTGAAAAAGGCTAATAAAATGAACAGAAGTCTGGCAAGATAAAATAAAAACATTGGAAGCCATATAGTAAATATAGGGTATCATATTAATAATGTAAATAAACTAACAGGTTTTTATTGAATTGGGCTTCGTCTGTATGCATATCTGCTGCCTCCCAATACATTATTTATTCTTCTTCTTTTTTTTTTTTTTTTTGAGACGGAGTCTCGCTCTGTCGCCCAGGCTGGAGTGCAGTGGCCGGATCTCAGCTTACTGCAAGCTCCGCCTCCCAGGTTCACGCCATTCTCCTGCCTCAGCCTCCCGAGTAGCTGGGACTACAGGCGCCCGCCACCTCGCCCGGCTAGTTTTTTGTATTTTTTTAGTAGAGACGGGGTTTCACCATGTTAGCCAGGATGGTCTCGATTTCCTGACCTCGTGATCCGCCCGTCTCGGCCTCCCAAAGTGCTGGGATTACAGACTTGAGCCACCGTGCCCGGCCACATTATTTATTCTTAACCTCCAGAATTGAATGTAACTTTTTAAACAAAGACATTCTGATGCACTAGTTTTTGTTGTGATTGTTCCACTTTGAGGCAAGGTCATAGTATTTTCCAATGGAGATGAAAAATGTTAACATTATTTTTATCTCTCTCATGGATTCATGATTCTTCCAGTTTTTTAGTCTTTACAAAAATTTCTTATGATAAAGAAAGCTCAAACTATAAAAGAAAAGCTACCATAGTTTGAAGATCTGTTTCTCAACAGACACTATGTAGAGACTGAAAAGAAGACAAGCCCTCGGAAATGGTATTTGTAATAAATAAAACCAGCAAAGAATTAGTACAAGAAATTGTACTTAATGAAAACTTTTATAAACCAGTAAGAAAAAGACAATCCAATATAAAAATGGGCAAAATATGTGAACAAACATTTTAGAATAGGGAAAACACAAATGAACCCCAAATCATATGAAAATATTCTCAATTTTATTAGTAATCAGAGAACAGCTAATTGTTTACTTACCAGATTGGAAACCACCGTAACATCTGAAAATACCAAGCATTTTCACATGAGTGGAATAATCACTGGTGGGGTTCCCCAATTAGACAGCCACTTTGGAAAATAATTTGGCATATTTAGTAAGGCTCAGCATATCTGGTAGCCAGTGATTCCACTATTAAAGACCTGTGTCTTTGAGGAACTCATATGCTAGTCAACAAAGATATGAAACAACATCTGTAGAAGAACTGCGTTCAATAGCAAAAAATGTTCATTAATAGAGGGATATATAAATTTGTGATTATTCATTTAATGGAATATAATATAA
Organism: Macaca thibetana thibetana; assembly: GCF_024542745.1. Classification (NCBI taxonomy): domain Eukaryota; kingdom Metazoa; phylum Chordata; class Mammalia; order Primates; family Cercopithecidae; genus Macaca; species Macaca thibetana. The sequence continues at coordinate 163,571,360 of NC_065582.1, forward strand.
GAGTAAAGATGTATAAACTAATTACATGCAACAATATGGATGAATCTCAAAAATCAAAAGTGTGAAAGAAGCAAATCATCACTGGATATATAGAGTATAAAATCTTATTCTATTTACTTAATGTTCAAAACCAGCTATTACCAAATAGTACATACTTTAGGCATACATACATATGTAATAAAAATTTGAATCAAAGTTGTGAAATTATTAGCACAAAAAATTCAGTTACCTCTGAAGATGCTGAAATAGTTTATAGAGGTACATTTTGAAACTTTCAAGATATTTCTGAAGCTTGTTGTTAGGTACAGGGGGTTCATTTTATTTATTTATTTATTTATTTATTTATTTATTTAATGTATTGAGACAGAGTCTCACTCTGTCACCCAGGCTGGAGTGCAGTGGCATGATCTCGACTCACTGCAGCCTCCATCTCATGGGTTCAAGCGATTCTCCTGCCTCAGCCTCCCGAGTAGCTGGTATTACAGGCACCCACCACCACACCCAGCTAATTTTTTTGTAGTTTTAGTAGAGACAGGGTTTAGTTAGCCGGGCTGGTCTCAAACTCCTGACCTCAAGTGAACCGCCCACCTCAACCTCCCAAAGTGCTGGGATTACAGGCGTGAGCCACTGTACCCAGCCTACTTTATTCATTTTTATTAATGTTCTTTAACGTGTACATGCATATTTATATGCTCTCTTTGATATGTATGGCATATTTCCCAATTACAAAATGAAAAAAAATTCCGTTCAATGAGCTTCTTTTAATCTATTGAAATTTGGCCATTGAAACCTTTTGTTGTTTTTTGTGCTTTCCCCAAACCCTGGCTAATAGTTCAGTACAAAATAACAGGAAAAATCACTTTTCTTTAGTAACATGATATTCTCTAAGAACCTCCCTGGAGGACAGCACATCTCTATTTACGGGAAAGGACATGGGAAAGTAAAACAGCCTTTACATTGAATACTATTTACTAGGTGTTGTGTTATAATCTTTACATCTATCTTATCTGATAAACAGAGTGACCCTCTGAAATGTTATTTTTGCTATTTTTTTCTCCAAAACACAGAAAACTAAGGCCCATCTTTTTTCAGACCTGTGACTTGAGGCCAATGTAGTTTCACTCCAAGCCCCTATTTTCTCTTCACATGTTCAGTACGTACTTCTGATACTCTGAGATAGTGAGCTGCCTGAGATCAAGAACTGTTTTTCACCTTCCTACCCTTTAGTTCTGAGCACAAGATGAGGCTTGGAGTCTGTACAGTAAAAGCCTAATTAATGATTCGTTATCGCTGGAAGCTTTAGGATTGACATTTTTGGCTCAAGTGCTCATTTGCAACTCATAATGGCCACCACAAGAGAGGAACATTTTAAATTATTTGATTCAATGTTTTTACATTGCAATTAAGTAAACTGACTCCTGACATATTTAAATGGCATGTTCAAGACACTACGTCCACAGAATAAAGTGGAAAATCCATCTCTTTGGCTCTCTTTTCCTGGGCTTCTCATTCAAACACCTCCTCCTGTGAATTAGCTACTTTTTTCTATTCATTAAATAGGGCCCAGTTTAAGAGTTTAATACCTATCTGTTTGTCCAATCCATTCCCTGACTCAGGTGTTTTCCTTAGTGAATAGAGCTGAGGACATTTTAATTAATTTATTATGTCCCTTCAATTAGGGGACCCAATTAATAATTGAAATGGGTTTTTAATTGGTTTATATCCTCTAGGGTATCATATTAATAACATAAATAAACTAACAGGTTTGCATTGAATTAGGCTTCATCTATATGCATATCTGCTGCCTCCCAATACATTATCTATTCTTAACCTCCAAAATTGAGTGCAACTTTTTAAACAAAGGCATTCTGATGAACTAGTTTTTGTTGTGGTTGTTGTTCCGCTTTGAGGCAAGGTCATAGTATTTTCCAGTTGAGATGAAAAATGTTAACATTATTTTTATCTTTCTTATGGATTCATAATTTTTCCAGTTTTCAAATCCTATCATGTTGAATTACCATTGAGTCATCTCTCTTCTTCAGATGTCGGTCTAATCACAGACTCATGTACATTTAGAGATAGGAAGATCTTTAGAAATCACTTGATAAGAACCAATGCATTTGAAAATCAGGGGAGTTCCGTGGTGTGATCAAATTCACACAGCAAGCTAGTAGCAAGGACAGTAGTTTCTCTTTAGACATCATCTTGATTTTTTTCTCAAATGTCATTAATTTTAGTTGTTCATTTCGCTTTGGTAAGTCACTGTAGAAGGCCCACTTCACATTTGGATTGATCTTCCTTTCTCTTGAGAATAACTAAAGGATTTGCCTTATTGAAAAAATCAAATTTAACTGTATTATTCTCAGCACTCAGCACAATACTAGGCCCAACAAAGTCTCCATTACACATTAATTGGAATAAACTGCCCAATGGCAACTATCATTTTCTCTGCCTGTAGCATTAACTCCATGCACCCCAGCAGGACATTCAACCACAATCCACACCTGAACGCCTGGTCTAAATTTATTTTTCCAACCTTGTTCCTGATGTTTCCCTTACACAGATTATCTACTGAATGTAGGTATCTCCTTTTCCATTGAATCTCACTGGTTTATTCTTTCTTCTACGTCTCTAGTTCTGAAAGTTTTTTTTTTTTTTTTTAAATTCTTCGGTTTTCAAAGTATTACCCTCAGAACTTGATGAAGACTTTAATTCTCGTCCCTCTTCACTAACTCCGTGGGTGATGTCTACCAATCTGTTTTAGCAATCTTCCTGGTGATTCTGATGCGTGTGAAACTTTGAGAACCCCTGCTTTAACTTCTTGGATGGAGAAAGAGTCCTGGTCACCAAATTACACAGGTCCCTCGAGGCTCAACTTTTTCTAAGTGGCTAAACGAAGCCCTTTGCAATACTCACATCAACATCAAATTTCCTTTTTCAATGAATTAGAATAAGGTTTTTTAAAATTTGAGGTATATGCCTTATTATTGCCAAGTGAGAGCTGGTTGACGGCCTTTATTCCTAATTTTTCTTCTACAGAATACCTCACACTTGCTTGTGCTTCAATAAATGCTTATTGGATCACTAGGGGCAGTAATAATGATGATGACAATAACAATTAACTATTACAGTGGATGCCTGTCTTGTTTGTGGATCTACAACATCTTTTCCAATACTCTAAGTTTGGGGTTCCTTATATTACAGGTTGTATTTTCTTTTCGTTTTTTTTTTTTTTTTTTTTCTTTTTTTTCTTCTTCTTCGAGACACAGTCTTACTCTGTTACCCAGGACGAAGTGCAATGGTGTGATCTCGGCTCACTGCAACCTCTGCCACCTGGGTTCAAGAGATTCTCCCTGCCTCAGTCTCCTGAGTTGCTGGGAATATAGGCACCTGCCACAATGCCCGGCTAATTTTTATATTTTTAGTAGAGACAGGGTTTTGCCATGTTGGCCAGGCTAGTCTCCAACTCCTGACCTCAGGTGATCCACCCACCTCAGCCTCCCAAAGTGCTGGGATTACAGGCATGAGCCACCATGCCCGGCCTTACAGTCTATTTTCTCAAAATAAAAGAATAAACTCATCCATTTTCTCTTATAGCCAGTGCACCACCAATCAGAGGCCTCAAAGACCTAGTGATGGAGAAAGGAAGGGCCTGAGAGCTCTTTCTTCTCTAATAGAGCCATAAGGCCAAGTTCCTCAGAAATGACAAGTTCCAAGAATAGGGCATTGGCATCTAATGTTCAACAGTAGGGGCCATAGTTTTCTTGCTTTTCTTATCAGATCAGCTCCTGAAAGATTAGCAGTTGCCCTGGTTCCCCAGCCTGCCTAATGATTCTGTGGGCTACTCAATATATTTTCAATAAACTCTCTTTTTTAGTAAGCCAGAGTCATATTCTGTTGCTTGCAATATAGAACCTTGGCTGATGCAGTAATAATAATCACTGTTTTATTTTATTGAGTAGTTAAGTCTATTACATGGACTTAACTTTCCAAATGTAACAGAAAATATAGAATATAATTTTTAAGTCTGAAAAGGCATTACAGTCAATATGTGATAAAATTGACTAGTTTAAAAAGACAAAGATTGAAAAATAAGTCACATTTGTTTATCTCCTGTTCAGGTTTCCACATATGAATACCTGACACTCTCACAGTTCCAGAGGGACAGCATGAGGTAATGGCTAACACATTCCTTTTTGTTGTAAAGTACATCGTCATTCCTCAAGGGAACAATGGTGATCACTATCCACCACATGTACATGGGTGTCACTGAAGTATTTCATTTGTCAGTTCACATTCCTAATCTTTAAGGTCAAGGTTCCCTGCTCTTGGCATGTATTGGATTGGTAAAAGGAAATATTCAGATACCAAAGTTCAGACAGCATGACTGGGAAAATCATCCCTCTGACCCAGAGGGACTGTCTGCCTGGAAAAGTACTGAATTATACACAACTATTAAAAACTCTCTTTGAATGGCCCAACATGAATCTCATTCAATGTTCACAAGTCTCTGTGGTAGGCATAGGTAGGGTCATCCTCATTGTACAGTTGAGACTCAGGTAAAATCAAGGTCATGATTACATAGCTCAATGTCAATAGAACTAGGATTTAATTTCATACTAATCTAATTCAACAGCTCTTACTTTCCTGCTGAAAATGCTTTCTTGCAAGGAAGCTCTCCCCTATGAAGTATTTCTGAATACTCTCCTCTGTCTCCTCCCCAGATCCTATTGAGCACATTCTCCTTTAAGCCTTACATATGCTAGAGCTATAATACACAGAACGCGTTACCAAATGCCTCTGTTTACAAGTACACCTTCCAATCTAACTCTTAAGGTACAGAGTGCGCAGTTTATACTTTATTCATCTTTGTTTTCCATGTTCCTAGCGTAGTACATGGATTATAGTAGTTGCTTGATAAATATTTATTACATGAATGGATGGGTGAATAAAAGCAGAGGGAAAACATCCATTTTGTATAGGTAACCATGAAATATTCACTCAGCATTCCCCAACAGCACACTACTCATAGGCTGACACTGCCCCTTAAACCAGAATGAACTCACTGTGGCCCACTTCAAAGAAAATAACTATGCTCTCCTAGATCATTACTCATAAACTCCAATGACTCAAAACACTCCATTGCAGCTGGCATGCCTGGCAACTATCTGGGGCCCTTCACAGTACTGCACACACGGCCATTTCATTATTGAGAAGGGGTCTGTGGAGCCACACAACCACAGCTTTGTGTGAAGGATGAAGTGGCAACTCGTGCTGCCGAGAGGTCCTCCCCTATTAAGAAGGGGCGGGACTTGTTGATAAGGAACTCTGACTGTAGTCACTCACAGGAGGAGTCAAGAAACTTTTCAAAGCATGAGAGTCACTTACTTGCATTCAGTGGTGCCTGGGCTCTGGGGATTGGCATGGAACCAGCAATGTATGCTATGGCCATTCAGGGGATTAAAAGCTGCAGCCATGGTGATTACATGGAATTAAAAACAAACGCAGAAGTGGCCATGGAATCTGATTGCGTTCCACTCTGTGTAAGCCAGTTTGCAATTTTTTCTCTCTTTTTTTTTTTGAGACAGAGCCTTAGCATCTTGCTCTGTCACACAGGCTGGAGTGTAGCAGTGTGATCTTGGCTCACCACAATGTCCACCTCCCGGGTTCAAGTGATTTTCCTGCCTCAGCCTCCCAAGTAGCTAGTATTACCAGATTACAGCCTAGCATCACCACACCTGGCTAATTTTTGTATTTTTAGTAGCGATGGGGTTTCCCCATGTTGGCCAGACTGGTTTCAAATTCCTGATCTCAGGTGCTCCACCTGCCTCAGCCTCACAAAGTGCTGGGATTACATGCGTGAGCCACCATGCCCGGCCCAGTTTGTAATCTTGAGGGCAAGAAAAATATTGTTTATTATTATTATTCTTTTTTTTTTTTTTTAAAGGACGTGGCAATGTGGAAAACAAAAAGTTCAAGAGCTTTAGATTGTGGAAGTATGGAATCTAATGTTGACTTTCTCTCTCGTTAGTTGTTGATTTTGGGAAAGTTTCTTTATTTGACACTCAGATTTCTCTTCTGCAAAATGAGTATTATAAGACCTTCCCCTAACTCTGCTAGAAAGGATTAAATAAGATGATATGCATGAAGTATCTGCTGCATTATAGGAACTCAGTGCATCTTGGATTTTTATGCTTTCTTTCTTTCGTAGGTACCACTTATTTCTTTGTGCTCTTCTCATCCCCTTGTCTCAGGAGAGACATCCTTGGCATTCTAACAGGGGAGGCCCGCAGGCCATTCTGAAAGAAAAGGCAGAAAGCCAAGGAAAAATAAGAATTTATCGGTTAGGCACCTGAACTTTACCTTCAAGGACCAGATATTCCATAGTCAGGAGAAAGAAATCCACTGGGGATCTGGGCCAACTGAAACACCTTGTGAACGAAGGAGGTTTATGCTGGGAGGAAGGTATTTCTTTCAAAGTGTTCCCTCATCTTTAAAGCAACACAATGAGGAGGGGCAAGTGATTTGCCCTCTCCTGAGCAAGGCTGAGACATCAGCATTAACCTCGTGGGAAGGGCTTTGATGACTTGAGAATCGCGTCATAAACAATTCTTTGCCGAGTGGTCCAGGCCACAAACAATTTGTGCATTGCTAATGCAGCAGACAGTTCCATTTCTAATTTTTCCTGGCTGGACTCCCTCTGGTACACAGAGAGGTTGGTGAAATAGTCTTTGATGTGGGGAAGTTGACCATTTGTGACGTAGGTGGGAAATGGGATTTAGTTTTTTTTAGGTAAATAAGCATTAGAGACCTTTTTGTCGGTAACTATTCTATTCCAGAGCTAGACTCTGGCCCATCCAAAGGCACAGATGACTGGGTCTTTACATATATATTAGTAACTCCATTGGAAGATAATATTTTGCATTTTAAACTAAAGATTTGCTTGCATGGATATTGACAGTCTCTAAAACCCTGAAATAAAACAGTGCGTTACACTTCTTGGCGTTCCTCATAGGATGGACTTTGATCCTTTGAGTCACTATAAAGTTGGCTAAGGTAGATAACCCCTTTTTACAGATGAGAACAATGAGGCTTAGAGAGAATATTCTCTAAGATGGTGCAGCTGGTGAGCAGCAGCATCAACACCAGAACCACCACCATCAACTAACTCCCATTGTCTGAGGTTGAACAGGATTTGTGGGGTCCAGAGATTAAATACTCCTGAAAGAGAATTAAAAAATATTCTTCTTTGTAAGTTTTATAAAACACGTGACTGAATGAACACATTTCTAGTTCCTCCTCTCAGGACCATGAGTGGGGCCGACGCAAGTGAGGGCCCTGGAGTGTAAGCTTTATAGCTTCGTAGGAAATCACTTCTGCTTCCTTAAAGGCGCATGCTAGCAAGAGACCAGCTCTAGGCACAGATCACATGCTCAATAACTAGTAATCATTGTGATAACTCTTTTTGCCCTTAGGTCATTTGGACAGGGCCCTAGATATAAATGTTTTAAGGTGGGAGCAGTGGGTGATCTGGATATGTCATGCAGGATATGGATATGTCACACTGTTGTCTTCAATACACTGCCACCCACCTCTCACTCACTATGCCGCCCTCTTCCCTTCTCTGGGGCTGTCATCCTTTCCCAGAGCCTGCTCTGTTTGGACAATTTCCCAGGCCCCATGACTTGCTTTACGGAATTGAACATAGCTCTTCTTCTCACACCTCACAGCCTGATTCAACCAAGGGCCTACCCACCCCAGCCCTCACTTCATTCTTTGCTGTCTTCTTTCATTTTTAGAAATTTGCATTGTTTTATCATCTCATTCCCAGAACTCACAACTCCTTTTTCTTCTGGCTCCCTTTTCACAGCACTCAACAATGACTTTGTTATTTCTAGAGCCCTGTGGAAGCCTTGTAAGTGTCCATCTGCCTTTTCCATGCGGAGTCCAGGCCTCATTCCTCATTTGGTAAAACCTGGGCTCTGTTGGAGTTAGCTGAGTGCAGAAGGCAGGAGTCAATGAGCTGCCAGGACACTCGAGGTCTAAGCTTGGTCTGCTCCTGTCTTATTACTTTGTTATGATAAGCTTCTCTTTTTGTATCCTGGAGACAATAGACTCACAGTACATCAGTTTAGGAAGAAACTTTAAGCAGTGGCTTCCATTTAGACTACATTAAAAAAAAAAGGTGCACTTTGTAAAATGCAGATTCCCAGGCTCAGCCACAGACTTTGTGAATTATAGAAAGGAACAGATAGTCACTACGATGCCTCCTAAAACATCAATGGCCAAAACAGTAGATGTCAGTTCCAAAATTCCACAGATAAGTCAGGATTTCGAGGACTATTTCCATTCTTCCCTTTTGTGCAGAGGGAATCGCGTGATTATCAACACTTCGAGAAAGAAGAGAGGGTTTAGAATCCCCTGTGCATCTAAATCTCAGATAATGATCCAGCTGCATTTGAACTTTAATCTGTCGGCCATGTGCAGCTCTAATAGGCACCTTTGGGGCCCCACTGGCCAAGGAACCTAAAGAGCTGCCTCTTTGCTGAGCTTCCATTGGTGTTGGCAGTCAGATTCCCAGGGACAGCAAGCCTCCCAGCAGCAGAGCTGGTCTTTGAAATGCCATGGGCAGTGTCCTTGCATAGATTGGGGCACAAGAGAGGGAGGGATCTGTGTGGCGCCTACTCTGAAATGCCAGGGCAGAGCCTGTGAAAGATCCAAGGGGGTGTCATATTCCCAAGGCCCCAGCTGGCAGGATGCAGTAGGAAAATCAGATTCCTGTGAGTCCTTAGAGGTCACAGGAGGGCACATGACTGCTCCTGGTGGGAGGCAGCGTGGCTCAGGACAGAGACAGGAAGGGACTGAATAAGAAAAAGGGAATGACAATGTGGCCAGAATAAATTTACTCTAGTTATTACTTTTCCAGTTTGGCAATCCTAGATGATGTGTGTCTTTGTGAGAACTACACAGAAAAGTGGTGTTTAATTTCCGCAGCCATAATCATACAGCAAGTGACAACACACACCCACACATACACACACATCCCTTGTGTAAATGACTCAGCCATCAGCTCACAAATATTACCAAAGGTAGCAGTAGCACAGCTAAGCATTGCATGTGTACATACATTTATACACACTCATATTCTCTCACATGCTTGCAGCACACTCACTTAGCAGAACTTCACATTTTAACCAATTTTTAACCTTTTATTAGAGCAAGAACTCTAGTTCATTCATATTTACACTTCCGTAAGCACAGTACCTGGCATCCCATAATGCATATTTGTAAGATAAATTAATAGATGTGGCAGAACTGTTGAGTATACTACTTCTTAGTATTAAAAAGTGGATATGGTGTATCCGCGTCAAACATCACATACATGATAGAATGTAGCAAGATAGAAAGGTTTGATATATTTTAAATGGAAAACACTAGGCATCTATATTTGAGGGTTTTTAGCTGAAGGCAAGTGAACTTAGTAAAACCCACGAAATGCATTAACTCCAAGACAGACACATAGAAGATAAAAATTTGGAAGTCATCTGTGTTAAATAGAATAACAATAATAACATTGTATTATTACTGGTTGCATAAAAAGCTGTCTTTTCTACCAAACAATGAGTTGCTTGAAGGTAGCGAACCTGCATTCCTTATGCCTGTAGCTTTGGTGCCTAGCAGTGTGCCAGACCGTAAAGGATCATTATGTACTTACTTGTTAAAGTGCACACAAATGTAAACATTGACACGAACCTATTTGAAGTGCATGCTTACTACTACAACACATATGTACCTTTTCCAATTGACCTTGCAAATGAAATGCTTTGCAATTGAAGGGGAATAGAATGTGTACAGAGGTTTTTCCAGTGTTTATTTTTACGTTGAACATCAACTAGGCCCCAAGGCTAAGGCTATTGACCTGTAACACACATACAGATATGGCAAAGCAACTGGTCACTTGGTCAGTGAGCTGAAAGGCTAGAAACATCTAGTCCTCAATGGGACACTGCCATCTGGTGTATGCCCCAGGTTAGACAACCAATAGTCGGATATAGCCAGGGTCAGGAAAGGTGGGGAGGCGGAGCTAGCTCTTGAGTGCAGGCTTACTTCTGTGGCCCCAGTGATGATCCCTAGAGAAGAATGATTGACTACTTGGTTGGCATCTTGGAACTAAAAGTGTACATTAATTATTCACAGATATGATGGAGACAATGCAATTTAGGAAAGAAAAAAAAAAATCCTTAGTGTTTGGTATGCATTGAGTATTTCACACTGGTTATCTCATTTAATCTTCAGAGTCACCCAGTAAAATGTTCATATCACAGGTGGGGAAATGGAGGACCAGAGAAGTTAAGTAACATGCCTGAGGTCACACAGGTACTGAATGGCAGATATAACAATCAAAACACTGCTTTTTTTCTTCCCTATAACTTGCTGCCTGTGTGACAGTTTTTTTTTGTTTCAATAAATAGCCTCTTAAGAAGAAAGAGTGTCTTCTCCTTGTCCAAGTGTGGTTTTAAGTAGGGCTAAAAAGTTACGATGATCAGTAGTTTACTGTAATAGAGAGGTATACCCAGAGTTTCTGATTTCTAATAGTTTACAGCCTTGGTGGAAAAAGAACCACATATTAAAGTGAGTTAGAACTTTAAAACTAGTGCAACATCAAGGCCAAAAATATTATTATACAAATAATACAAAGTGAATATTTACCATTGATCTGTTAATAAATGGAAACATTCCGTTGTCTTGCTGAGCCATAATGGAACCCAAGGCAAAGGAAATACCATTGATACTAATCATGTCTTGATTTAAAATTTTGGTATTTGTTCACTATGTATTTTTGCATTAATTTAGAGTTTAAATATCATCTTAAAATGTTATTTATCTTGATTACTGAGCTTTTTTGAGCCCCCTTATTTTTTTGCTTAGAAAATGCATCTCACTTGTCCTGGTCCTGAGGAATTCATCATTGAAAGGATAGCACCCATCTAGAAAAATCTCAGTTGGGCACAATGACTGTCAAAGAGATTTTGACTTGCTTACTGTTGGCATAATTTACTCTATTTTCTCATGTGACAAAATATTTATGTTGTTATAACAAATCAATTAATAGGATATTGATAGAAAATAATATAATTATTATAAATCCCATACACATTAGGCTTATAAATGTGTCCTATATGAACAACAGCTGCTTTAGATATATTCAAAGTTAATCAGAAAATTAGATTAGCTATTAGATGTACCATCTCAATTTCAAAGCACAATACATATGTGTTAGGGCTGTTAATCACAGAATTATGAATACTTGCTATGATGCGACCTCAAGAGATTTTGTGCATGTGTACATAGCGTTAGTGCAGAATTCTTTTGCGTTTGATTTTCAAATTAAACCATAAATATCACAAGGGAAATAATGTTTTCTACCAACATGCTGCAAATTTAGAACAACTCAATTATTAGCCTGTAAGTTTTCACTAACAACAGTTTGATAGTGATGGAAAGGTTCCCTTATGTAGGACAAAGTCCTCTCTGATGGGAAATGTTTAGGGTCCCTTTCATGCAACAGTAAGTCAAGAACACCCTTAAGTCAGGATTCGTCTCAAATAGGACTATACAGAATCTCAGACACACATTTAAAATGTTTCAAAACAATAAAATATCCCCAGAAAAATTCCCTATTGATGTTTTGAGATTTTGCCCAGAGGGCACAAATCGTAAAATGGAAGAGACCCTGTCAAGCTTTTGTTTATTAAGTTAAGGTTTCATCCTACTCAGCTCAAGTTATATTAATTGTATTTCAACCCACAGCAAGCAGAAAGTAAGAAGGTTGTGTCACGGTAAGTAATTCACTCCCAGTCCCTAATGCAATGTCTCAGTCTAGATCGTTCTTCTGAGAAGATTTAGTGGAAACTTCCATCCTGCACCTCCTGGTAAGAATATCATTTAATGTCTCACTAGCAAAGCAGAACATTTGGAAGACTTAATGAAGAAAATTCTCAGATGAACTTGAAGAAGACTTGAGGGAGGGCCCTGTTTTCATATTAATCTTGAGCTAAGTCTGAGTCTGGGTAAAGTTGTACAAATTCCTTTGTAATTTATCTGACAGGAAAGATTTCAGTCAGACAATGTACTTACAACCGATAAACCAGCTTCTCCCCAGCCATAAAGCATGCTAATTGGAAAGTTGTGTTCAGAATTCCAGCCAAAAAGCAGGGAATCTTCTCAAATATTAATGATGCCCTCCTGCCAAACTTTTGAATGTTGTCGTGAATCTGATGACTTACCATTTTATGTCACTTCGTCATGTCTTTGATCTTGCTTTTGGTGCACCCTGAAAAGTGTCACTGTGCTGTGGTGGGCTAGAAGACGTGACGTACAAGTTTGTACATGTGAAGGGGGCTGCTGTCTATGCAAGTGGACTCATCCCATAATGGTAACATGAATGACAAGATGGAGACAGATATTGATGAACGAGTTTAGGAGTAAAAGGAAACTCAACAAGAAATTTAAATATTTCTAAACTCAATGAATGTGGCTGCCTTTGGTAGAAAATGTAGAAGAGAATGGGAATGATGGTATTGGGTAATAATTTAAAAATTATGACAGCAGATTATGAGGTAGAAAAAGGAGGAAATCTCCCAACTTGGTTGAGAAGTTTTTTCAAGGGAAGAACGGCATTGTCTGTAAGATACAGCTGACTTTGATTACGTAAGCAGTGTGCTGGGTGGCCCGAAGTGCTCCTAACTTAGTTTTAAGCAGCTTGACAGAATGAATACTATTTCTTCAGATGCCTAATTTAGTCTACAGAAGTGGTCTCCACCTCCAGTCTCTACCAGAAGTTGATCTGGAGACTGGCAGGCCATACCCTTGGCAACTGAGACCATCAGCAACAAGAAAAGAGCCTGCAACTTTCCCTTCTGCCCAGTAAGGGGTCAGAACCTGGCCACGTCATTTTGGGAAGATTGCCAACTTTTGGTTTTAGACAACCCATCTAAATGCCTTGTCAGAACTCTCTGTTACTTCACAGCTTAGGGCCTCTATAGTCAGCCAAAGTGGTCAGACAGACACTTGAGGATTACAGGTTGTTAAGCCAAAGTCATTTTTGACCTTTGTTCTCAGATGCTTGTGAGAGTGATCACCAGCTCAGTGCATTGAATAAATAGTTGTAAAGAGGGTTTCCATAGATGGGAACTTGAAGTTCATGTGAAGGCATTCCGGAGAAGAAATCTCCACGTGGAATAATGGTATAAGAAAAGGTATAATAAATTATCACCTTGATATAGCATTTTATTGTTGAATACAATGGTGAAGAGGACAGGCACTGGAGTTAGACTGAATGAGGTTCTTATGCTAACACCTATGAAAATCAATTGCTAAAATTCAGTTTTCATAATTTCCCAAGGGCTCCATCACTTACTAGCTGTGTGGCCATGGGGCAAATGTTCTAATCTCTCCAGTGATATTGCAGGATAATAATAATGCCTATGAAATAGGGTTTATTTCATGATTTAAAAATGTGCTATGTGCAATATAACATGTGTAAATCTAATTTTTTATTATTGCTCCTTGCAAGGAAATAATCAATGAGAGATTGTAATTTTATTTTATATATTAGGAAGACCTTCACATCAACTCTTTACAGTCAGGGTTGGAGTTTTATGAGGATGGTTTAGGCAAACGTGCTAAATTAGCTAAGCTATTTAAGATACCCTGAGATTCAAAAAAACAACAACAACAACAAAAACAAAAACCATGGAAACAAAAATAAAAAACCAAAAACATAAACATGTAAACGATTCATAATTTCCATTTTTAAGAAACACTTAACGTCCCAGCTATCAAAGCATAGATAATATATTAGTCATCTAACCAAGGTGTGAAACAAGCTTGAGAGTACAGTTAAATTTTCCTTATGCCACTTGTAGTATAGTGTTGTAGTGAAGTGCGGATTGATAGCGTCAGGTAAATCTAGTTTGCACCTTGGTTTGACTGTTCACTGGCTGGATGACATTGGGGAAAAAAAAATAACTTTTCTAATCCCCATCTAAAAAATGAGAATATATGTTTCTCATTTCACGGGGTTGAGAAAAGTTTGTGAGACAATGCTTATAAAATGCTCAACATTGGCCGGGCGTGGTGGCTCATGCCTGTAATCCCAGCACTTTGGGAGGTGGAGGAGGGCGGATCACGAGGTCAGGAGATCGAGACTAGCCTGGCTAACACGGTGAAACCCTGTCTCTACTAAAAATACAAAAAATTAGCCGGGCGTGGTGGCGGGCACCTGTAGTTCCAGCTACTCAGGAGGCTGAGGCAGGAGAATGGCGTGAACCCGGGAGGCAGAGCTTGCAGTGAGCCGAGATCGCGCCACTGCACTCCAGCCTGGGTGACAGAGCGAGACTCTGTCTCAGAAAAAAAAAAAAAAAAAAAAAAAAAAAAGCTCAACATTGAGCCTGCCATATAGCAAAAGTACAATAAGTATTAACTGCCATTATTATGTTCAGAAGAATAAAAGAGGAGAGGAAGCAAATCAAATCATTATTTAGTACCAACTTTGTGTAGGACACTGTAAGGATCCTTTTCTTTTTTTTTAATACATATGCTGCCTAAACGAGCACTTCTGCCAAGACCTTTATGTGTATGATCCTTTCTATCCTCCCACCTTCTCTGCAAAATGGGCAGTGATGTCATCTTTACCAAATGGGCAATCTGAGGCTCAAGTAAGTTATGGAGTAGAATAGGTAAGATGTCAATTTTTCATGTGTTGCCTTTAAAAAACATAGTGAGTGCTTACTGTTTTCCAGGCACTGTTCTAAGTACTGTGGAAACCCCCATTCCCTGTGTTCCTAGGGAGGACTCTGAAGCGAGTGAACAGGGAGTTGAATTTGGATCGGTATTGAGGAGCTAAAGGAGGTGGGACACAGATCATGGGAACCTGGTAGACCACTGCGAAGATCTTGTCTTTGACCCTCAAGTACATGGTCTTTGTACTTGCTTTAATGGTCTGTTAGTCTTTTCTACATCTTTTTTTAAAGTATCATTTGATTGGCTTTAATATTAAAATCCTATCTCAGGGCCTATAACCCAGAATCCTCATGAGGGCCGCAGCAGGCAGCAACAGTGTAAGAAAGAAGCCCTGGGGTGTGTTCCTGGACAGGCAACAGTGCAGCAGTGTGTGGGCTTCCACCCTGACCTTTGCCTCAAGACACCTCACAGTTTCCTCTGCCACCTAGGTCTCCAGTGATGTGGACAGTGGCCAGGATCACCCAGAGGTAAGGGAGAGGCTGAACAGACTTCACCTTGATTCTCTAACATGATTTCCCTTTTCACGAGAATCTTTTATTGACTGTCAATATTGGTTCTGCAAACTTAGACCCCTCTGTGCCTGGTGCACCTAGGTGCCTTTTGGTGTCATTGCCTTCACCAAACCCAGAATTAGCATCTCCTGTGGACATTCAGAGTGAAAAATTAATAAAGCATGTTCAACAAAGAAACAGGGAATGCCTGGATAAATGAGTGTTTAAATAAATGCATCCTTCTTATTATGACTCAAAACTGACCTGCCCTGTGCAATTTCCTTTAGTGGACAGACTATTCAGATGCGCCAGTTTACTTAACAGTGTCTCTAAGAAACAGTGTCCCAAAGACACAACTCTTAATATACTGACTTTATATGTGATACATATTCTTAGAGGCATTCTAAAGCAAAATGCTAAAACCCAGAAGGATGATGATATTCAGGGTGGAAATTATAGGCATCATGGAAGGCTGATCAAAGAAATGGATTTTTCTGAAATAAGACATAAATATATCTTTAAGTCAGTTTTGGAATTTGACCATAAAATTCTTCTTAATAGGCACTTTCAAAATGTTCTTTTACTAAGACAAGAGTATCTCCTGTATTCCCTAAGTCTCTAAAGTAAGACTATCTTGAACATGAAATTGGTATCTTGTCATTTGGTCCATCTTAGTTTCCAATTCAGAGCATTCCAGAGTAATTGTATTAAAAATTAATGGAAAGGACAATCAAGTTGGCACAAAAAGTGAGGGTTTTGGGGATACATACAGACTCATCCATGTTCTCAAGGCTTCCTCGCCACAAGGGAAGAAAAGGCTACTTGAAGGATTGTCTGCTTATCTATGGCAAGGTAGGCTGTTCACTGGGCTTAATAAATTAAACATAAGTGCAATAACAGAGCCTAAAATATGTGTGTATCTTCCACACATTACACACACACACACACACACACACCCCATGTGCACACTGCAGACTGTGTTCACAGCCATGAAAATAATTCGTCAATGTGAGTAAATGACTTTCACTACACCCTCTCAGGGCCTGTTTCCTCAAGCATCTGAACATCCCTTCCCCTTCTGAAAACACCTGGCATTAATCCAACACCTCTCCTTAAGCATAGTGAATGTTCCTTTCAACACAGGAAAACTAAAGCTAGTATCATCTGTGCATGCCAATAGGTAGACTTTCTTGCTGAAGAGGTTTTCCCTGTTACATATGGAAGGTGCTTAACTTGTGTCCAGTTGCCAAGAGATGATGATCATGCACTGTATATAAAAGCATAAGTAATTTTATGGAGCGTGAAACTCACTGTGGGTCTCTGGAGATATTAACCGAACTCTTCCATCTTCTAGACTTGACATTTCCATGAACTCAGGGACAACGTAGCTTCCTTCTCCAACATAAGCATTGAGTCTTCCATCTGCTGTGACTGCAGAAAATAAGTATAATCTATGAAATTGTCATGAGATCCTTGGGATGTTGCTTTGCTGGCCGGAAACCTCTGTGGTCACTGGCACCTTCTGCCTGAGTACTGCTTGTGGTCGCTGGGCTCATCCCACCCATGCAGCCTGGCAGGCTGCACTCAGCTCACACTACTGGCCTGGATCCCTCATCTGCCAAGGGCAAGCCAGGCATGGAGCAGCAAGGGGTGTGTGGGCAAGCAAGTGTAGGGTCTGGCCACTATGCACAGCCAGGCATGCCAGTTATTGCAGCGGGGTGGGCAGCTACAGATGCCAGTACAGGTGCCAGCTCTGTGCAAGGCTACATCTGAACCAGATGTACGACACACAGCTTCTGTTGCAGGCACCTGCGTCTGCACAAGGGGAATGCAGTGAGCCCCAGAAGCTTGGAAAAGCCAGGAACTGCAGAGTCCCAAAGATGATGTCATAGCTCTGGCTCTGGGAGCCTGTAGGTCTGGGCTCCCCAAAGGGCCACAGCTCTTCTCTCCTTCCCCTCACCCAAAACATGGCAAGCGGGGGTGCATGTTTCAGCCCTGTTTGTGTCACAATTCTTTCAGTCCCACCATTCAGCAGGTCCTGAGTTCTTGTGCTTTGTCCTAGAATAATTAGGTATATGGAAAACTGGAGGGTGAGCAAGGTGGAGAGGAGCTTCATCGAGTGACAGAACAGCTCTCAGGAGAGGCGCAGTGGGTAAATGTTTTCTGCAGGCAGGTCGTCCCGACAAGCATCCAGCTCTCGGTGAAGAGGAGACCTGATGTGGGTAGCTCCTTCCTGGGGCTGGTAGTCCTGATGTCTGTTGGAGTCTGGCTGAGTCCAGGGTCATTTGGGGCTCAGAAGAGAGGAAGTGTGTGCTGATTGGTCCATGGGCAGCCATGGGTGGGCCCAGAAAAATCACCATAAGTTCTCACTTCAATCTGGGGACTCCACCTGGAACTGATAGCCCAATGCTTCAGGCCTTCCCTGACTTGAATGTTGGGCTTCACCAGGGACCCGCCCCTTTCTGCCCAGGAGCCTGTCTGCCTCCTGCCACCATCTACATGTAATCTACTGTGCCCAGGCTGTTTGTGCCAAGGGGCACCTGCAGGCCTGCTCTGAACTGCCCTCAGCACCCCCTCAGCCTTCCCACGCTCCTCAGTGCCCAGAGTCTGGAGGAAGCTGAGGTGGCAGGGAGCTGGTGTGTTACTGCCTCCTCAAGCATGTGCATACCTGGCCGGGTGGCAATCGCTCCCGGGTTTGGCCTCATCTTTGCTCCAAAATTCAATCAGGTGCTGGGAGCAGTGAGAGGCCGGGCAGTGGGAGCAGGCACTTCTGAGCCTGTGGGGGTAGTGGGGTAAGTGCTTCCTGGGGTCCTGAGAGCATAGGGATGCCCCTATCTGCAGCTGTGGCTGGGTGGCTGCAGCTGCACTTGGGGGAGGTGCTTTTTCTGGGCCCACCCATAGCTACCCATGGACCAATCAGCATGCACTTCCTCCCTTCTAGGCCATAAAACCCCCCAACACAGCCAGACTCGCACAGACTAGGGGCTACCAGCTGCAACTCGGAACAGGGCGGGACTCCCACCTGTTCCCACCTCCTGCTGGCTCTGTGAAGTGCGGAGCCCCAGCAGTACCTCTTCCACTGCAGCCAACGTCTTCACAGTGGCCACTCTAGTCGGGCCACCTCTGCCATCCAAAATTTCTCTTAAAGGTTACTGAGCGGTAAGCAATAGCATAACAGAGAGCGAATGTGATTTCCACAACTGTCTCTGTAGATAGAAACTTAAAGTTCTTATAAAGGCATTCTTTCATAGGGTACAGATACAGATACGCAACAGATGCGGAATACCTCTGTCTATATATAGATATATAGATATTTATACCTATAGATATTTTAGATAGGTATAGACACATACACACATGTGTACCTCATGTTTAAGTTAAATCTTAGACATTTAAAACAGTTTTTATGCAATGTGAAATTTATCTTTCCAAGGATCTTAGAAGTATTGCCAAAGATCTGGGCATTAGCAGAAATTCTGATGTGCATCTAGATTAGGCCCATTACCCCAGCTGAGCCTCAGTTTTTGTATCAGAAAAAAATAGGAATAATTACTTTCACCGTGTCTTCCAAATCAGATTATGGGATAAAACCAATAATGTGAACATACTTGGAAACATGAAGCACATTTCAGATCCTAGACAGGGGTTGGAGGATTAGAAATTTAAGAATGTAAATGTCTATAGCATATTTGCATAAGCTTCAATTTAGTAGTGCCTTTAAAGGGAAGTGTGTTCATCTCTACTCATAATTCTTAAAATTACTTTAAATTCTGCAGCTTGGTATTTGGTGCATTATACATGAGGTAGGACTAGTTTCACAGCTGGACTTTATAGCATGAGAGTACTTAGAATATTTTTGTGGATAATGTAGTCCTCTGGAAGGTTTTTTCTAAATTTTGGAAAAAAAAAAAAAAGGATGTTCGAAGCATGATTTTCTATTCCCAACAAGTCCTAAGATGGTTTAGGACATATTTCAAGAAACGTCAAATTTCTTATATTCTTTTTCACATTCACAATGAAACCTTCACAGATTAAAACTCCAGTTCACACTTAAGCTAAATTGAGAAATCCAGAGTACAATCTTGAGGAATGATGAAAGAAGACAATCTAGTTCCTCCTTCAGAAGAAGGTGCTGAAGCACTTGGAAAAGTTGGAAATATTTATGTAAGTAGACCGTGGTTCGCAATAACAACATACAACTCACAACCCAGTGATAGTGAGGAGGTTAGTTCCAGGGTAATAACCCTGCCACATTTCATGGGAAAAGGACTTTGTCTCCCATGCCGTTCTCTGAAAGATCTGTTGGTAGGTGACATTATTTCTAGTTTTCAAATAAGTAAATTAAGACTCAAGCAATTATGTGATTACCATGCTATATATTAATATTAATCTAAATCCATCCTTTCTCCAGAAATAATTTAAGATAAAAAACATATGCATATCCATGTCCCCATTACTTTACAATTGAAATATAAGAGCTACTTACTAGTCAGTGCTTCTGCCTTTTTTTTTTTTCCACTCTCAGACAGGGTCAGCAAACTCTTTCTTCTTTCTTAAACTGCCAGATAGTAAATTATTTCAGGTTTGCAGGAAATACCATCTTTGTTGTAACTGCTTAATTCTGCCACTGTTGCATGAAAGCAGCTGTAGATAATACATAAGCAAATGGACATGTCTATTATCCAGCAAAATTTCTCTTACAAAAACAGTCAGCAAGCTAGATTTGGACTGTAGTTTACTGACTCTTGATTTAAAGAATCTTGTAAATGTCATGAATTCTTTCCTTTCATTCAAAGTTCACTTCAAATTTGCTCTGAGCAAACTTAATCAATAATCAGCCCAATATGCCAGGAAACCCCACAGCCTCACATCATATATAAACATTTTGTGTGATGGTGTGTGTGTATTATGTGGCTTATAATGGGCTTTACAAAATATTTTAGAATTTATTCTCTTTCTCTTTTTAGGCTGTATCCTCTTGAAAGACAAAGGCCCTGTCCTCTCATTCCTATTGGGATTGCTCATATAATCAATCCATTGTGCTGATGAATGTTTAATAAATGTGGTTGAATACTGAAAGGATATAAAGGAGTTCAAATTTGTTGTAAATTTAAGTAACTGAATATAAATCTTGTGAAGAAAGAATAACAGAATTTCATTCTCAGACATAGGAAAAAAATGAAAATGCACGTGTGACTGTTGACATTTCCTTAAAAACCCCTAGATTTGGGCAGGAGGTTCACAAATGTTGTTTTATTTTGAAGAGAATAGTTATTTTCCTAATAATAATAGTCACTGTGCCTATGCACTGCCTCCTTCAAGGAACACTGTTCACACAGCATTCTATGTAAAACCCTGATGAGTGGACAACTGCCGGTCAATTTGCTGTTCTGTTCTAGGTTGTTTCTCGGTTGGGGGATTGTTTTTAGCCTTCATTAAATGCCAATACAATACACTATGCTGAATCCTATAAATAAAAATTGTACTTGTGCCAGTTTACCAATAGCTCTTGGTGTCTGTCAATGTGATTCAACTTCAATTTGAATAACTTTATTGTCATGATAAAGTAAACATGAGCTCAAGAGTTGCCACAGTCAGTAAGTCAGCACTTGGGTCTGGAGATAGTCTCTGTGCTGTCTTTCTCACTATTTTAAATGAAGGATAGACCAACTGCCACATGGTAGGAAAACCTCTTTTTGCCTTGTATAAAAATAACTGAACAAGACTGATGCTCTCTTTCAGGCCAGCATACAGAAATGTCCTCATTTATTAGGCTTGTGTTCATGGACCAATTAGCAAAGAATTTTGTTTCCAATGCCAAATATATGAGATAGAAGTAATAATAATAGCTTTACTTTACACTTAAAAGTTATGAATATTCTCGTGGTTGGATATTTGTCATTCTATAGTCCAGAGGTTGGCAAATTGTTTTCTTAAAGGACCAGGTAACAAATATAGTAGACTTGCAGGTCATAACAGTTTGTATTGCAACTAGTTACCTCTGCCTTCATACTGATAAGCAGCCATGGATGATACTTAAAGAATAGACAGAGCCCTGTTCCAAAATATATTTACTTACAAAAAAATGCAGATGACTCACAAAATGTAGGTTGTCAATGCTGGATGTAAACATTTGTTCCATATGTTGGTCTAGGCACTTTACATTTGTTTGTTTGTTTATTTATTTATTGAGACGGAGTCTTGCTCTGTCACCCAGGCTGGAGTGCAGTGGCGCCATCTTGGCTCACTGCAAGCTCCACCTCCCTGGTTCACGCCATTCTCCTGCCTCAGCCTCCCGAGTAGCTGGGATTACAAGCGCCCGCCACCACGCCTGGCTATTTTTTTTTATTTTTAGTAGAGATGGGGTCTCACCGTGTTAACCAGGATGATCTCGATCTCCTGACCTCGCGATCCACCCGCCTTGGCCTCCCAAAGTGCTGGGATTACAGGCGTGAGCCACCATGCCCGACCACATTTATTTGTTTTTACTGCCTGAATTACGTTGTGGACTCCCGTAGGACTCGACATCCACTTTGGTAACATGGATGGCACTTGCAGCTACTTGGTTAATGTCTGGATGGCTTATGCCTGTTGTTAGTGTTTACCATAGTCTCCAGTACAAAGTAAATGCACCACAAGTATTTGTTACGAAATGAGTTACCTGGGATGTACTAGTGTGTAACCTTTGATACAGGGCATATCACTCAAGATTGAAAGGTTGCCCTAAGATGTCAAGAATACATAATGCATCTGTTTTTACTTTTCTCACTCAGAAATAAAACATCTTTAGAATAAATAAAATTATGTGATTTTCCTAGGCTCTTTGTTTTGCATTCCCTTAGGAATTTAGCAATGAGTTGTGAAAAATAAGTAGATAATAGCAGCTGATCTAAAGGTAAATTTTAAAGGACTTACAGCTCAATCCCAGTGGTCTGTACAACAGTTTATTTTCTCATACCAAGGCTCAATTCAAATCTTTATTTGAAAGCTGAGTCACTGAGATCTCATCGAGCCTATTTTCAAAACAAACATCTTACTACTCCCAATGCCCTCATCTTGCTCCACGGGCCTTGGTCTATCCCCCCATCTTTTCTCACTTGAATTATAGTATCTTAAATGGTCTCTCTGCTCCTGCTTTGCTGTCTTCCCTGTTCTTGAGCCTTTAAAATATAAGTTTAGTTTTTTTACTTTTTCTTCAAAACACATAGTGCCTTCCTGTCTCACTCATAGTAATAGTCTTTTTAATGATGTGAAAGGCCCTATGTGATATGATGTTCTCTTCGGTTAGTTCTCTAACCCCATTGTCTTCTTCTCTCCCCTTTCTAACTCTACTCCAGTCACATTCATCTTAGTGTTCTGCAAGAATACTGGGTATACTCCTGCCTTAGCGCCTTTGCAAATTCTGTTCCCTCTGCCTGGCATGCTTGTCCAGAAGTTACTCATATGACTTTTCTTCTTAACTACTTCACATGTTGACTAAAATTTTACATTTTTGTGAAGCTGTTTCCGAGCAGCCTATATATAGTCGCAATCACTCCATTCCAGACTATTTCTTCCCACCTTTGTTGCTTTGATATTTTTCCATCACATGCATATTCATGACATACTAAATAAGCATTAGAATGTAAGGTTTATGAAGATAGAGAAATGTTATTCACTCCTATATCCTCAGTCCCTGGAACGTTTCTTTATACATGGCAGGCTTTAATCATGTGTAAGGAATTGAATTAATTAATATACATTAGTCATTATCACTGTTCACCAAATATTTATTTCTCTCTTCCTTCCAGGCACATGGTAAGAGTTAAGCATGGTCACATGACTTGCTTTCACCCAGGGAATATGAGCAAAGTGGCATATGTCACTTTCTTGCAGAATCTCCAACATTCAGTGTGTAGTTTATGCATTTCACCAAATTCCACTAGTAGACGTGTATATCAAAGGAAAGCATGTGTTGTCTCTGATCCTTGAATGACTGCAGGGGGAAAACCTTTTCTGCCTGTTGGCATATAGTATGAGCAAGAAATAAACTTTCTTTAGACACTGAGATTTTGCATTATTTTGTTCTGGCAACATAACCTGACATAAACCTAACTGATACAGAATCATTGTTTTAATATTTTTTATGTATAGATAAAGCAGGAAAGCCCTACCCTAGTTTCCTATAGATAAATTGGGCAAAAAGTGCATTCTTCACATAGGAGTTTGTGAGCATTGCAGACTCTAAAGGGATATCATTTTTGTGCCCTTAGATACTACCAAGAAAGATGATAGTAATGTTAGACAAAGTCATGCACAAGTCTCTGATGTGTCAGGAGGCTTGTTCATGAGTAAAATGAGCAGGCATGGATATAATGGAGAGTGTATACAATTAGTATTAACATAAATTCTAAAAATAACTACTGTATAGTACGATTCAAATTTTAAAAGTGCTAATATCATGTGGCATGTTATACAACAGAGCTTTATAAATAATTATTATCCCAATAAACTAGACTTAATCGCAAGGGATTTTCACAGTATTTTTTGGTTCTCACATTCATTCACACCATGTATATTTATCACATACTTGCTATGTTTAAAGCACTGGCACAACTATAATTTAAGTATTTGGACCTTTCTCTAGCTCTATAGAAGAATAAATTTCAATAAGAAAGCAAGTAGAGGAGATTGCCTTGTGCAGCATTTCAACATCCCAAAACTTTAATTCATGAGAAGCTCTGCAAATTGCTGGGTCTTATGATCCTAAAACTCCTAACAGAAGGGCTGGCGTGTAGAAGGTGCTAGATCAGGCCTGACGCAGTGGCTCACGCCTGTAATCCCAGCACTTTGGGAGGCTGAGGAGGGCAGATCATGAGGTCCAGAGATGAGACCATCCTGGCTAACACAGTGAAACCCCGTCTCTACTAACAATACAAAAAATTAGCGGGGCGTGGTGGCGGGCGCCAGTAGTCCCAGATACTCGGGAGGCTGAGGCAGGAGAATAGCTTGCACCTGGGAGGCGGAGGGTGCAGTGAGCCGAGATCGCGCCACTGCACTCCAGCCTGGGTGACAGAGTGAGACTCCATGTATTTTTTTTTTAAAAAAAGAAGGTGTTAGATCAATAATTCTTAATGACAATAATAACCCTGGGGCTTTCATGGCTCTGATGTGCCACTCAATAGTATACTAGGCGCAGGATCATTTTTGTGCAAAGCTGGTGTTGTGGACTGAATTTTACCTTCCCCAAACTCATATGTTGAAATCCTAACCCCCCGTATCTTAGCATTTGACTGTATTTGGAGATAGGATCTTTAAAAAAGGTAACTAAAATGAGGTCACTAAAGTGGGCCCTAATCCAATATGACTGGCGTTCTTATAAGAAGAGGAGAGTAGGTCACAGATACACAGACAGAAAACAATGTAAAGACACAGGGAGAAGACGGCCATGTACAAGCCAAGGAGGAAGGCCTCAGGTGAAATCAGCCCTGCTGACACCTTTATCTCAGACTGCTAGCTGCCAGAATTGGAAGGAAATAAACTGTTGTTATTAAAATAGTACAGTCTGTGGTGCCTTGTTATGGCAGCCCTCGGACACTAGTATAGTTGAGTTCAAAAAAATAACTTCTATTTTAGAGTCTAAGATCCACCAGAGTCCACAGAAGCTGGGATAGAATCAAATGGTATCAAAGGGTACCATAAAGATATTCACTGGCCTCTAAGCACAATCTTGTTACTAACAAGATAGGCGTAATGAAGGATGTATCCCTCTTTTTACTTAAAAATGTAATTTTTACGAATATCAGTCTCCATTAAGTGAGTCTCTCTATCCCATTCTACTATGGTGGAATGAGTTAATTTCAGCCCAGGGAGGGCTTCTGTATCCGTCTCTAAGATTATATCCAGTTCTCAGAGACTTAAAAGGTATTTCTGAGGAGAAACAGTAGTATCACACAATAGGGAAGATCATTTCTAAATGTGCTTATTTTCGTCTGTCATGCAGATTGTTGCTATGCTGTACCTCCCTTTTGGCCTCAGGGTCTTTTGTGTCTGAATATTTTTAGCTAATTTGGGTCCATCTGGCATACAGGAATCCCTCTGCTATTACTAGGTCATGCCATTTCTTCAAAACTGTGTCTCTTTAGAACAGCGAGTCCCTTCAAGTCTTCTGCCACTCTTGAACCAAAAGATTCCTTCAATTACCGATTTTGCCCACTGCTACTATATACTTCTTGTTGAAACTGATAGTTTCTGCACAATATCCATTCTCTCCTTATTTTAGTTTAAGAGAAAAAAAAATATTTTGTTTAAGGGTAGCAAGGTGCCTCATAAAAGACTACTTCTTTGTATCCCTTCAGCCAAATGTGGCAATGTGACTAAATCCTGGCCATTGAGATGCACACAGAAGTTATGAAGTGGGATGTTGCAACGAGGCATGTTCTTTTGCCCTTCTGTTTTATCTCCTTCCTGCTTTTAAATAAGAATGAAATGGCTCACACAGCCATTTTAGAGCCTGAGAAACACGGAGATAACCTTGTTACCTGACGATTACAGAGTTATTGTAACTGGACTTTTTGAGCAAAAAAATAAACTCATTTGTTTCAAGTCATGCTATTGCCTTGAAAAAGGTGGAAGGGAAGCCAGTCCCTTGGGGTGAAGGTGGAAAGGTTACAGCATTCGATGAATATTCCAGTTCTTTATTTTCTTGCAGAGAAGCTAAGAGCCAGAGCTTATCTCCTACTTGCCCTGCCCAACACCAAGGAGAGGGTCTGAGGCAGATACGTATACTCTTGGTCAGACTGTTCACTTTGAGCTGAGGAGATGACTGCTGAGCGTTTGCGAGTTTAAAAGTCACCTCCATCAGCTCCCAGAGCGAGGTGATTTAGGAGCCAGTCCCTCAGGCAAAGGCTGTAAAAGTTGGGGCACTCATTGCATACAGAAACTACCTTCTGGAAGAATCTACAGATCTGGATTCATCTGAACGAAGCCAGGCAAGAAGGTGTGGCGAGTGCCCATCTTCTTTCTTTTTGAACCAGCGGAAGTCTCACACTCTCCTAGCAGGGGGAGACTTCTGCTCTGGAGTTATCACCGGAACAAGCCAGGGAAGAAGGCAAAAGAAATGTCCGCTTTCCCTATCAGGAACAGAGAGGTCTCTGCCTCCTTCCAGTGTGAGATTGCAGCAGCTTATTTCTTTCCTTTTCTTGTTTTTTGAGAAGGAGTCTTGCTCTGTCACCAGGCTGCAGTGCAGTGGCGCGATCTCAACTCACTGCAACCTCCGCCTCCCAGGCTCAAGCAAGTCTCCTGCCTCAGCCTCCTGAGTAGCTGGGACTAAAGGCACCCGCCACCAGGCCCAGCTAATTTTTGTATTTTTAGTAGAGACGGGGTTTCACCATGTTGGCCAGGATGGTCTCAATCTCTTGACCTCATGATCCGCCCACCTTGGCCTCCCAAAGTACTGGGATTACAGGTGTGAGCCACCGCGCCCGGCCTACAGCAGCTTATTTCTAGAACAATCTGGGGAAGAAGGTGCAGGGAATGTGAGCCTCCATTATTTTGAGGTTTTGTTATAGACATCTGAATTAAACACTAATTGATCTCTGTTATCTCAGGAGTGAACTCTTAGACTCACCACGAACTGATTTCTACTCTGGGATCTTGTCCTTTCCTGGGAATGGGGCTCAAACCTACTCTTGTCTCAGATTTGCTCTGAGCATACCTTGATATTCTTACTTTCTCTTTTTAGGGCTTAGCCCCTGAATGATTGAATAGTTATTGAGCCTCCTCTCAAGGAACTACTAGCATCCAATTCCTTATTCCTCCTTCTCCAATTTGCCCTCTTCTCTACAGTGAATGTTACTATTTCTATTCAGCATGACATGATGCTTAGGAGAACAAGGGTCTGAAACCAGATTGCCCAAGGCTGAACTCTGGATCTACTTATGCATGAACTTGGAAAATGTACTCAGGCTCTCTGTGCCTTAGTTTTCCCATTTGTAAAGTAGAGTACAACAACTCACAAGGAAATTGTGAAAAGGGTTGAAGGCATTGTAAGTGCCTAACATATTTTAGCTATCATCGCTATTATTGTCATCATTTTCAGTGATTAAATTTCTTATATATACATCATCATGTGGGCTACCAAATTTATTGTTCTTATTAAAGACCTTCCCATTTCTTAGAGGAACTAATCATTTGAAACAGACAAGGAAACAACTCCTTTTTTCCTGTTGTATACTCTATCTGGACAGTAATGCACATGGAATGGCTTAATTGACTGACTATAAGAAAGGCCATACTGTGTACTCAAACAAAGGAAAGAAGAAAAATATGTAATACTTTAAATTATTATGCATTTCATACTAATATTTTCCTCTAAAACTTTTTTTTTTTTTTTTTTTTTTGGAGAAAGTGTTTTGCTCTTATTGCTCAGGCTGGAGTGCAATGGCATGATCTCCACTCACTGCAACCTTTGCCTCCCAGGTTCAAGTGATTCTCCTGCCTCAGTCTCCTGAGTAGCTGGGATTACAGGCGCTGGCCACCACACCCGGCTAATTTTGTATTTTCAGTAGAGACGAGGTTTCACCATGTTGGCCAGGCTGGTCTCAAACTCCTGACTTCGTGATCTGCCCGCCTCGGCCTTCCAAAGTGCTGGAATTACAGGCATGAGCCACTCCGCCTGGCCTAAAACATTTGATTTAGCAAATCTGTAGATACAGCCATCACATGAATCCATAATATGGTACTGTGAAAGAGCCTAGGATTTGGTGAGCGATCCCCCTTTTCTGGTTCATGTAAGACCAAAAGGAAGTAAGAATTCTAGTGCTAAAATGGAAGGTCTTGGGAAAACTAGGACTACTTGATCACCCCAGATTTATTTAAGATAGATTTAGAATTAAAGCCTGTTATCTTCTTCATTTCCTAAAGGGGAAGTTAGTGAATTCTCCTCTTAATGCTACTGTATCCCAAAGTTAATGTGCTTGACCTTTGGGTCCTCAGCATATTCATCTGGAAAATAGATATAATATTACAAGGTGCCTGTTGTAAGGTACTTGCAAATAGAAACCATGTTTATTAATAATCATTTTTTTCTCCACTCCACATGATACTTGAAGACTAAATTTCTTCAGTAATAAACTCAGGGAATTCAGAGCAGAACTCCCCGTCTAGCTGTCCTCAGTCATGTATGACTTGAATAAAACTTTTAACAAAAACAAATGGCATACCGCACCTTCAGCAGTGATATGCAGAAACCTCCCATGAAAGACCCTATTTTAAAACCAATGAAAAGAAACTCCATCACTCTAGTTGAATGAACATAGTCATCAGCAACTGAAAATGGAAATTAGTTAGCAGAGGGTCCCTGGAAACCTGTGGAGAAATGACTTAATAATCACAGTGACTGAGACAGAGCTTTCCTTTTTTACCACAGCAAATAAAACGAAATGTGAAAAATATACTTCCTTGGGCTTTTGGAAATAGCTTACTTAAAACTAACTTATTTATAACAGATACTTACTATTAAAAAGTGACTCGGGAAAATATAATCTGAATTCAGAAGAAGAAGACATTGAACCACATCTTATAGATGTCAGTACATCTATTTCAATGAGCATAGATACTGGGTTATCCATTGTGGTTATGAGAAGAAACTTCCCTCTTAATCAACTCTTCTGCAGACTGAGAGAAAATACTTTCTTTACCTGCCACCGATTTTCCTAAGAAAGAGAGTTTGTGACATCATTCATTCCTGTTTGAAATTTCCAATTATTTCATCAACTATTAAAACCCCAAATGGAAGGAAATTAACTTTGAAGGATATACAGTGGCCTCTCTTCTTACTTTGAGATCTGACCTTGCAGATCTTTCTCTGCACATTGAACTATGCAGCTAGAATGTATTTGAATAGAGACATGCCAAGTCATCTTAGAAAAATAAAGTGAATCTGTGGTAAGACCAAACTGTAAACATGTCGATTGCTTTCGGTAAAAAATGAAACAAAACAAACAAACAAAGCTAAAGAAATAATGAGTTCACCAGAAGAATAATTGCACTATAGCAAAGAAAAAAAGTCAGAGAGTTATGCCCATTTAAGAGCCAAAAATTGTCCGTTTAAGAGCCAAAAAATCAGAGCACTCGGTTTGGCCAATGTAAATACTTTCCTTGTCAAAGCCTTGTGCAATTAAACATTGACCTTCTTATAATGGTGGGATCCAGCTTCCAGCAGCAATATTTTCATCATGTTAAGAACTATCATATTGACTTCATCCGTCACTTGAAACTTCTTTTAAAAGTGTTTTAGCCTGTTGTGTAAGTCTGCAAGGACCCTTATAACAGAATATCATAAAACAGTGGCTTAAACAACAGAAATTAATTTTCTCAGTTTGGGAGGCTGAAAGCCCGTATCAAGAGGTTGGCAGAGTTGGTTTCTGGTGATGTCTCTCTTTTTGGCATGCCATGTCCTCACGTAGTACTTCCTCTGTGTGACCACATTGCAGGTGTACCTTTCTTTTTATTATAAGGATGGCTCATTTAACTTTAATTACCTCCTTACAGGCCCTATCTTCAAATATAGTCCCATTGAATTTTAGGGGGACACAATTTAGCCCATAACACTCATGGTGATTGTGTGAGTTGGCCAAAACATACCACATAAAGTCCATTCATGTCTATGATAAGAAATAGCTGAGAAGATTTCTAAGAAATTAATATTAGACAAATGGTTCCAAATATGAGTTAATATCTTGAAAGTACCATCCATGGACTATGCTGGCCAGAAACAACTAGGAAGTTGACTAAAAATTCAAATTTCTGGACCCCATCCAAGATCTGCTGAATCAGAATCTCTGAGACTGAGGAAAGAGAATCATCATTTTCAATTGCTTTCACAGGCATTTTTATGTTTTTAAAATGTGGAAAACTGACTTAGGCAGTTGATCCTAGATTAAGTTACACCTGAGTTTCAAGATATTAATTGAAAAACCCTTTCCTAGGACCCAAATTAGAAGCATGAGTCAAAGACTGTGGTCTGGGAGAGGCCTAGATTTACATAAGGAGATTCTAGAATGCACCTTCTGAAAAAGCTCCTTATCATAGTACACCATATCCCTTCTAATCTTATAATCTGGCCCTACTCACCTGTGAGGTCTAGAGAGCTTCAAAGGGCACCTTCTTTTCATGTTTTTAAAGGAGAAATCTGAAGTCTATAAAAACAAACCTAATTATTCATCCTATAAAGATAACATATCCTGATGGTCATTCCTCAAAGCACCAATATCTTCAGAATTCACTTGTGAAACCTTGGATAAACATCAGAAACTTCTGGAAAAAATGATAGCCTTCAGGGACCTAATTGTTTTCATGTAAAAATAAGACAGATTTAGATCCACAATGGATTCAAAGCGTACACAGTGCCATGAGACAGAACACAAATATATAACAAAAATATTTTCCTGTTTTCTTTATAAACAAAATTATTGGATTTAAACTTTTTAAGACAAGTGAAAGCAAAAAGAAAAAACACAGGAGTGAAACTTTAAAGGCCATTTCATCATGACGGGCCTCATTTATCATTTCACATTCATGTACCATATATGTGGTTTCAAATGGTGGTTCTAAGTTGTTATCTGAGTATCCCTGGATTTCAAGATCTACGCTGGAGGATCTAAGAGGTCAAATAATACAAAAATGTAATTTGCCATTTTCACTCTCATTCTCTGAGAGCTGTACAGTGGACTTTTTCAGAGACATGAATTGTCATAACGTCATAGGATAATGATTAACGGGTCATAGATGATGTAATGGCTATTGAAATGTATGGCTATGCATGCTTGCATTCCAAATTTTTCAGATTTAATTGCCAATATGTTAAATATTAATAAATACATCCCCCTTTAACAACAACAACAACAAAATGAAACTAACATATCCTGGCACCCTTCCAACATCCCTCTGTTGTTAAATTATAAAAACAAAAGAAATGGAGGGTGAGTCTTATCACAGATATTTATGACCACTGTGCAGTAGCTGGACAAAGTGTTCACCCTTTTTCTGTCCAGTAAGAGATGACCATGTATCTTCTAGTAAATTTAAACAGCTAGGCAATCACCCAGACATACCCTAAGTCATCTTTCCCCAAACATTTGCAGAGTATGAATGGCGGCCTACATACCACATATCTAAAGGTATAAAAGTTATAAACTCTAAGCCATTAAATAAAATCTACTTTACCCAGTGGCATTATAAAATGTTTAATAATTGGATCTTTGAAGGAGAAACAGGGGAGACACTGATTGATAGCATTTGCTGATTTCTGTGGTATCAATATTCTCTCCATGGCTAATTTCAAGCAACTGACATGATTCCACTAGACATGAAGTTTAGTGGAACTGGCTTTAGCACATCACTGAATTCACCTTCTTTCCTTAATGATCTATAAGGATAGGTTTAAACTTACAGGTCTTGGATTCCTGAAAATTTTACACCATAACTGACCTTCTTCCACCACTGGCTTTCAGTAACACCCTTCAGCCCCAGACACAGTCTGTCCCTTCTTTTCCCATCCCTAACTCCATTGTATACAGCTAAGCATGTTTATGTGTTGACAGCCCAGAAACACTGCTAACCTTTATACACACTGACGCACTCCAGCCCACTCTCTTGCAAATAGCTGTCTATGGATACCTCTTAATAAAGGCAAACAGGGAACTTGAAACAAGGGCTTGGGACCACTGGGCAGAAGATTCCAGGATTTGAGGCATCTATGCATTTTTGAGGTGGGGCTAGTGATACCTGGGTCCTGTGTGGTCATGCCCAGTAGGCCCTGTGGATGCCTTACTCTGTGGAGGATAATATAGCCAAAGGCAGCCAGAGAAGAGGTCCCTAAAATTTGGAGCTAAGGGCAGGGCCCCTCTTGCCTGGGTCGGAGACTGAGACTAAGTCTCTAAGAGCAACACATTTTAGTTACCATTCCATTAATCTTTAGGTAGTAAATGGTCTCTGCAATATGTATTCATAAACCTGAGCATTTGATCCCCAGTTAGAAGATTTTCTGGTCCAGTTTTAAGCATAGCAAGCAACGTCAGGCAAAGTGGAGCTCCTTGGTGTGGGGCAGAAGAAACTGTAAGAAGAAACGGAGATCCTTGAATGTTTCAAAGGAACCCTGTCTAGCCTTGGGTTATAACACCCTGTCTAGCTTTGTTCCATCAATCTTTTAGTCTGCACTTTGCTTCGGCTGCCCTTGGGTGCCTGTACTTCCTGCAGGTTCCGCGTTGTTTCTCAGTACTCTGTCTTTGCTTGGGTTACTGTTCCATCTGAGTGTCTCCCTTCGTTTTCTGTCCCTGGTCCACGCCATACCTCTGCCTGGTGTTGTTCATTCATCTTTTCAGACATTATGTACAATGCATCCCAGAAGAACTTCTCAATTTTCATACCAATTCCCTTAACCCAGAGAACATGAACCCTAGTTCTAAAGATCTGGGAAATTATTATTTCCTAGTTCTAAAGCCTAGTTCTAAAGCCCACAAAGGGGAAATTATTATTATTATTGTTATTTTAGATATTCTGTTTTTTCTTTTTAAAAATCAACATTAAAAATTATACTGTCTTCAGAAAAAGGTAGAGGGAAGAAAGAAAAATAACATATTAATGAGTTAATGAAAGCCATCTAAGAAAATAACTTGTTATACTAGAGACAATAGTTACCATAGGACTATGGTAAAGTGTCACAGATATCTTTATCTTAAAACTTAAATAATTAAAATTTCTTATTCAGTATTTCTTTATGTCGATATGAAGTAAAGCATTGAACCACATAAACATTTGTGGCCAGGAGGCTTTTAGTGTAATCTGACAATGTTTGAGAGAAATTTCAGTTATGGTGTAGGCTGCTGAACAAAAATCCAGCTGTCCAAATATCACAATTTTTGTCCCTCTATTTTATGAAATATTCATTGGTTAAAAAAAGATGTTATACTGAAGAAATTAAAATTTAGTGTTCAATTGCTATCATTAAAAATAATCGGAGTCTTATGGGGGCATTGTTGATACTTTTGCTTTTAAAGCATGATCTTCAGGGCATTTATGTAAGCTGACAAATTAATGACTTAGCAGAGATGTGGACAGTTTAGGAAACTTAAATTGACAAAGGACTGACACCTAGATATTCACAAGTCTGAACAAATAATTCTAGGGGTGTCATGAGTAGGAAAGGTATTAGTTTAAGTTCTGAATATCTATTTCTCCCCAATGACAATATATTTATTGTTGATATTTTAAATGATATACATTAATATTTTTGTGCATTTCCTTCCACATTTTTCTGTGTATATAAATCTGTATATATTCCAATTTCTTATTTTTAACAATATACATATTATTTAACTTATTTTTTTACCTAACAATATGCCATTGACATATTTTCTTTATCAATAAATATAAACTTGCACCATCTCTAATAACATTATAATATTTTACTTATCTAAATAGCTTTATTTTACTTATCTAAGAAGCTTCCCATTGATGAGTATCTCAAAATTCCCCATTTGATTTCTCGGGGCTTTTTTTTACCTTAAAAGTGATGAATATTTTTGTACATACATACATCTTTCTGTACTAGCCCAATTTAGATCAATTTCAAAAGTTGAATCCCTATGTATCAGAGGTAAAATTTGACCTAAGGTTTAAGATTTTAAGAATTGCTTTAGATAACATAAAATTCCTGCATTCTTCCTTTAGAATATCTCCTGCATACGCCTGCTTGTCACCACCACCACCAATGTTGGCCCAGGCCAAGCTTCTGTTTTCTCTTTCCTGGATCCTTGCACTTGATGCTTTACCCTACATTTGCCCCTATACAGTCAATTCTCAACACGGAAGCAAGAGTGATCTTTTAAAATTCTGAGTCAGAGCATGTAATTTCTCTGGGTAAAATTCTCCAATGGCTTCTTCTTTCACTCAGTGTAACACCATCTTGTTACTCAGATTTACAAAGCCCTGAAAAATCCAGCCTATGTGTAAATCCTTGAGTTCTTCTTACACCATTTTCTCCTTTCTGAATTTTTGTGCACACTGGAGTTCGTTTATTTTTTTCAGGGAGCCAAAGCTTATCCTTCCTATTAGTCTTTGCACTTGTTCAAAGTACATTTTTTCAGCCTTAAATGCTTTTATCCTTCCTTTAAAGATGGCTCAATCCACTTTGTAATTTAGATCTCAGTATGAACTTTCTAGAGGTGGCTTCTTTGACCATTCATAAAAACAGCCATTTGTTCATTTTCTAACATGTCTTGTATTCTGTGTCTCAGCTAAACACATCACTATGTGAAGTTTTTCTTGTTCGTTTATTTGTTTAAGGCCTCACTCTTCCCCACTAGACTACCACTTCTGCAAGAATGAGGACATTGCCTGCCATACCTTACAGTGTCTGAGAGGTAGCAGAGGCTCAGTACTTTTTAACTGAATTCATGTTGCTTCTTGAGTGTTTCCTCTTAGACTTAAAAGACTCACTGAGGTAAAGACGTAAAGGTTAGAACGTAAGTGTTCAATAAAAGCAAATCAGACCTATATTGGAATAATATGGTCTTAGCAAAAACATTATCCAGAAAAAAATAATGTAAGAAGCTAAGGAGGTATTAATTATTTCACTTTGTGACCATATGCCTTTACAATTAAAGCTAGTGTTTTTATTTACTCTTCGTCAAATGACAGGCCTTTAAGGAACATGAATAAGAAGTTGTGGTCCAATCTTTGGCTGGCCCACCAATGACAACATCATCTGTTTTATGGTGGCTTCATGCAGATCTTGTGCAACTTCGAATTTAAAATACTGCATGTCAGAGTTACTCCATTAGGTTCAAAGGAATTGGGCAGCTTTATGTGCTCCAGTCACATTCTTGGTTCAGAGAAAGACCTTGCAGGCCTTTCTTAGAAATATCGAGGTTCTGTTCATTCAAACGATTTAAAAGAATAAGAAAATCTTTCTAATCCATATTTATATTTTCCTTTTCTAAAATAGCATGTGCTCTTTCAAGGCCTAGATATGTTTGTACTTCTGGAGTCAGAAAAATAAGTTAATTGATGTAAGTACATGGCAATTATTTATTCTTCATTATTCACATTCTACTGATCAACCAGACATGTTGCTTTCTATATTGTGTGTTATTATCAATCATTATACTATAATACTATCAATAAAATTGTCTAAGAACTTCTTGCAGATGGACCTAGAGAGCTTGGTTACTAGTGTGTGACTAACTTCCTTCTTTTTAGCCCCCACATTGATGATCTAAAGGGCATAAAGAAATCAGTCCAGTGTTGTATCTCAATTGGCCATTCATCTTTGGTTTATCGAAAGCCCTGAGTTTGGGCAAGCTCCAACCCTGGGAGTCGCTCACCTTAGCATCTATTAAGCTATGAGATGTGCATCATTTTCTCACTTTCCCTTTGAAGACATCCATTTATGCTTATCTCCATCCTTCAGTTGATGGATTGATGTAGGAGCCTAAACACATCATTTGTTTTTCCATCCAGTCCCATTGTAGCAGTTGTGGATTCACTTCTTGTGCCAGATTGAATCCAGGGCGATTTTAAAGTCTAATAAAGCAAGGAAAATCTCTTCTCCCAGTTGGATTTTTTTTAAACATGTTTCCTAATATGTAGCAATCGGGAGAGAGATGAAGTCTGTGGCTCATTTTCAAGGGAGGAATCCAATTTGGATTTTATGGATGTTGCTGTCACTGGTCCGACATTGCTTTATTCTTTCACCAAGGAGGCAGAGTCAGGGTTTACTGCTGTTGCTGCTAATGTAGATCTCTCTGGCTGCTTGAGTTGAGAGCATTTTCGTTTTTTATGTATTGGAGTAATTAGCCCTCCTGACCATATCTCAGGAAGTGTCTGGATTGGAGGATTAGGATAAACATCTTCAGTCAGGCTTTCTGAGTGTGATCAATGTGGGGTGTTAGCATCTCATTTGATGTGTTTTTATCAAGGCTATGGGGTTTCATAGCTCTCCCTTTGAAGGGGCACTCTTTCATTTCTGGAATCACCAGGGTTGAGCTTAAATGACTGGGACAAAGTTAAAGATACTTTTTCTTCAAAAAATTTATATGTCCAAGGCTGAGTTTCATCTTGGCTTCTGTCTGGGGCCATCTCTAAATACAGGTGGGTGTGAACTCTGTTTCCTTTTTGTTTCCATAGAACTAAAATTCTTAAGCACATCAAAACACACTGTTTATGCAATACAAATTTTGTGCATTTCTTTTTTAATAGACTTCATTTTTTTGTGATTTTAGGCTCACAGCAAAATTGAGCGAATGGTACAGAGATTTCCCATATATTCCCTACCCCCACACATCCATAGCCTCCCACATTGTCAACATTCTCCACCAGAGTGGTGCCTTTGTTGCAATTGATGAACCTCCATCAACACATCATAACCACCCAAAGTACTCAATTTACATTAGATTTCACTCTTTGTGTGCACAATCTATAGGTTTGCATACAGGTAGAATGACATGTATTCACCATTATAGTATCACATAGAGTAGTTTCACTGTTCTACAATTTCTCTGTGTTCTGTCTATTTATACCTCCCTTCCCTTAATCTGGCAATTACTCCTTTTTATTTTTATTTTTTATTTTTTATTTTATTTTATTTTTTTTGAGACGGAGTCTCGCTCTGTCGCCCAGGCTGGAGTGCAGTGGCCGGATCTCAGCTCACTGCAAGCTCCACCTCCCGGGTTCACGCCATTCTCCTGCCTCAGCCTCCCGAGTAGCTGGGACTACAGGCGCCCGCCACCTCGCCCAGCTAGTTTTTTTGTATTTTTTAGTAGAGACGGGGTTTCACCGTGTTAGCCAGGATGGTCTCGATCTCCTGACCTTGTGATCCGCCCGTCTCGGCCTCCCAAAGTGCTGGGATTAAAGGCTTGTGCCACCGCGCCCGGCCTACTCCTTTTTTAAAAAAAAATTTTCTTCGTAGTTTTGCCTTTCACAGAATGACATACACTTGGAATCATACAATATGTAGACTTCGAAATTATTTTCTTTTACTTAGTAATATGCATTTAAGTTTCTTCTGTATCTTTCCATGGCTTGATTTGAGAGCTCATTTCTTTTTAACAATAATATTCCATTGTCTGGATATACCAAAATTATCTGTGTATCCACTGAAAAGTAACTGAGTTAACTGAGTTGCATCCAAGTTTTGGCAATTATGAATAAAGCTGCTATAAACATCTGTGTGCAGAGTTTTATGTGGACAGTAGTTTTCAACTCCCATATGTCCAAGGAGGACAATTGCTGGATTCTATAGTAAGGGTGTGTTTAGTTTTATTAAGAAACTGTTGATATGTCTTCCAAAGTGGCCATACCATTTTGCATTCCCACCAACAATGAATGAAAACTCGTGTTCCTCCCCATCATCGTTAGCCTTTGGTGTTGTAATTGTTCTGAATTTTGGTCATTTTGATAGGCACGTAGTTGTATTTCACTGTTGCTTTAACATTTCCTTAATGTTGTATAATGGAGAACATCATTCCACAGGCTTATTTGTTATCTGTGCATCTTTTGTGATAAGATGTTTGTTAAGTTCTTTGTCTCCTTTTATAGTTAGGGTATTTTATTATTACTATTATTATTATTTTTTTTTTAGTTTTGAGAGTTCCTTGTATATGTTGGATAATAATCTTTTATCAGATATGTCTTTTGCAAATGTTTTCTCCCAGCCTGTAACTTACCCTTTTATTCTCTTGAGAGTGTCTTTTGCAGAGTAGAAGTTTTTAAGTCCATCTTATCAATTATTTCTTTCATAGATGGTGACTTTGATGTTGTATCTAAAACATTATGAAACCATATGTTACCTAGATTTAACCTTTTGTTATCTTCTAGGAGTTTTATACTTTTGTGTTTTACATTTATGTCTCTCATACATTTTGAATTTTTTTTGTAATGAGTAAATACCTGGATTTTTTTTTTTTGCATATGAATATCCAGTTATTTCAGCACCATTTGTAAAAAGATTATTTTTATCTTCATGTTATTCCCTCGCTTTTGTGTTCAAAGATCAGTAAACTGTATTCACAAGGATCTCTTTCTGTGCTCTCTATTCTGGTTCAGTACTCTACTTGTCTCTTTTTCATTTTTAAATGTTTTGTCTTCTATTTTGCAGATAACACTGTCCAAATTATTGCAGCTTTGTATTAAGTGTATTAAGTCAGGCGTCAGTCCTCCAACTTTCTTCTTCTCCTTCAATATTGTGTTGGCTAGTCTGGTTCTTTTGCTTTTTCATATACATTTTAGAATCATTTTGTCAATATCTACAAAATAGCTTGAAGAGATTTTGACTAACCTATAAATCAATTCAGGAAGAACTGACATTTTGACAATATTGAGTTTTTGTGTCCATGAATATGGAATAGCTCTCCATATATTTAGCTCTTTGCTGTTTTGTTTTGTTTTCTATGAGAGTTGGTTTTCCTCATACATGTTATATTTACACTTAAGTATTTGAATGTTTTGAGCGTTAGTGTATATGTTGTTGTGGTTTTAATTTCAATTTCTGCCTGTTCATTGTTATTATATAGGAAATTAATTGACTTTTGTACATTAATCTTATATCCTGCAATATTGCTATAATTGCCTATTTGTTCCAGTAGTTTTTTTTGTCAAAATTTTTGAATTTTCTACATAGACAATCATGTCAGCTGCTAACATAGACTGTTTTATTTCTTCCTTCCCAATTTATATACATTTTATTTCCTTTCTCTGCCTTATTGCATTATCTAGGACTGCTAGTGTTGAAAAGCAGTGGCAGTAGGGAACATACTTGCCTTTTTCCTGATGTTAGTGGAACACATGCCGTTTAATCTCTAGTATTCTGGAATTTTCCAGCTATCTTTTTGTTTTTGATTTCTAGTTTAATTCCATTTTGAATTGAGAGCAGGCATGGTAAAATTTATATTCTTTAGAATTTTTCTAGGTATGCTTTATGGCCCAGAATGGCGTCTATATTATATTCCTTGAGAGCTTGAGACAAACATGTATTCTGTTAATGTTTAATCAAGTAGTTTATATTCCCTTTATTGATGGTGTTGTTGAATTCAGCTGCATCTTTGCTGATTTTCTGCCTGGTGGATGTATCTATTTCTGATAGAGGAGTGTTGAAATCTATAACTCTATTAGTAGATTTCTCCTTGAGTTGTATCAGTTTTTTTCCTCATGTATTTTGACTTTCTGTTTATAAATACATACATATTAAGAATTTTTATGTCTTCTTGGAGAATTGGCCTGTTTATCATTATACAATACCTTTCTTTATTCATGATAACTTTTCTTGCTATGAAGTCTGCTCTGTCTGAAATTAGTATAGCTACTCTTTTTCTTTTATTAGTGTCAGCATGGTATATCGTTCTACATCAATTTGCCTTTAATCTGTATTTGTTTTCAT
The DNA here is from genome assembly GCF_024542745.1 of Macaca thibetana thibetana. Taxonomy (NCBI): domain Eukaryota; kingdom Metazoa; phylum Chordata; class Mammalia; order Primates; family Cercopithecidae; genus Macaca; species Macaca thibetana. The sequence goes on from NC_065582.1 coordinate 163,611,071, forward strand.
ATTTAAAGTGAGTTTGCTATAGACAACATATAGTTGAGTCTTGTTTTTTGATCCAATCTGACAATCTCTATTATTTAATTAATGTATTTAAACCATTGATATGCAAAGAGATTACAAATACAGTTGGCTAATATCTACTGCATTTGTTATACTCTTTTTGTTACCCTCGTTCTTTGTTTCTATTTTGTCTTTCATTGTTTTCTACCCTTTATGTTTATAATTAAGCATTTTATGTACTTTCATTTTTCTCTCCTTCCTTAATATGTCTTTCTTTACTGTTTTTAATGGTTGCCCTAGAGTTTGCAATATAAGTTTACAGCTTGTCAGAGACCACTTTCAAATGACACTATATTTCTTCGTGGATAGTGCAAGTACCTTCTAATAACAAAACCATTCCAATTCTTCCTTTCTGTTCCTTGTATCATTACTGCCATTTAATCCACACATGTAAACATGAATGTATAATTGAATATTTTTGCTGTTATTTTGAATGATATATTATCTATTTAATCAATTAATAATATAAAACATTTTAGTTTTACATTCTTTTTTTTTATTTGATGCTCTTCCTTTGTTTATGTTAATCTAAGTTTCTCACCTATATCAATTTCCTTCTCTCTAAATAACTTTTTTAACATTTTTTTTTTGTAGAGAAGATTTATTGGCAAAAAATTATTTCCATTTTTGTTTGAGAAAATCTATATTTCTCTTTCACTTTTGAAGAATAATTTCACAGGATACAGAATTCTAGGTTGGCATTTTTTTTCTTCTTAATGACTTTTCCTCACTTTTTCTGTTTGCATGGTTTCTGAAAAAAAGTTGGATGAATTTTTTTCTTTGCTATCCTATAGTTAGGTTTTCTTTCCTTTTCTCTTTAGCTTATTTCAGTTTTTTCTTTATTTTTGATTTTCCGTAGTTTGAAAATCAAATGCCTCATGTTAGTTTTCTTGCATTTATGCAACTTGACTTCTCTGAGCTTCCTAGATATGATACTTGGTGTCTGAGAAAATCCTCAGTCAATATTGTTTTAAATTTGTTGTTGTTGTTTCTTCTTTTTTCTCCTTTTGGTATTCTCATTATGCGTACGTTACACAGTTGGCAGTTATCTCACAATTCTTGAATATTAATTCCCTTTTTTTCTTTTTTTTTTCTTCAGTTTTGATGGTTTTTGTTGGTATATTCTTAAATTCAGAAATTCCTTCCTTAGCCATGTCCAGTCTACTAATAAGCCCATCAATGGCATTATTCAATTCTGTTAATTTTTAATCTCTGGCATTTCCTTTTTGTACTTTCTTAGAATTTCCATCACTCTGCTTACATTGCCAATTTATTCTTGTATGCGGTTTCTGCTATTAGAGCAATTTGCAAATTTATTATAGTTGTTTTAAATTCACATCCTGATAATTTCAACTTCCCTGCCATATGAGTCTGATGTTAATGCTTGCTCTATTTCTTCAAACCATATTTATTGCTAGTTAGTATATCTTGAAATTTTTTTTTAACTGTGGGTCATGATGTACTGTGTAAAATGAATGGCTGTAAATAAGTCCTTAGTAATTTGTTGGTAAAGTGCAGGTGGGGAGGGAAGCATTCTATAGTTCTATGATTGATTAGGTCTTAGTGTTTCCCTGAACCTGTGCCTTTGGACTGTGATCTTCACATGTGTTTCTCAGTCCCCACCTTAGGTGGAACAGTGTTGGCTAGAATAGGCAAGAGTTGGGTATTTTCCTTTCCCCAGGTCAGTTAGGCTCTGAGGAAACCTCAGCAGGTTAGGCTCTGGTTAAATAGTTTCACTTGAGAGCAATCTTCCTTAGGAAGAACAGAATGCTCAGGCTGATTAAATTTTTTTCCCTCCCCCTGCTGGAAGCGTTAGAGAATTTTTCCTCTGATACTCACCCTGAGAACCTGGTAGAGCATCAGAAGGTAAAACTAACAAAAGTGCAGGAGACCTCCTGAAGGCTGGGTCCCCTACAGTTTTTATCTCTCAGAGTTGTCCTCATGGAGCTTCCAGCTCTGAATTTGCAATTCATTAATTACACTTCAGGTTTTCCTAGCCAGTCACTGGTTTCTGTGAAGGTTGTTGCTTGTGACTTTCTGCTCCAGTAAGTTGTGATTCTTCTCTGTTTTTTCCTCTCAGTCTCTGCAATTTGGGGGACAGTGGTTTGCCCTGGGCAAATTGTGCATCTAAGGATCACATGGACAATTTCTGTTATGGGTTTAACAAGAGTTATGAATTTTTTAGTTTTTTCAGCTTTTTATATGTTGTTAGAATGGAGTTGCAACTTCCAAGCTTCTTCCATGCTGGATTGTAAACTAGAATTCCTGTGCATATCTTAGAATTGACTGTATAGATGGTCAGTTCTTTGAGGGCAGACACAGTGTTCTTTATTCTATACATTTTTTTTAATGAGATATTCATCAATTACCAGTTAGTTACTTGATATTGTTCTCGGTGCTGATGATACAGTAATAAGCATCATACGCACAAAGTCTGTGCCCTTCATGGATGTTATGTTTTAGTAATGCAGACAGGAAAAGTAAACATACAAATCAGAGGAAAAATAACATTATTAATGATAAGTACTTTGTGGAAAACAAACCAGGGCCTTATAATAAAAACTATCTACAATAGAGGGTAGCAACGTTTGATGTGAAGCATGAAAAACAAGTGAGAGGTAGTCATAGGAAAATGCGGTTGGAGAAAAATCCCACTCTATGCCCTTACTACCTGTGTGGCCTTATGCAAGTTATTTATTCTCTCTGAATCTAAGTAAGTTTCAATAGGAAAAAAAGTTAAGATTTATAAAGTACAATGCCTAACTCATAAAAACACTCAAAACTGTTGCTATATCATTATTACCCCTATTGAGACACTTGAATTATATTTTAATTCCAAAGCAAAATCATTGACATGCTTTCAGCATGGGGGCTCTTGAATCCCTAATGATGCTTAGCATAATGCCTGCTAAGTAATTAGTTTTATAGCATATTATTTTCTTTCTGAAATTTTCTAAGTGATGTTTAGTCAATCAAATTATCTCTACATACTCAGAGATCAGCTACTCCATGTATTCCATGGCTACTTGGTCTACAGTTTCCTTTGGAGCTAATTCAAAATAATTTTAAGACGTAGACCTTGATTTCAAATATATTGTCATTAACTCATAAATTGAGGACTTTTATAAAGTTTATGTTTAGTTCTTTTTGTAGAATGTATCTAATTGACTCCTGTTTCTTGACTAGTAGTGATAATGTTGAAACAGTTGAAAAGTGATAATGTTGGTGAAAAATAAATAGTAATAGTCAATCATATGGGATTGATTAAATAAATTATAAGCATGAATATTCCCACCAATAAAAATTGGATTGTATCACAAATCATGATGGGGTAGATATCCAAAAAATAAATTTTAGGAAAATAAAACAGGTTATTAAAATTCTGGAAGAAAATGCTTGAAAATGTCAACAGTGATTAAGTCTGGGTGGTGGGATAAGATGATTATAGATTGGTTAATTTCCCTTGTCTCAGTATGTTTTGTGTTGCTATAACAGAATACCTGAGACTAGGTAATTTATAAAGTGCAGACATTTATTTCTCATAGGTCTGGAAGTGGAAAAGTCCAAGATCAAGGCACCAATAGGTTTGGTTTCTGGTGAGGGCCTGGTCTCTGCCTCCAAGATGACACCTTGAATGCTGGCTCCTTGAGAGGGGGAGCAATGCTGCTTCTCACATTGGTGACGAGTGGAAGGGAGAAAGCCCACTCTCCAAAACCATTTTATTGTGGCATTAATCAATTCATGCAGGCAAAGCTCACAAGACTTAAACACCTCCCATTAAGCCCCCTCTCCCAACATTGTTGCATTAATGATTAGGCTCTCAACACATGCGTTTTGGAAGGGACAAACACTAAAACTACAGCATTCCCTTCTGAATTTTCTGTACTTTCTAAACATCTCAAGAGAAGTGTCCATTAGTTCTGTAATCCAATAAAGCCAATTAATTACAAACAAAATTAAAGAAGAAAAGAAATTCACAATCACTACAAAAAGAATTAAAAGAAAATAACAGCAGATTATATAACAGGATATATACTTAGGCTAAAATATGAACCATTATTTCAGTTAAATCTTCATATTTTCTATGGTCTTAGAACAATAGATTTTATTTTGAAGACATAGAGGGTATATCCTCTGGTTATTGCCTAACCTCTCTTGACCTAAGATTACCTAGACAGAAAATGATTTGATGACATACTTGGTCCAAGGGCCATGCTTATTTATCTGCACTGCACTATGTCTGTATTTATGTCTTCAAAATAGACTTGAGGATGATGGGAGACATGAGAAGCACTTTCCATTCCCTGTGTTTCGTTTTACTCTGCAGTACCCTTCAATCCCTTCCAACTATACTGAGTCTGTACTTCTGCTACAACTGCTTGTGTATAATTGTTCTCACCAGACTCCGGGCTCCTTGAAGCTGGAGAAATAGTCTAAATCAGTCTCTGGTATCTCGGAGACCTAAAGCAGTGCCCAGCCTATCAGTAGCATATAAATATTTGCAGAATTTATTGAGTTGCTGCATTTTTCTCCCACATTTCCTCTACATGTCAGAAGTGTCCGTGTTGCTAAATTCTTCAACTCTGAATTTCAAGAGAACCCCAGAGCCACGTTGCTCATTTCCCAATGGACACCTTTATCTTGTACTAACATTTCAAGAATTGTCTTGCTTTCTGGCTTTTTTTCTTGTTTAGAAAATTCTGCCTATCAGGTACTTTAGAAAGCAGTCCAATGTCTGACAAAGTCTTTTGTTTTCTGACCTGTAACAGAAATTAACTCTCAACAAAAGAGCAATTCTCCACCTGCAGGCCTAAGCATGGAACTTTAATGTACATGACAATTTCAGGAGCCCTTAGAAAGGAGATAGGGAAGATGGTGAGGTCATGTGACCAGATTTCTACTCTGTGTCAGCCCTTTTCTTTGGCATTTAGATGAGTTGAATGACAGGTAAAGCTTACGGCTTAGGCTGCCAGGAACAAAAAAAAAAAAAAAAAAAAAAAAAGTGGGTAAATTTAATCATTTGCTCAAGTCTTTAAATATCCTGTATAGCTTTCAGGCACAAAGCAATCTTCCTACAGAGAAACAAACCCAGGATGTGGTTACAACATAGTGTTCTACCTCTTTGTGTTAAAGTGCCTTAATGATCAGGAAAAAAAATAGATTTGCATGAATGCTTTTTATGGAAAGCACTTAACACAATGGTTACGCAAGACAAACGTCAGCACAAGTGGATATAACTGATATGATGAGTCATCCTATGTGGTTTAAAGCCACCACAAGTCTTTTAATTCAGCTTTCACAAGCCCAGAGCATCTTTTAAAGGACTTTGACATTGACAAAATACAATTAGCTCCTTGCCTGAATCATAAGATTGAAGGACAGTCTGATTTAAAAATGATTAAGGTGAGTGGCATATGGATGCCAAAGCTTCTTCTGAAATCAGCCTTGGTGATTTGTTTTTCTCTCCAGGTACAATGTCATAATACACACACACACATACACACACATACACATACACACAAACACACAGTGACATCACTTAAGATCTGAGTAATGTAGGCAGGATAGAAACATAATTGGCCACAATATTGTCCCATGTAAGCACATTAGTGATGCTTACTTAATCTCTTGACATCAAGTCATTCTCTGGAGTAAGAAGTATGGCTTTCTGTTTTAATTTCGTGATTCAAATTTGGAAATGCCTTTGCTCTTCGAAGAAAGGTACAATGTAAGATTTTATTATTAAACTGATTACATAATTGATAGTTACCTGGTCTTATTGTCACTAGTATGGCTGTCATTACACATTGATTATAGCATTTCTTTCTGTTGACATCAAACAGGACCTCAGAATTCTTCTCAGCAAAGTGCCTGAAGAAAACACAGTAAATCAACTGGAATGACCATGTGAAATAAAGTCTACTTTTCATTCACAGCACATATCAGACAACCTAAAAATCAAGGTTATGATTTTCAGATATCTACTTTATCCAAATGAACATTTGGTAACATTAGGTTCTGCCACAGCAATTAATACAGGGACTCATTTAAAATTGCTGTTACTTTGTCTGATATTTTAGTGGGTTGTCTTCAGTTCACATATTCTTTTTATTTCCCATTTCTTATAGAGCCCAGTTATGAGGCCCATTGTAGTATAATCAATAAAAAATTGTTGACTGATCCATTAATAATGTGATGATTTGTCTAAAAGCTGCATTGATAGAAAGGAAATAATTTTGTACTAAGAGTGAAAACATCTGAGTTCTATTCTTTATATTTGCAAGTAACCATGGTTTGAAAAATGTGTTTCAACTTCTCTAAACCTGTTTCCTCATTTCTTAAAATAGGGTGATAAACTGGATATTTTCTAAGGCTTCTCCCATTAGAAAATACATTAATTATTCTGAAATACGTGCATGAATAGGTGACTGTTCAGGTACTTTAAAATAAATAAGGTAAGTAATTGTCTATTTTCAAAGATAAAACTCCTCTTTATCTTTCCATTTCCATTCTCCCCATCTCCAACATTTATTTTCTCAGTTTACTTGGAGCGTACAATATTTAGGTAGGGTGTGGCTCTGAGAAATGGTAAAAACACCCCCTCCCACACACATCCCATAAAACACACACATACACACTGACGTTAGTGAGAAGACCAATGAAGGAATTCCCTTGAGTTACTGATTTCTTCAAATTTGACTCAGTTTTATTCACTACCAAAAGGAGCTACTGGAAACCTTGCAATCTCACTGAACTCACATTCAAGGAAAATCTCTCTATTTCTCAATAGTTCTTACCATTTTTGCATATGCTGTCCACTTTGAACAAACTTTCTCCAGGAAAATTCCTATGACTTCTAGACTGAGCCAAAATGCCGGCTCCTCACTGATGCGTTTGTGATTCTCCTTGTCAGTGTCAGGTTCTCTGTCTGCAGTGCTTTCTTAGCACTTTAATTGCACCTCTGTGGAAGAAGTTATATATTGTAATTTTAAAATATCTGTTCATGTTTGTCTCTCCCAACTACTTAAAAGCAGTCCTAATTTAGGTACATCTAGTTTATCTTAAGGAGCTGTATTAGATTGACTCCTTTAAAATTCTGGAGTCCACTTAATATCCCATTTCAAGGTAAGCCCCAGAATGCTTTTCAGCAGCATCCTTGACCTCTCTATTACTATGAAAGCTAGAGTCTGACACTTTTGCATGTCAAGTCCAGAATCTCCCTAGAGAATCTCCCTAAAAATTTTTAGCCTTTTTCAAAATGAAGCTTATCACAGAAGAGAGTGAACAAGAAGGCTTTAGGTCTTGTGATGTTAATTATTTTTAAAGAAAGAATAGATTATCATATTTTAAAACTGAAATCATCATTTTTCTTCATGTTACTTCTTTGATTATCTGCATACATTACTAGAGAACCTGTGGTCTAAATTCTTAGAACCTTGTTCCTGGTCTTTCAGTCCTCTCCAAAAAAGGTGACTTACAAAAGCATCTGACTGGTATTTGACAATTCCCAAAGGAATTACTTCCAAAGTAAAGCATCTTGCATTAATTTTCTCATCTCTAAGTTGACCTCAGACATCTATCCTCACATCAATATGAGTATTTCTGTGTGTACAGGTTTCATATTTAATAGCACATATGATCACAGATTTAAAGCATCAATTAGCAACTTGCATATAATGGCAAATGCATTTGCCAAATTGATGGAAAATGCTTTTCTTTCCATCTCTTCCTCCTCTAATATCTCTTACTAGACAAATCATCATTACTGGTGATCTCTGACAACAGAGCTTTCTAAGTCTGATTCTGTCATTTGCTTGGTAGACACGTTGACTGCAGCAAACAGTCCCCTATCATCAACTTTTCCAGATGTTTGCACAGCGGGTTTGGTGTTTTTAAAATATCTAAGTGATGGTCCCAAATGACAAATGTTCATTTTCAAAATTAAAGCTTATTACGAATTACCTGCCAAGTACAATGTGTCAGGAGAGACTGAATGAATTAGAAATTTTGCCCGTTGAGAATGAATGAATAAGAAAAAACATAAATGAGGCAAGCTATTACACATCCTGGAGGAGCATAGAAAGAATTTTAAGTAACAGTAATTTACTAAAAGCTGTTGCATTAATACTTATGCCTTACCTTAAAGAGGCCCATCCCTACCTTTTGATGTGAGTCAGGCTTCAACTTTTTTAAGTGAAAAGAATAATGTTTGGGAAAGACAAGGATAATCTCTAAGATGAGCCTGTATTTCTCTTTTTAATCATCATCCACAGAGGTTCAGGTTTGATATACTGGGAAGAACATGGCCTGATATAGCCATCAAAAGACTAACCTCTTTTTGCTCTTAGTTGTCTTCCAGCTGTGAGACCTGCTGCTGGTTACTAGTCCTTGAACCTCAGTTTCTTCACCTATAATGTGAGAATAATAAAACCTGAACAAATAGGTTGTGGTGAAACTTAAGCAAATCAACATAAGTATTTGAATGTACTTTGTAAACTATGAAGTATCATAAATATATACTGATGTCATAATAATATTAACTACCACATATTAAGTATTTACTCTGTACCAGAGAGCATGTAAATCTTCACATATATTATCTTGTACAATCTTCACAACTATTGAAGGTCGGTAATATTATCTCTATTTTATAGATGAGGAAACTGAGTCTTATATAGAGGTTGAGTAACTGGCCTAAATAACTGCTAGCTTGGGCTGGACAGGATTGAAAAAAGAATATCTGCTTCCAAGAACATGCTTTTAATCTCTATACTGTACTACTGTCCTTTTAATTTTAAGAGCGTGATGTTCAGTGATGCCAGTTTGATGCAAAACATTTTGGAGCTTTCATTTAAAATTGCCTTCAGATACAGATTCATCAAGGCACACAAAGCAAGCAGCCTAATGACTCTATAGACAACTCTTCTTTCGGGCCCCCAAAAGTGTCATTAAGTTTAATCATCCCGCATTCCAGGTAGGAAGACAATGAATATCCACAGTCAAGAGTTCTCTCTTTTGAACGTTTACAAGATTGACATTTCTTTTTAAGATGGACATGGATCTTTTTTCATTACATCCCCATAGCACTGTGTATAATATTAATTATACTTCCAATCACATGGTGTGTTATCCTTTTTTTTTTTTTACAGATCCAACTTTCAACTCGCAAGAATTTTTAAATTACTGTACCCCAGAAGCAAGAATAGAAGGTGCATCCTTATATTTGAAGAAATTTTTAAAAGTGCAAATTCTCTTGTTGCTGCCTAGGAAAATTTTTGATCCCAGCCAGAGAAATATGAAACCAGGCTGACCAGAAGTCAGGGTTTGTTTCATAGGGCAAAATAGAAGCATCTTGATTTTCCATCTTTAAAATTATAATCAGCAGCAGGAAGCAAAGCAATATCACAGTCCTGTTATAGGAATCTAATAGCTTTTTATAGAATGCACAGCAGCAAATGTTATCACTATGCTTGAAAAAACCATTTTCATTATCAGCTGCTATTTTTTCAATTGATTATGACTTTTCCTTTAAGAAATGTGTTTAGGCAAAAATTTTGTTTGATTTAGCCCAAGGAAAAAAAACTTTTTGTGGGATGGGAGACAGTACTCCAAACTGAATTCCTTCTGCCTTTAAGTTATGCGAACATGGACAACATATATCACATTCTACTGAAATTGTTTTTTATTTGTACTTCAATTGCTTAGAAAGGGTGTATCAATGGAAAATACAGCTTTACAACATTACAGGAGCCACTGAAGGGGACGAAGTTTAAATTTTTCTTTAGCATTATGAAGGTGTAAGTGGTAGGAAAAAGGATGCTCTTGAAATCATTTCTTCTTTTTTCTAAGGTGTTGTATTGGACTGAAGCCTCTTCAGAACACTGAGGACATATGAGTTCATTTTAGAAACCTCCAAGGTGAGCAGTGAAAGCAATCAAAGTCAAAACTAGCATCATTTAAGACAAAGCAAATTAATGGCACCACTCAGAGTGGAGAGCGAATGTATTTGTATGTCTGGCATAGCCTAAGGTTGGTTGGTTGGCTTGTTTGTTTTTTACCATGGAGAGAGGGCAAGAGATCAAAGTGTTTTAAGATGACCAAATCCCTTTAAGATTCTTCAGGAAAAAAAAAACAAAAACAAAAAACAAACAAACAGAAAACAGTACATAGATGTGAAATTTGAGGCTACACCCTTTATGCTGAACAAAGAGGTAGTACTCCCTGAGAGCAAATACTAAGGCTTGTTTGAGCAAAACAGGGGATTTAGAAGTCTAGGACAAAACAGGCTTTCCATTTCATAGAAAAGACAAATAGCTTTAGAACAGCATTTTGATTGAGCAAATGTAAGGGACCCCTATATTTAAATTTCGATATATAACTCCCAATTTTGCCATGTAAAATTAATAATGGATTTCTCTAAAGCCAAACCCTCTTCAACTTTCATTGTAATTCTCTTAAGAAAGCATTAAATAAAAGCATTTCACTTTAGTTGAAAATCAATGGCACTTCAGTGAAGCATGCATCTTCCAACTATTACGGAGTCAAGAATCATACAGTTCCGCTAGTAAGACATGGGGCCCTGGCTTTGGTGGTAAAAGCTTCGTGCAACAGTGCAACATAGGAGTCTTTGGGGAAAAACACATGCAAAATAAAGAATTGAAAGTTGAGTGTGAATGTGCTCTAGTTCTCTTTGAAATGCCAACCATGATACATAAAATCATAAATAATGAAAATGGTGTGGTAGGAATAGGAATGAGAGTAGTAATAAGTAGAAAGATATTGTTTACTATGGACCAGACACTAAATGCATGATATGCATCATCTCATTTGATTCTCTTAAGAATCCTGTAAGCTGGTATTATTACCTACATTTCTGGAGTAGGTTTGAAGAAGGAACAGCTACATGTGGAGACATTCAATAAATTTAAGATGGGTTAAAATATTTTATTATACATTAATATATGGCCATTTCAACAATGAATCAAAAGGTATCATAAATTCTATCTACTTGGAAAGTTCTTTCTCCCTTTGTATAGTGATAAAATTGTATTCATTTTTCACTGTGGTAATGATAAGGGTGAATAAGATATAGCTCCTGCCCTCCAGGAACTCACAGTCTGAAAAGGGAGATGAAGCATGCATTAAAAAGCCAAATATGGTTCATGATAGTTTGTGGTAAACTCTGTAACACAGGTATATTTAAAGCTATGGATAGGCAGAAGAAAGAAAATAATTCTCAGAGCTAGGGTAGAGTTGGAGGAGGAAAGGATTAGGGACATCTCCTTAGAGGAGTTCAGCTGGTTTTAAAGATGGGCAGAGTTGAAACAGACAGTGTTATGAGGCTCAGGGAAATTTTTGATGTGCAACGCTTTTGAACCTAGGGTATATCCAGAATGTCAATGTTGCTGAAATTTTTGACATATGATTTAGCAATAATATGGGTAAGGACTAGATTGTAGAAGACCTACACTACTACTCTAAGCAGTTTAAACTTCATTTGGCATTCAGGGGCAAGTTTCGGACTGGAAGTATAATATGATCAGAGCTCTGCTTTGAGAATATTAGTGTAGTAATGCATTAAACTCATAATTTTTTACTGAATAAGTATTGTCCTGTGACTATATGCCAGGACTTATGCTAGGCAATGGGGATATAATGGCGAATATGACTCACTCTCTGCTTGCATAGAAATTATAATCAAGAAAATTAAACATAAAGTAGAACACTGTCATCAATATCATAACAGAGAAAGTACAGTGTAGCATGTAGAAGTGCCTTCTGTAATATTGGGATAATCGAAGAAACTTCCTGTAGAAATTGATTTCAAGTTGTGTGTATGGCATGTATGTATATACATGTCTGTAGGCTTATTGAATAAGAGAGTCAATCTATGAAAAGGCTCAGAGGGGAAAGTGTGCTTCAGGAACTTAATGCAGAGTTATTTGCTTTCCAGCCACATAGATCCTTAACAACCTCAGGTATGTGCACAAGGTTCCTGGTCATTTCATCTTGGACTGGACAGGCAGGGTTCACCATCTGTCACATTCCAGGAGAACCAATTAAGTATTATACACAAGGACCTTATGAAAGCAAATTCTGTTGAATTGAATTGGCTTTCTTCATAGACCTAGAAATCATCTGGTTTAAGATTCCTTTTCAATGCCAAATATGAATAATTCAGTCAAGCCTGAAATAAACACCATGATCAAGTGTGGATTTTATTGTCCAATTTATTCACTCACTTATTCAGTATTTGTTATTTGTCAGCACCATATAACCCACTCTACTAGGTACTAGCCTTATCTAATCTTTTAGTCATAATTATTATTTTATCTAAACATTTACCTCATTTTTCCTAGGACACTTTTCATAGTTTGAGTCTATCACTGTGTATATAACTGTGTCCTCAAGTGGACTGTGGCATTTGAAAAAAAAAAATGTGTTCTCATCTTGTGTTTCATTCAAGCAATGTCAAGAATACAATAGAGGTTCTATAAATGGTGGGTGGATGGATGGATGGATGGATGGATGGATGAACAGGTGGATGGACAGATGGAGACAGACATGAATAAGAATTTGTTTCTGTCCTCAGAATCTTATAGTCTAATAATGCAGATCAAGGACAAGCACACAGTTAATGAGAAATATTTTCCACTATTAAAACCATTATGTTCTCTCTTTTCAGTTTATGTTTAATGTTCTAGAGCCACAATCTTATCATGATCCTAAAGATATCATGAAGGAGCCTCATAACATATTAAGAGTTTGAAATATGAAACTTTTTTATAATAGCTGAAGTTTGATTTTTAAATTTCTGAAAATATTACTGAGCTTTCTCTTTAAACTCAGATTAAAAGCAGCCCCAAACACATCATTTAACCATTTTAATATGTTGTTATTTTACTTCCGGTGAGATGCAATGGAAGTAGATAAGAACAGAATAGGAATTCTAGACAATGTCTGTAGTCATCATTAATCCAACAACAAAACAGAAGTATGTCTTTGCGTTTACATGTAATGGGATTGACATCATTTCCTACGTTTCTATTCGGTGGTCTCATTTGATTGACATTTCCCCAGGAGTGTTGCCATGTTTTTTTTCTTTCCATTCAGTAGTTCAGCACATCTTTATTGATTGTTGCATGCCATGGGCTTTGATCTGGCCAACCAGATGAAACAGATTTCAAATTTTCAATGGCATTTTCTACTTGGACTCTTGTTTCTCCATGACTTATTTTGAGAAAAATAAGTAAGACTTTTCTTTCTTTTGTATATATTATTGGAGATGCATATCTTTGCATTTCATTGGAGCAAAGTGATTCAGTAATACAAAAGGTAGCTTTTCTGTTAAACTCAGGGAATTGTAATCATTTAATATGCTCTAGAAGTTAAGGAAATGCATGATTTAACATGGAGATAAAAGAGATAGGAATTATAGTCAGAAAAACTATTTTCTTAATCTTAGTGAGTTTCCAATTCCTCTTCTGTAAAACGATAACAATAATCCAACTTTTAAATGTTGTTATAATGTTCTTGTGAGAATTTTAAAAGGTAATAGGTGTCAAAAATGCTGGGCATTATTCTCATATGCAATACGCTGTCATTTGTTTATTACTATGTGAAGATGATGTACTAAGCACTCTACCTGCATTTCCTCATCTATTATTTCCCCAAAACTCTATGAGGCAAGTTCTGTTTTTATCATTATTTTAAATGAGGAGACTAACACATAAGGAAGGCAAAGCGTATAATTTGGCACTGATCCTAGAACGAATACAGAGAAGACCAGTATCTGAGTCCACTTGTTGATGGAGTGTGGTTCAAAGACAATGTTCAAACTTCTAGGTGTTTTTGTTGTTGTTGTTGTTGTTGTTTTTAATATTTTTTCTGCCAAATTAAGAAAAAAAAAAACTGGATTTAGTAAGGAGAGGCTTTATTTGAAAAGGGAAGAAGTGGAAGAGAAAATAGACTATTGTAGTGAGAATCATGTTCTGACCATAAGATCAGCAATGTCTCAGAGGTTAAGAAAACAGGAGCTCCTCCTTTATTAAGGGGAGGGAAGGAGGCTACGAAGAGCTGATGTGGAATGTAAGGGTTGTGCAGTCCCATAGTAGACCACAGGACATTTGCACTCTGAGAACAGCCTCTTCTCAGGAAGGACTTTTAAGCAGGGGTCTGTACCAGCTCAGGCTAAGGTTTGTTAAGAATTCAGGACCTGGGAGGAGAAGAGAAACTTCACCAGAGTTTGATTAGCAAATATTTAGTTCCAAATAATCATAGTGATAAGCAGTTCAGATAATTCTTTATGAGTCATAGAATTGGAATTTTGAGTTTAGGTCTAACCTTTTCCTAAGTAAACAAGGGGGAATTCATGCATGTTATCTAACGTATATGAAAAAGAGTCATTGTTTGTGTACCAGGACACAAAAGGATGAGGGGATTTCTTAATCTTCATTGTGTTCCAGAATCACAGGGTTCAGGCAAGGGTCAATATTGTCACTTCTCTCCGGCTAGACATGATGAAAATGAGAAACCATGTCTTTGGAAACCATGTGATAAGGGTAGCAGAGTCTCTGGGTGGCATTGTGACCTCCCTGCCCCAAAGTGTTAATTAAGTCAGTTTTAGGAATCCTTTGCTGCAGTAGCTTCCCCAGCATCCTGAAGAGCAGTGAAGTGCTCAGTTTTACAACTCATGCCCATTGTGATTTAAGCCAAGTCATTTCATCTCATAAAATTTAGTTTCCTTATCTGCTAAATGATGGAGATGGACTTGGCAAAGACTTAGAGTCTCCTAGCTCTGATCTTCAGAAAGGCACAGATATGCCCAAGTGCCCTGTGGTTCGAGGTGTGGAATTAGAGGCTGAACCATGCATTAGTCTTCTTCCTAACACTCAGTCAACATCAGTACAGGAAGTCATTTAAGAATGCTCTGGTAGTGGATGTCACTGACTGTATATAGCTTTTTCATCAGCAATTCAGAATAATGTTATCAAGGTTGCTTTTGTCTTCCATTCTGGCAATCAGTCGTTTGTCATTCCTAAACCTCTAGTACCCGCTTTGCATTACCTTGCATAAACTGGGTGATTTCTTAATTTCTTCTTTTCCAGCCTTTCTGATTTTCTTTCCACCGTGTCTCTGGAATTTTTTCTGTGTCATGCAAACTCAGTTTGGGTGTTGTTTTATGCCTCTGCAAAGGCCAGAGCTGGTTTTCTACTTAATATTCAAGAAGCATGCTTGAAGATCACCTCTTTCAGGAAAAGCCCATGAAACTCACCACTGCTCAGCTGATGATGACTTACTTAAGACTCTTTGGTTGCTGTGCATTTGGATTCATGGTGTAAGCTAGCTGAAGCAGGACTCTGTGGGTCTTATTATCACACAGTGCCTTGAGTATAGCATTGCGATAGATGTAAAAATTACCCACTTTCCAAACCTTTAGGGATACTTAGAAAAACTGCATATTGTTAATGTGTGTTGTATGATAAATATGGTGACAGCTGAAAAGGGGCTTTCCGATGAAATTAAGATATATTAGAATTTAAAATTAGTAGTATACTTCACTATATTTTTTGTTCAAATTGGAAAGCATTGAGTGCAAATGTGATGGATATGTGGGTCAGAGGGTGGATGTGGCAGAACAGCTGCCTTCAAGTATTTAAATAGAGCAGAGTGGATGAGACCTAAATCCAAAGACCTGTTGGTGACTCACTGCCTGTGGGACCTGGAAGGAGGCACTTTATCTCTCGAAGGCTTAGTTTTCTCAGCTATAAATTAGGAACAACAATAATTACCATAAAGAATTATATAGGGAAATAAATAACATCATATATGTAAAATATCTTTAGGTCTGTTGGCATATGGTAGATATTCATTAATGTTTGGGTTGTTAAGACTTTGTCATTAATTAACATTGACTTACCCTACTGTGCTTAGGAAAATTCACTAGTCCAAATGGTAGGCTATGAACCTATGAGCTAGAAAATAGAATCTTTGGGCTCTAAATGTGGACCATTATGTGGGCTTATAAAGGAACCACTGTCCATGGAAAGAGAAACATAACCAAAATCTGAAGAGTAACATTGACACTTCCCATGTTAGGCTGGTTAAACTTGCCCCTGATCTCCTCGTCACAGTCAGTATCAATCTTTTCTTTTTTTTATTTTTCTTTCTTTAATACCTGTTCTACTCACATTGCTGAATTCTTGTCTGTCATATTTCCTGTTATTATCATTTACTAGACTTTCTGAAGGCCGTTACATTTGGGTCATGTTCTCAGATGTAAATTCTCCTCATTTATCTTGCTAGAGTTCTGTCAGGAGACAACAACTAGACAAATACACACAGAGAAATCAAAGTCCAAAAGTGAAAAAGAGAGAGAGAGAGAGACAGTCTGACTTTTGCTGGTTGATTAGATCAAAGATGATTTACATGGTTTGGAGTTATAAAGAGTATATATTTATTGGATAATTAAAATCTCTCCCACTTATTTTGAGCTGATAGATCCAGTCCTTCAAACTCAATGCTGTCAAATACTGGAATTACATAATCAAACAAAAAAACAATAATCTGAGAAAAAATAATTTATTAAACAAAGTAAAAACTTTGTCTTTAGGAAGTTTATAAGTAGATTTGGCTGATCATTGCAATTTGGGAACTTTTTGAATGGTGAGGGTAGTAATGGGACAGAAATTAATCAGTTTGGGTTGGTTTTAAGAAATGGCTTCAGACCCTAAGTGGTTTGCCAAGTTTCCCTTAAACATCTCACATTATTGAGGATACAAGTCAAAATCACTTATCAGCAGTTCTTCTAAATGGCAAGGAACATGTATTAAAGAGGCCATGAAGGAATTTCTAATGAGAAAAAATGTTCTTACTTTTTGAGAAATTAACTGCTTCAATAAATTGCAAAGATAAAGTAGGAAAAGTTATCACAATAATGTCTGTTGTAATAAAACTAAACTGTACAGCTGATAACAGTTAAAATGCCAGAAGGTGAGTTAATGACATACTATTTTCCTAAAAACCCCTTTGGTCCTTACTCTGAAATATAATTCTGAGATCCACTTATAAGGAATATGGTAGAAGCTACATGGAAATACTGTCTATTCATGTGTTCTACAGATTCATTGCCTGTGAACTTTTGAATATATGTAAAGTTTATAAGCAGAGTATATTAAATGAAAGTTTGGGGAAGGTGAAATCAAATAACCCTAGTAGCTCAAATTGATTCTTGAAGTATATACGAGATGGAAGTTTGTAGTTAGAGAAATAAGTCTGAATTTCTTACTTGCACTGGAAAATTTATATCAAAGGTCATGGGAACAGGGGCAAAGAGGGGGCCATTTAATCCTCCCTAACACTTTCTGTGGATTCACGAATGTAGAAGAGGCCCAAGCCTTCTGCTATGATTTTCTTCAGTCAAATTCCTAAGCAAGTTAAAGATTATAGCAATGCAGAGGAATTCATAAGGATAATGAGAGAGGAAAAAAAGAAAACAAATGGAAATAGAGCAAGCAGACATTGGAAAGTAATGTGAAATAGGAGAGTTTGGAGCTAATAGTTTTACTTTGCATTACTGAAATTTCTCCCATACATAGTAATGACAAAGTGTCCATGAATGGTGAAAATGTGTGTGTGTGGTGTGTGTGTGTGTGTCTGTGGTGTGTAGGAAGAAAATGAACAGAGAGAGAGAAGGGGAAAGAGAGAAAGAGAGAGGAAGAGAGAGACAGAGAGAAAGAAAAGCAACAAGGGAAAGACTAAAGTTGAGAAAGCATTAGAAAGCCCAAGATAACATGTGCACACATGCTCAGCTACTAGGACTGAAATTATCAGGGCCAGTTTCTTGCTTTATGGTGAAAGCCAAGTCAGCTAGAGTATTTTTCAAACAAACAGCAGAAGGAAAATAAACAGAGCTGTCTCCTGTTACCATGAGTTCAAAAGGAGCCAGGCTAGTGCTCCATACACATAAACCACATTCTGACTAATTAAGTGAAGACAACAACAAAAATATAGAACAATTATGCGAGAAATAAAGAAAATTGAAATATGCCAAATCTCCATTTAAAAAAAAGAGACATGAAGAAATAGCACCAACCATGACAGAAACAAACCTCTCTGCTCTGAGCCATCTGTGCCACCTATCAGCTGGTCACAACGTGACTCTGAGTAGCAATAGAAATCATCAAAGGAAGAGCTTTAAAAGGCATGGCAATACTAATAGATTTTTTTCTGGGTTTCTGGTCTTTGTTTATGGATACTTATAATTTGGCAATGTGTTCAGAGGCCCATAATATGAATGTCTCCCTTGCGTTTTATTTAAGCAACAGCTCACAAAGGACTTGCTTCTGTTTTCCACCATGCCAAGTAATGCTCGTAGAAGGCGAAAACTTCCAATGATGTGTGAATTCAAAATTATGGGTTGATTTAATGAATTACAGCAACTAGATTCCTAGATAAGTGTATTTAACATGTTTACCTGTCCAGTGAAGGCAAATTTGGTTATCTTATTTGAAACAAATTTTTCTTTCAAATGATAGCAATTTCATCCTAGTCTATTTTAGGGCTTGCTTTTATATATTCCCAACACATCTCTCTATACAATTATATTTGTTGAAATCTCAAAGGAATGGAAAGTTAATAATATGGCTGTAATGTACATAAGAACATCTTATTTTGAGAATGAGAAAGTATTTTATGGATAGGATATGAAAAATAATAAGCCAGTTAAATTAAGCTCATTTATATTGTCAGACTTACCTTCAAATACAAGTTGCCCTTTTGTTAGAAATGCATTCTCAGAATATCAATAATCATTAGGATTTGTTGGTTGAATGTAACAGGAACAAATTCTGATTCATTTGAGTAAAAACAGAAAATTGTTAGGAAGAAGACAGAATAGCTCAAAGATTCAAAGAATAGTTTAACAAACACATATCGGCAAGGGCACATGAGGCAATTCCAAGAATCTAGGCAGCAAGGATCCAAGAATCTAGGCAACACTTGTTTCTTCAAAGTGTTACCTGTAGATGAGTGAAATGTGGCTTTGTTTGTTTGTTTTTTAGAGGAAGTCAGGCTGGAGTGCAGTGGCGCGATCTCAGCTCACTGCAAGCTCACTCCGCCTTCCGGGTTCATGCCATTCTCCTGCCTCAACCTCCCAAGTAGCTGGGATTACAGGGGCCCACCACCATGCCCGGCTAAATTTTTGTATTTTTAGTAGAGACGTGGTTTCACCTTGTTAGCCAGATGGTCTCAATCTCCTGACCTCCGCTTCAGCCTCCCAAAGTGCTGGGATTACAGGCGTGAGCCACGGCGCCTGGCGGGCCATTTTTAAACTCTGTGTAGCAGCTCAGTTCAATATTAAAATTTCTGGAAGAAAATCTAGTCATGGCCTCGCTTGAACTTTTACATATCCTTTACCAAAGGGAGGGCAGAGACACATAATTGGATAGTCTACCAAGACTAAAACCAATGAGGAAAATTGATCTTCTGTTACCAGAAAAAAAAAAAAAAAAAAAAAAAAAAAGGGAATAGGTGCTGGGGAGACATAAAGCAATTCTATAATTAAGCTCATTCAGGATGAGAAATCAGTATACAAAGTATGGTGAAAAACTCAACATGATGAATAGTTCAGGGATATTTTATGCTTTTTAAAACTTTAATTCATAACTGCCCCATTAAAATAATGAAGAAAGTAGATTCATATTGAGTCACCATTTATTAGAAATATATATAAACTACTGTAAGACAATGTTTCACATATTAAATTATTGTGTAAAATTCCTGTTAGAATTGATATTTCTATTTTGTCCTTATAGCAACTGAGGATCAGAAAGTTATATTGAATTGCTTATTGTCACTCCATAATCAAGTGTGTAAAAGGTCTTACAATACAGCTCTACTGAATTAAATCTTAGTCCACTTTTGGTTGTATTTCTATTTTTTGGACAGAAGGATTTCATTGAAAAGTTACAAAGCACTAACGTGGTATTACTAAAGTAAAGAAATAAGACCTAGGTAATGATACACACACACACACACACACACACACACACACACACACACACACACACATTTTTTAGGTAGCCATCGGCACTGAGGCTCTATCTACAAATATAGAACCTTATAAACAACATGATGAGCTTAGCTATACACAGCAGATGGAAGACACACTTACCACAACTCCTTCCAAAAATCTCACTAAAATGAGAATAGGAAAATGAAATAAAAGTACCAGGGGAACTATTGGTAAACCAGAGAGGACAACAACATTTTGGAGCGTAGAAAGCAGAAGAGAAGTTAGTTAAGACAGAAAATAGAACACTAATACATTTTCTGAATCTGTGATGTCATTTAATATAAGATGCACCATTAGTTTGTTTCATTAAGGAAGAAAAATCACTGCCAATTATAACTGTTAAATTTATAATGATAAATGTTCAGTTATCTATTGCTGCATAATAAGCCACACCAAACTTTGTAGCTTAAATCAACAATGTTTTCGTTACTATAATTCACAGTTCTGGGAGCTGACTGGGTTGGCTGGCTCAGGGTTTCTCATGAAGTTGTCATTAGATGCAGGCTGGGGCTAGGGTCATCTCAAAGTCTTCACTCTCGTGGATGGCAATTAATGCTAGCTGCTATCTAGAACTTCAGCTGGGCTTATTGGCCAGGACACATACATGTGGCCTCTACATGTAGCCTTGGCCTCTTTATAGCATGGTAGCTGAGTTGCAAGATCGAAGATCCCAAGTGAGACAGCTAAGCAGAAGCTGTATCTCTCTTTATAATCTATTTCAAGTCACATAGCCTCACTTGCACCTTACACTGCCAGTTGAGGCAGTCACAAGGGCTCAGCCAGTTTTAGTGGGAGAAGATGTATATTTCATGTCTTGATGGCAAGGTCATAATAAAAACATAGGTCATAATAAACATAGGTCATAAACAAGCTTGTAATAAAACATGGCAAGGCCATAATAAAAACAATACATGTGAGAGAGGGTATACTTTTATAGTCATCTTTGGAAAATACAAGCTACCATGTTGACAATAACTGTAATATGGTTCCTCATGTTCAAAAATGTTAAGATATGAAAAAAATTATCTAATAATTAGTGAACATAGTAATTACCTATACTTAAGGAAGTGTCAAACGAGAAGCAAGGCAAGCCCATGTTGTAGAATCTTAGCTCAGGAATTTGAGGCATCAGCTACCTTAGAAGTTCCTATAAGGCTTGGAATTGGTTGAAAGTTTGAAGAAGGAGTAGTTAGATTCATGAAACTCTTTCTTTATCCTCTGTATCTGTGTAGCTATCCCTCTCACTCATAGTGGGAGAAAGCTTGCTATGTAGAGAAATTAAAGTCAAGATTCTCCAGCTCTTGCAGATAAGCAGCACAATAATGATAACAGAGATATTAACAGAACTCTGCACATTAAACAATAAGACCCTCATCCTTCTTCTTAGCTCCCAGAATTTTGTCATGGTGGTTTATTCTTTATTCTTTCCACTGCATTGTCATTTATGGATAGGGGATTGGCAGATTCTTCTCTGGAAATAAAAGGATGATAACTAAGCACGTAATGGCCCTAGAAAGTGCACAAAAAGATATGCAGATAAGAACATTTGAGTTCACTGGGGCAAAAAGTGTTTAATTTCTGTCTCAGGCACGTAACCATGAAGCCTTGCTCACCTAGAGCTTCTAATAATCTCGTTAGTGCTTTCACTTGAAATTAGAGTGGGTACCCAGGAATCAACAGGCATGTATGGGAAACATCACTATGGAAGAAGAAGAATGAAACAAATAATAGAGGGAGCTTGCCATAGACAGGGACAGAGAGCAGGAAAAATCTCAACACAAAACAGACAAATCACATTGAATTTTTAACAATGGAAAGAGAAGAGAAGATACAGCATTCCTAAAATAAGAGCAAGGTAATATACAAAGGGAATAATTAGAGAACAATATATATCTCTTGAAAAGACAGCATCAATTAAAAATTCAACAGAAATATCAAAGAAAGTAGAATCAAAAGGCCAGTATTTTTAAAAGTAGAAAAAAGGCATATTTCTTAAATAATAAATGACAATCTGGAGGTCCATCATCTAGCTAACATAAATTCAACAAAAAAAGAAGAGAAAAAAATTTTAAAGGGGGAATTATCAGAGAAATACTGCGTGGAAATTTCTCAGAATTGAAGACCCATTGGTGTTCAGAACAATTTAAAAGAAGGGAAAAAGGATCCACACTAAGGCCTATCATCATAAAATGCCTGAAACTAGAATAAATTAAAATCAAAATATTCCCATGGAGACAACAACATGTCACACATAAAGGAAGGAGAAGTAGAATGGAAATTGACATCTTAACCAAAGCTAAAAACTACATAAGAATAGAGTAATTCCTTTTAAATTCTGAAAAAAATTCCAACATAGGATTTTATTTATATTTATTATGTATGTATGTATGTATGTATTTATTTATTTATTTATTGAGATGGAGTTTTGCTCTTGTCACCCAGGCTGGAATACAGTGGCGTGATCTCAGCTCACTGCAACCTCCACCTCCGGGTTCAAGTGATTCTCCTGCCTCAGCCTCCTGAGTAGCTGGGATTACAGGCGCCTGCCACCACATCAGGCTGATTTTTTTCATTTTTAGTAGAGATGGGGTTTTATCATGTTGGTCAGGCTGCCAACATAGGATTTTACATCTAGTCAAACTATCTATCAAATATGAGAGTAGAATAAATACATTTTCAGACACGTTAGCTTTCAAACCACAGTGGACCTTTGAACAACACAGGGGTTAAAGCTGCTAAACTCTGTGCAGCCAAAAATCTGCATTTAACTTTTCACTCCCCAAAACTTCACTACGAATAGCCTACTGTTGGCCTTACTGGTAACATAAACAATCAATTAACACATATGTTGTATGGTATATGCACTATATACTGTGTTCATACAATAAAGTAAGCTAGAGAAAGGAAAATGTTAATAAGAAAATCATAAAGAAGAGAAAATCTATTTATTATCCATTAAGTTGAGGTGGATCATCATGAAAATCTTCATTCTCATCGTCTTCACATGAGTAAGCTGAGGAAAAGGAGGACAAACAGAAGGAGTTGGTCTTGCTGCCTCAGGGGTGGTAAAGGCAGAAAAAAATCCACTTATTAGTGAATCCACAGAGTTCAAACGTGTGTTGTTCAAGAGTCAACTATACTTACTGCTCAGGCACCTTTTCTTAGGCAACTATTCTAGCATCGCAAAATGTGTTCCATCAAAACAAGAAGATAATCAAGAAAGAAGACCAAGAATCCAGAAAGAGTGGGTTTGTCATGAAGAAGGGAGAAAGGAAAAGGGAAATCCCAGCCTGAGAGCAGCATACCTGGCCTGACACACAAACTGTTGAAACTCGAGTAGGAAAATGGAGCAATACCTCCAGTGGGGATAAATAAGTAGAGGATCTGTGTTTGACCCTCTAAGAAAGAGGACTCAAAAGTCATTTGATAATTTTTGAAAAATTTAAGAAAAATTAATAATAGGGACATAAAAAGTTATGCAAAAATTAATTTTAAAAAATCATTTAAATCTAGAAGAAAACAAAATATTGCACAAGAAAGGTGATTGGAACATAATGCTTGACTTGGCTCATAAGCAAATAATAATCACTTAGCATCTATAAGGCAAACATTGAATTTTGCTTTCTGAACTATTTTGAAATAACTTTATTGGGTGAATGAAATAATGCAAAGTAGATGGTGAAGACATTTGGGTGTTAAGTCTTCATTATAGAAGACAATGAAGAATATTTAAAATTAATAAACCAATACATAGAAATATTAAGGTGTTACTGGAATTAAGAAAGAGGAGGAAAAAGAAGAGGGTTGCTGTTGTTTACATTTAAGTCTTATTTACTATTATTATTTATTTGATTTGATTTTTCAGTTTCTTTTTCCCTCAACTTTTATTTTAAACCTGGGTTACATGTGCAGGATTTGCTGGTTTGTTACATAGGAAACATGTACCATGGTGGTTTGCTGCACAGATCATCCCGTCACCCAAGTATTAAGCCCAGCATCCATTAGCTGTTCTTCCTGATGCTCTCCTTCCCTGAACCTCACAGGCTCCAATGTGTGCTATTTCCTTTAATGTGCCCATGTGTTCTCATCTTTCAGCTCCCACTTATAAGTAAGAACATGTGGTGTTTGCTTTTCTGTTTCTGCTTTAGTTTACAGAGAATAATGGTTTCCAGCTCCAACCGTGTCCCTGCAAAGGACATGATCTCATTCCTTTTTATAGCTGTATAGTATTCCATAGTGTATATGTACTACAGTTTTTAATCCAGTCTGTCCTGGCATTATGTAGATAAAATTAATAGCTTTTATAAAGATAAGGAAAAATAAGTCTTTCAATTTAAAGAAATAGAGTCTAAATCCCTGCTCTTCTACTTATTAACTATATACTGACAGACAAGGTATTTTCTTTCTACAGTCTCAGTCTGGGGTATTTAAAATGAAGAAAATAATAGCAGTTACCATGTATAGCATTTATAACTTGCTACAGTAAACACTTAATACATTATTTAGCTTAATCATCACAAAACTTCCATGACTTTTCCTGTTCTTTTTATTCCCATCTTTAATGAGAAAAACATGCATCACAGAAAGGTTGGATAATTTGTCCAAGTTCATGTAACAGGTAAGTGATAAAAATGGAATTTGAACTCAGGCAGCCAAATGGAAGAAATATGTCCAATCCTTGCTATTGCAAAGTTAATATGAATTTAAATAAGAGCACTTATTAGTGTATCATTACAAACAGTAAATGTTCAATAAATATTTGCAAATGAGTGAGTGAATGTTCATGTAAATTCTTTATATGCATAAAACACATATAATGTACACATTATAACGCTAATGTATTGAACCCACACAGTTGTTAACAAGGCATTGCCAGGACTTTAGTGTATGATTTTGAAACATATTGAAATCTACAGACACACTATCACCAAGATCTCTGCAATTTAATAGATCCTACAATAATGACAGTTTTCTGTATTAGCTTATTCTGTGGCCTAATTTTTAAGAGTTTACAGATTGTGAGGGCTATTTTTCATCCTGAAAGTCTGGGCAGGTCAAGAAATTTCTACTGTTACATAACAGCCAGAAATTATGTTTTTAAAATATGTGCTTCAAGAAGGAAATGCCTTTGTCGGTTCTTCCTTCTCATCTTTTTACTGGATCAATTTCCCTATTGATTATGCTAATATGCATCACATCAGACATGCCACCTAGAAGCTAGAATGTCTAGAATTGAAAGTCTGTGAGAGGGTATGAATGGATTTCTTATCACCCTGTTTAGGTTGGCCTTTTTACAATATTTTCATCAGTCTTTGAAGGAGAATCTTATCAAAACCAGTTCAGATTTTATTTCAGATTTTATTGAAACAAAATCAATAGTTAATTACCATATATCCATAAAAGTTTTGCCATTAGGGTTTTAAAAGCCTAAATGTCTCCAAGATCTTAAAGAATGGCAAAAAAATTCTTCAAGGTTTTTAAAGATGAAAAGCCAATAAGAAATATTTTGTTAGCCACACATAGTCTTAGAGCTCAAGAAAATTGGCTTTTTAAAAAAGATTTTAAAAGAAATGCTGAAAGGAGTTTGTTCACTGGCAAGACAAATTTGTTTAATGGGTCAGCCAGATTCAGGAAATTAAGTTGAAACAAAGAACTCTTAATTCTAAGTTCAGTGTTTTTTTCAACTATAGCATATTGTCTGCTATTAAAAATAACTCAGTGAACATAATGAATTGTAGCATCAAATTAAAGATTACTAAATTTGAATATTGACAAATAGTATTATCACTGGTTGCTCGTATTTGTAACCATGATACCTTGTTCAGAAATCCCCGAAGCTTAAAACAGAAATCTGACTTTTAGCAAGGTTTCCATTACCAGACATGCAAACCAATTTCTCATTGCTGTTCACAAGTTATGAAACTCTAAAAATTGATTTTGTTTTCATCTGAGCTTAGAAGAGTTTGTTTTTTTATGAAGAAAACAGAGCTAAGAAAATAAGCTTGATTTTAAAAGGATGAATATTAGGAAAGTTTACTTCATTTTTTTATGGGAGTATCCACACTACCAGAAGTTTCTTTTAAACCCATCTTGGCATTGTTTATATGATGAACATTTTAATGCATATTCATTTTTAATTCTTTCAGGCCAAAAAAAATTCTATAATTTTAGCCTAATACATTAGGTATACTGAACTTGAAGTAGTTTTTGCTTTACTTCTTGCTGGTTGTAAATGGCTGCTGTGTTCTATTTTTTAAAAAAATGGTTTATTTATTAACCTAAAGATGTATATATTACTCAGCAATTTTCACAATTATATCATAGGTCAGTTCTTTAACCTCATTCTGTCCTTAGTAGGAAAAGCATTATTTTTTTTCTAGCTTACTTTGCACCTGTACATAACCATTATTATAAGCCATTGTTTACCACTTACCTTAGTAGTCAAAGTCTAGTAGTGAACTACTATCCCTAAAAGAATGTAGATAATTTTAATCAATCAGGTTAAAATTTGCACTCCCAGCATCATTATGCAACTGTGATTATGCTTACCAAGAAACAAAAAATAAAAATAAAAAATAAAAAAATAAGACAAAAGAAAAAAAGAAATTGTGCATTTTCAAAATGTATCTGCTTTGAGACAACATGGAATAAATAGTGTAGGTAGAGTGACCATATCATTAGAATCGTATTTGAACATGGTTGATCATCCTGAATGGCTTCAGATCAATGAACACTGATATTTAAGCAAGTGATTCCTTTGCTCAAATGATTATAGAAAGAAGAAAATGAGAAACTGAAAAGAGTTCAAAAGGATGGTATTTGATTTGGTTCAGATCCCATCCAACTATTGCCATTGTTACTGTTTGGGAACATCTCATGATGGGAGAATCTATTGACCAAAGAAGTGACAGGTTTAAAGTGCTATCCTAACATAGAGCAGGTTGCTTGGGGATTCAGACTGTATATTGGCGTGTAGCTTTGTAACTTGGTGGTATTATTCATTTGAGGGAGACACATGAGCAGTCCAGAGAAGCATGAAGATTGCATCATAGTGCTCCACAGTATGCCTTTATAATTTGTATACAAGTCGATGGAAGAGCACTGAATCAAGAAAACTTAATTTTGACAGGTCTGATATATAGTCTATTTTGGTTAACCAAAAGGAACACATACATTTACTACATTAGAGAAATTTCCATTATTTTTCTCTCAGCCATGAAAATCGATTTTGATGTGATTACACTCAGGGCTGCTTGATCTGCCTCTGACAGGACAAAATGGTTAGAGACAGTGGGTGGCGTAGCATGTGGGATACTGTGGTTTGGCTGGACTCTGTGACAAACTGATCAGAGTGAAATTCAATTATCAATTAGGATAATTTGTGTGAAAATGAATGTAAGACAAAATACTCACTATGCTATATGTAAACTGTAAGAAAAAATGTTTTTTCTTACAAGTAACCAGGTATTTTCATCATTTCACTTTTGCTGTAAGTTTTATTTAGAAAAGTACAAGGATATCACTAGTTGTAACCCATAAATATATTTTATCTCTTTAATAAAATTATTGAGCTTTTATATGTAAGGTGTTTATTTAAGAAGTCTTTATTGAACTATAGATTTTTGACTTTTTAAAGTAATAATTAGAGACTATGTAGTAGCTGGCAATTTTATTTCTGAGCACCTCAATGCAAGGTGCTTTGCTACATATCTGGGACACAATCATAAATGAAGTAGACAATACTTGTTCTCATGGAGTGTAAAATCTAGTTGGGAATTCAAACAAGTAAAGAGTGATTATAATAAAGTGTGACAAGCTCTATAATAAAAGAAACACAGTGTTTCATAGGAGCATCTAGAAGGGATGGCTAATCTAGTATAGTGTTCCAAGATTTACTGAAGGAAGTTATATCTAAATGGAGCCAAGGAGGAATGAATAGATTCTGATTGGTAAAGGTTAGTAAGAAATGGAGACTTAAGATGAGGGTAGGGATCTGGGAGGAAGGAGGATATCCCAAATAGAAAATAGCATACTCGTGGTTCTAGAGGGAAGAGTGTACATGACGAAGAGAAACAAGATGAAGTATTTATACTGCCTGCAATGTAGAATGTGAGCAGAGGGATACTGAGCAGTAATGAGAAATAAGATCAGAATGTAAGCAATGGTCATTTTATGTGGGCACCATAGGAGAAAACCTTGACAAGGGGCTTGGATTTTATCTGAAGGAAAGAGAGGTCATTGGATGGTTTCAAGCAGCAAATATATATATATTTAGACTTGCACTTTAACTACTTGGAAAGCATGTAGTAGATGGGAATCAGATTGAGAGGAGGAAGAAAGTTAAGGGATTGTTTAAGTAATATAGGCAGGAGATTAAGGTTGTCTTAACAGGAATATTGGAGATGGGGATGGAGAAAAGTAGTACATTGTAAATGTTTTTGATTTTTTTGTTTGTTCACTTGTTTGGAGGATAAATTTGCAGTCCTATAAATGTATATGTACAGATACATAAATGTATATGTATGTCCTATAAATTAGGACTGAAGACAAAAAACTAAGGCCTAAAAGCTAGGCAGAAACCACAGTTGCTGAAGTCCCCTGGGGAATTATTAATAGCAATGATGCCATTGGGAAATGGCAGGAGGTTGAGAAGGAGAAATGGAATCTAGATTATCAGAAAGATCTGAAATGCTCACAAGTTTCTGGCGTTTATTGGCTTCTAGCACAAAGCTTCCTAACCCTTAATTTACGCTCATTGAACTTTCACTATTTAAGAAACACATAGTTCAAGATTCCCAAAAGAGGAAAGCAAGCCATTATGTCTAAGGACCATCATAAAGGAAAACTAAAAATAAAAATGAGAAATTAAGTCAAAAATCCCTGCAGTTGATGTAAATGTCAGACACAGAATATAAAAGAATATTCTATATGAGACATAATAAAACAAAAACTGCTGTCTTAAAGGTACTCAGTCAGAAGTTTATTAGAAATAAAAAGATACATTTTAGATTACGTAACTTCTAAAATTAAACGTATATTGGTTGAAACAAAAACTTTGACCAGATTAAACAACTGAATGGACACAGCTAAAGAGAGAATTAGAGAACTAGTGTACATATTCAACAGTAGTCAATAGGAAGCGGAGAGAAAAAAGATGGAAAATATGAATGAAAGGTTACAAGATATAAAGGATAATACAAGTAATTTTAACAAACACATAATTTAATCCCAGATGAAGAGAATAGAGGACAGGCAAAATGTAAAGAGATGAGAATCAATTTTCCAGTATCAATGAAAAATATGTATCTACGACTCTAGGAATTGGAATGTTCCTCAAGCAAGATAAATAAAAGGAATCAAAATTGTAACATACTGTATTAAAACTTTGGAAGAATAAAGACAAAAAGAAAACTTTAAAAGCAGTCTAAGAGACACAGTTAATGTTCAACAATGTTAGCTATTTTGCATATTGGTGTATTTAACTTATTAGACTACTTCCTGAAACCCAGACGCATGCACAGCTTGTGTACAGTTCACACGTGATGATGCAAGTCGGGGGTTGAATAAGCTTCCTTTTCTTCTCTTGATTTAGCATTATCTCTTGTGCATGTCTCTGAACTAGGCTCTAGGTAATTGTTTCTATATGCTATCTCCTTCTGCCCTCTTGATAACTCTGTGAGGGGGATACTCACTTGAAAGAGGGAGATGCTGGAGCTTGAGGGGCTTTTGTGATTTGCCCAAGGTCATACATCTAAGATGTAACATAATAGGGACAGAAACCCTGGACTTCCAATTCCACATTTATTTTCCTCTGAACACTGTCCCTTGTAGTGATTTGCCTTTTATTTCTTGTTCCTATGAGTCCTACATTAGAATGTTTT
This sequence comes from Macaca thibetana thibetana, assembly GCF_024542745.1. Taxonomy (NCBI): domain Eukaryota; kingdom Metazoa; phylum Chordata; class Mammalia; order Primates; family Cercopithecidae; genus Macaca; species Macaca thibetana. The sequence goes on from NC_065582.1 coordinate 163,641,083, forward strand.
CAATGTATAAAGTAGAATATAATAATTGTTCATGCTAAAATAAAAATAATTTAAATAATTTAAAAATAGACAAAGAGAAATAACATATAACCAAGAAATAGATAAACAGAGCATCACTGGAAGCCAGCAAGCAGTAGTGAGAGAGTTGCAGATGGAAATGACTGCTAACTTAGAATCATATCATCAGCAAAATCATTCTTGAAGAAAAGTGTGAAATAAACCATATGAAAATAAACAAAAGTGAGACATTACCACAAAAAAGCTGAATGAAAGAAAATTCTAAAGAATATATTTAATATAGAAGGAAAATGAAACTAAAATGTGCCACATGTTTTGTATATTATGCAAGTCAGAAAGGGAGTGATCTAATTTAGAGAGTTCTATGGTTCTGAAATTATTACAAAAGGGGATTAAGATATTGTTTAGTTTGTGACTTACTAAAACTAAATTTGCATGATAAAATTTCAGGGGTATACAAACCAAAAAGATGAAAAAATAAACAATAATATGAGGAAAAAAATCAGCTAAACTTTTTTAATTTAAGTAGCATGGTAATAGGGAGTCATGTATAAATTTAAAAGTAAGATGGTAGAAACAGACCCAATTATGTTTTAATAAAAAAATTATAAATATATTATGATCATCAAGAAGAGACAGTGATTATGAATTTGGATTTTTAAAGTGTCACTATATGCTGTTTACAAAGACATGGCTAAAAATTAGACATGGAAAGGTGTAAAGTAAACTAATTTAAAAAATACAAAACAATACTAACTTAAAAGAAAGCAGACATAATTATCTTAACAGAAGAAAAATATATCTTAAGGTCAAAAGTATGTTTATGGATATAAATTGTTATCAGATCAGGATAAAAGGCTGTATTTACCATGATTCTCTAACAATTCTATGTTTCTATGCTCCTAATAAAACTATCTCAAAATAAATAAATAAAATATTGATAAAGCTACTTCAAAAAGTTAACAAATCCTTCATCCTTCTGTCAGATTTACCATGTTTATCAATTCTTGATAGATAAATTGGAAAATATGAGTATAAATACAGAAAATTTGAAGACTATTTAGAATCTAGAATTAATGGACTTATATAAACTCCTTCAACCAAGAATAAGAAAATGTACATTATTCTGAAACACCTAAAGCATCTACAAAACCTGTGCACTGGGTCATATTATAGGTTTTAATAAATTTCAAAATATGGTCAATATAAATGGTCAAATTCTCTGATCACAAGGCTATTAATAATGAAAGAGTTATTACACATACACACTTCTATTTAAGAGTGATAACTTATTATTCTTAAGTTGTTGTGACCAAATGTAGCAAAAGTACTGCACATTAAAGCTTTTACATAGAAGGGATTATACTAAGTGCTTATATATATAAAAAGAAAAGCTGAAAATTAATGTGCTAAGTGTGCAACTAAAGAAGATAAGCCATAATAAACCTAACAGCAGAATTAATAAAATATAAAATTACTTAAAAATTATTTTTTAAATATAAAAATGTTATTTTTTGAAGACATTAATAAAATGGATAAATATCCAGGAGGATTTATCAAAGAAAAAAACGCCTAAATAAGTAATAATATAAATGGAAAGGGTGATATAACTGCAAATGCACAAAACTTAAAAAGGTATTAAATAAGAAAGAAGTGTTGAGAATGAGGTTCTTAATCAATAACTATGCCATTCAATGAGTTACAAAACACATTATGAAAAAGAGGCTTGGGAAAGTATATTCAGACATTGGATTTGTGGGGCTTTCTGAGTCAATCAAATACTTGTATCAAATAGCCAGTTTACATACAAGTTTGAAATTCAAGAGAAAGAGCTACAGGTAGAGGCAATAAAAAAATAGGTAAACTGTATTAAGCACTTTTTAGCATGTCATTGATTCTCTTAAATAATGTACACATGCTTACATAGAGTATAAAACAAATAATTTTCAATAATTTTTTATAGTAAACTGATCTGAAGTTTAGACTAGTTAAATCATTTCTCTATCAGATATCCAGAAAGTAGCAAAGTAAGAATTCAAACCTTGAGCATAGGTCTCCTGTCTTTAAAATTTATGTTTTTAAACACTGTCCCACACTCTTCTTCATCTGAGCTGGAGATTTATAGATTGGGACCTATCAGGTTATAGATGGAAATTGGGGCCTTGAAGGCAGAAAATTTTAGCCAGAGAAATTATTTAAAATATGAAGGTGAAAGAGTTTAGGGCAGCGTTCTGAAAATTGCCAATCATTACAGGGTAAGCCAAGGAGAAAGAGGAGCTCACAAAAGAGACAAAAAATGAAAGGGTCAGAGAAGTATAAGGTAAGTAAGGAGAGTGCAGTAACAGAAAAGTCATAGGGACAGGGCATTTCACGAAAGAAGAAGCAGTCAATAGTGTCAAACTCTGCCAAGTGTTCAGGTAGATAAGGGCTGGAAATTATTTATTGGATTTAACTACAAGGTCATCATCGCTGACATTGACAAGAGCAGGTTCGGCAGAGTTGGAAAAGCAGAATCCAGATTTTGGAAGGTTGTGGAGTGAAAAGGAGAAACAGAAGCAGAGACCAAATTCAGACTTCCCTGATAAGTTTGATTGCGAATGGGAAGAGAAAAATATGTGAGCTACTGAAGAAAAACATGGAGTGAGTGTGTAAATGCTGGTTAGAAGTGAATATAATAGTAGGTTTGAAATATACAGGAGTGCAGAAATGATTTGTCAAACACTTTTATTGTGCTTACTCTTCTAAGGTCTTTATAAATATTATTGTTTTCAATTCTCACCACAACTCTATGAAATAGACATATTTCATATCCCCATTTTATATTTAAAATACAAGCCTGAATAGGATAAGTCACCTGTTCATTGTCACACAGTCATTTATTGAGAAGCCATGGTTCAAATCCAGGCTGTGACAGACAACATTAAACCAATTACCTATGGATAAGCGAGAAAGCAAAGTCTCTGAGGAGAAGGAGCCATAGGGATTCAGCAAACAAGTTGAGAGGTGAGCTTTGGACGGGAGAGGAAATATTTATTACATTGCAATTAAATGAAAGACACAATATTGTGCAGAAGCAAATATGTTCGATGCTGTGGTAGCTGAAAGTTCAGGGATTTTTCATTAAAAGGATTCTGTTCTTACTGTGAGGCTGTCATTTAAGGACATCTGTGAGAGATGATGGGGATAGAGATCTGATGCAAATGGAGATGGTTTGACATGTCTCATAGAGAAATGGAAAACTGAGTTTATTATGCACACAGTAGGACTGTAGGGCAGCTACAAAAATCATTTTATATTAATGACTACAAAGTATGACAATAGCAGTATGAAAGGTTGCATGTTATTCTTCTTTCAGCTTAGAAGCTCAGGGCAGTACTTTTCAAAGAGGCTTTAAGCTTTACCCATGAAAAATGTAAATGATTATAAAATAATGGAATTGAGACTATTGGCAAAAGGGTAATTTGAAGTGATGAGACTTGGAATCCAAGCTGGGTATAAAAGTCAGTGAAGAAAGAAATGAGAGTAGAGACATAAATGCCCCAGGGCAGTGGTTCTTAACTTGCCTACACAGTGCTTGGCTTTACTAGAGCCTAAACGTGAAGTGTAGAGATTGTAAAATAATTGGTCTTTCATAGGACAAAAAAGCATCCACATTGTCTTAAAAACCCTCAGGTGACTTGAATGTATGCCAGTCAATACCTTGGGTGTTCCAATTAGGTAGAAGAAGTGATGCAAGAGAGTTGAGTTGAGGAGCTGCAGGAATGGGGGATCGGGAGAGAGAGTGAAACCATTGAGTTAATGATTTCAGAGACACGACTTTTTCTGATGAGGATAAAATTTAAGTGACAGCCAACTTATGGCTCAAGTTTGTGGCAATGGCCAGTAATGTATGCATCCTGTGTGGCTCAAGAGTTACCCTGTATAATAGTGGGAATTTGATGAAAAGGAAGAGTGAGAATTAAGGGTCAAGGTCTTCAGTTGAACGAGAAGATTAACTCAGATGTTTGTGGATGATTCCAGGAAGGCATACAGATGATATAGCCAGATGGCATGTACTTCAAATCAGTAGATTTTTAGTTTCACTTTTTTTTTTTTTTAATGGAGGTTGATGCATAAGAGTCATAAGAAGCACGATAAGGGTATTAGGATTCTCAGGTTATATCCTGAGATGTTTTCAAAAGTGTAGAAACAGGAGCTGCCATTTAAAAGAGAAAGTGGAATCCTCCAGAACGGGATAAATTGCAGTTAAGATGGAGAAAAAAAATTAAGATCTGAAAAAAATTTTCGGATATGTAGCTTTATAAAAAGTATAGAGGATTAATCAGGAAAGGAAGGAAATAAAGACTAGTTATTAAGAAATTAATGGGATGAGAATTTTTGGAAGGGTAGATAATTGGACAGATTTAAACATTCACATTGAAATCAGATAAGGCATAGAAGCACCTTACCACGTAATGTTTCCAATAATTTTAAAAGCATTTTTTTATAATTGCATTTTGTGTCATCTATTGTATTGTCCAGGGAAATAATCTATCTATTAATATAATGAACATAATAAGCCATTATGCTTAAATGTGGGGGGCACAGTCCATTCCATCATCTTCTATTATTTATTTAATATAACACTAGGCAAAATTTGTAGTGTTTTCTTAAGGATCTTTATATCTATAATCTTAAACACAGTCACTGTATGATGTATTTTTGTATGCTAGTTTTGAAAGTTTATAGATCAATCTTTTCTAAGCTTCATAAAGTATTATCTATGTTCTAAAACAGTTTAAATAAGAAAAGAATAATTTTGACATAGCTTTTTCATAAAATCATCTAAACCATCTTCCACTGTCACAGTTTTTGGGGGATAATTTTTTTAAGTTCTGTAATCATAATTGGTCTTACATGATTCTCACGTTTTAAGTTAATTTTGATAATTCATATAATTTTTAAATATATTTTGCAATTTGTGTTCTCTAATTTTTAGTTTATAGTAATTTTACATTAAAAATAACGTTGTGTTTTTAATCTAATCCTTCTTACTTTGAATGTTTCATAGGTAATTTCCCTCACTTTTATTTCCTTTCTCAATTAACATTGCAAGGCTTGACTATTGTATTTTTTCAAATCATATTTTACATGCACTTTTCATTCTTGTATCTCTTGTTTATATAATTCATTCCCTTCTATTTCTTTTTATTAATACCTTTATCTTACTTTACTCATTTAATTTTTCATTTGCTTTGTTATGAGTTCTTGATCTGAACATTCCCTTTAAAAAATATCCATTATTTCTTGCTTAAAATATGTGCATGTAGGTTTATATATTTCTCCATAGATGGAGATTTGCTGCATTTTATTAATATAATATGTGATACTCTCATTGACATTGCATTCTATGTCATTGTCAAGGCATATTTAATTTGTGTTGACCTCAGAGTTATTTATATTTTTATTTATTTTTCTAGCATTTTAAACATATGTTTTTCTTATTAATATCTAGTTTTGTTGCCTTATCATATAGTATGGCTCATGGACTTTTAAAAAATTTACCTAGTTTTTCGATGGTGACCTACTACATGTTCAGTTCTTCTAAAAGATTTGTGATGATTAGCAAGGTTTAGCAAATTAGCAAATTTGCTATTTGTAGGGTAGAATGTTTAGCCTACACATATACTATATTACATATAATAAAGTAGGATATAATAAAATGTTATGACATATAGTAATATATAATAGCTCACAAAATCATATGTAGTATATAGTATAAATTCATAGCTTTTATATCCTGATTAACTTTGGCTAATAAGATTTACCAGAGACTTAAATGAGTGTGCTATTGACTCCCATTAATATTACATTTTAACTACACCTCCATGTATTTGGAGCCAATTTTATTTGATAGCTGACATTTATATTATTGTAAATTATACTTATTGCTATAAAATGACTATTTTTTCTTATAAAATGCTTTTGCCTTACATTTTATTTGATGGATATTAATATTGTGACCTCTGCTTATCTGCAATTTTGGTATGCCTGAAAATATATTTACTCCCGCTTTGTTTATAATCATGTAGTTCCACTTAGCTTTAAGTGTTTCATTTTAAATTCAAGCCATCGGGCAAGGCTTGCCATTCTGCCAGGGCGCTTGTGACTGAGTCTCTGAGCCTTTGCTCTGTTGCTCCTGCAATCTACAGGATCCTCTTTTGAGGTTTCCCTGTACTGCAAACTTCCCTTACAATACTAATTTTGTCAACTTCCATCCTTAACCATATTTTCTGTACTTCCTTCACATTTTTCTCAAAGCCACTATATTATGGCATTCATATTTTACATATGCCTTCTCACAGTAACTCTGTATTCTTTGAAGATAGGAATGGTGATTTTAAAAAAAATCTGAAGTATCCAATAATAGAGGACAATTAATGCTTATGAAACAAATACATGAATAAATGAGTAGATGGAAGCTTCTGTAAGCTCTGACAACATCAGGAAGTGATGAGGTTTCTCCCTTGAAGGAATGCCAGCAGTAACTGGATTATACATATTCTATTTTATCTCATACATTATATTTACACATGAATTGTGTATTTGATATATATATTACACACATATATAAACTCTTCAATCTTTATATGTATACATACAGTGTGTGCATACAAACTCCCCCCCATATATATATATACACATACACATATATATACTCTTCCATCCATTGATCTCTCTACCATCTATTCATATATCGACTCCTCTAAAGTATTTTCCAATCCAGAAAGCTCTCTATGAAGACATATTTGTATAATGAAAAGTTTTACTTTTTGTCTCAGTAGACAAAATTTTCAGGGAATCTTTTGTTTCTTATAGTATTCTCCTTCTTTTGTTATTGTTTTCCAGAGAAATTATCTCTTTTCTTTATTAAAAACATATCAAGCCATGAATATTTTCTACTCTATTATTTTCTAAGCCATTTATGAAATTGAAAAACTTCTACTTATAAGTAAAAAATCCTTATTGCCAACTTGTTTAGTTTAACTTATTAACCTGAGTCTTATGTGGACTTAGTATATGGTATTAGATATAAAATTCCTGAGACAAGTTTCTATAGTTCATAGGCACTTATTCATGTCTCCAAATAAGGTAAATGAAGAAACCAGCCAACAAAATTCTGTAAACGTCAAACCTGAATGAACTGTTTTAATATCCAATAAATATTGATTTTATGTTGTGCAACTGTACTACTCTTTTAAATTAAAAATACCGTTTGGTCTCTCAATACCCATATCAATGGATATGTTTTCCTTTGATAGGCACATATTAACATTAATGAAAATTATGTTCTGGATTAAAAACAAAAAGGAAATTATCTCCTTAAAGTTATACATTTTGTACTGCATGCAAATCACATCACTGAATAGGAGTTTGTTCATTCAATTTTGCTTGCATGCCTATAAATGTATCCCTTGATATTAAGAATTTTTATGTATCATATGTATCTTTGGGCCATTTTTACATTTTGACTCCTTAGGGGTTTTCTTTTATCTACCTCATTCTGCATATTTGGAAAGATATAAATATACCAGATGGCACTATCATGTTTACCTGTGGTTTGACAGTAAGTATCATTCAGTAGATTCATTCCCTCTGCTAACATTTCCTGTTCCTTCTGTTGACCCAGGTAGATAGACATGGTCTGGCTCAGTTGACAATAGTGTAAACTATTTCAAGTCTTGTAGTAAAGAATGCTAGAAATCATAGGCTTTGGAACACAGTAGAAATAACTCCCTTTTTGTATTCTAGTCCTGGTGTTGTCACTAATTGTGTGAACTTGCATGAGTCTCAAACTCTTTACCCCTGAGTCTCAGACTCTTCAACAGATTAAATAAGAAGGTTGTAATGGAGAAATTGGAATCTCAATAGGGTTTTCAGAGAGAATACAATGAGAAAACTAGTGACAGGTAAGTGGAGGTGTTCTAGGCCTAGAGGAGGGAAGAAGAGTGCCACAAGGTAGAATTTCACTGGGGAGACTGGGAGCAAGATGGCCGAATAGGAACAGCTCCAGTCTCCAACTCCCAGCGCGAGCGACACGGAAGACCGGTGATTTCTGCATTTTCAACTGAGGTACTGGGTTCATCTCACTGGGGAGTGCCGGACGATCGGTGCTGATCAGCTGCTGCAGCCCGACCAGCGAGAGCTGAAGCAGGGCGAGGCATCGCCTCACCTGGGAAGCGCAAGGGGGAAGGGAATCCCTTTTCCTAGCCAGGGGAAAGGAGACACACAACACCTGGAAAATCGGGTAACTCCCACCCCAATACTGCGCTTTAAGCAAACAGGCACACCAGGAGATCATATCCCACACCTGGCCGGGAGGGTCCCACACCCACGGAGCCTCCCTCATTGCTAGCGCAGCAGTCTGTGATCTACCGGCAAGGCAGCAGTGAGGCTGGGGGAGGGGCGCCCGCCATTGCTGAGGCTTAAGTAGGTAAACAAAGCTGCTGGGAAGCTCGAACTGGGTGGAGCTCACAGCAGCTCAAGGAAACCTGCCTGTCTCTGTAGACTCCACCTCTGGGGACAGGGCACAGTAAACAATAACAAACGCAGCAGAAACCTCTGCAGATGCAAATGACTCTGTCTGACAGCTTTGAAGAGAGCAGTGGATCTCCCAACACGGAGGTTGAGATCTGAGAAGGGACAGACTGCCTGCTCAAGTGGGTCCCTGACCCCTGGGTAGCCTAACTGGGAGACATCCCCCACTAGAAGCAGTCTGACACCCCACACCTCACAGGGTGGAGTACACCCCTGAGAGGAAGCTTCCAAAGCAAGAATCAGACAGGTACACTCGCTGTTCAGAAATATTCTATCTTCTGCAGCCTCTGCTGCTGATACCCAGGCAAACAGGGTCTGGAGTGGACCTCAAGCAATCTCCAACAGACCTACAGCTGAGGGTCCTGACTATTAGAAGGAAAACTATCAAACAGGAAGGACACCTACACCAAAACCCCATCAGTACATCACCATCATCAAAGACCAGAGGCAGATAAAACCACAAAGATGGGGAAAAAGCAGGGCAGAAAAGCTGGAAATTCAAAAAGTAAGAGCGCATCTCCCCTGGCAAAGGAGCGCAGCTCATCGCCAGCAACGGATCAAAGCTGGACGGAGAATGACTTTGACGAGATGAGAGAAGAAGGCTTCAGTCCATCAAATTTCTCAGAGCTAAAGGAGGAATTACATACCCAGCGCAAAGAAACTAAAAATCTTGAAAAAAAAATGGAAGAATTGATGGCTAGAGTAATTAATGCAGAGAAGGTCATAAACGAAATAAAAGAGATAAAAACCATGACACGAGAAATACGTGACAAATGCACAAGCTTCAGTAACCGACTCGATCGACTGGAAGAAAGAGTATCAGCGATAGAGGATCAAATAAATGAAATGAAGCGAGAAGAGAAACCAAAAGAAAAAAGAAGAAAAAGAAATGAACAAAGCCTGCAAGAAGTATGGGATTATGTAAAAAGACCAAATCTACGTCTGATTGGGGTGCCTGAAAGTGAGGGGGAAAATGGAACCAAGTTGGAAAACACTCTTCAGGATATCATCCAGGAGAACTTCCCCAACCTAGTAGGGCAGGCCAACATTCAAATCCAGGAAATACAGAGAACGCCACAAAGATACTCCTCGAGAAGAGCAACTCCAAGACACATAATTGCCAGATTCACCAAAGTTGAAATGAAGGAAAAAATCTTAAGGGCAGCCAGAGAGAAAGGTCAGGTTACCCACAAAGGGAAGCCCATCAGACTAACAGCAGATCTCTCGGCAGAAACTCTACAAGCCAGAAGAGAGTGGGGGCCAATATTCAACATTCTTAAAGAAAAGAATTTTCAACCCAGAATTTCATATCCAGCCAAACTAAGTTTCATAAGTGAAGGAGAAATAAAATCCTTTACAGATAAGCAAATGCTTAGAGATTTTGTCACCACTAGGCCTGCCTTACAAGAGACCCTGAAGGAAGCACTCAACATGGAAAGGAACAACCGGTACCAGCCATTGCAAAAACATGCCAAAATGTAAAGACCATCGAGGCAAGGAAGAAACTGCATCAACTAACGAGCAAAATAACCACTTAATATCATAATGGTAGGATCAAGTTCACACATAACAATCTTAACCTTAAATGTAAATGGACTAAATGCTCCAATTAAAAGACACAGACTGGCAAACTGGATAAAGAGTCAAGATCCATCAGTCTGCTGTATTCAGGAGACCCATCTCACACGCAGAGACATACATAGGCTCAAAATAAAGGGATGGAGGAAGATTTACCAAGCAAATGGAGAACAAAAAAAAGCAGCGGTTGCAATACTAGTCTATGATAAAACAGACTTTAAACTATCAAAGATCAAAAGAGACAAAGAAGGCCATTACATAATGGTAAAGGGATCAATTCAACAGGAAGAGCTAACTATCCTAAATATATATGCACCCAATACAGGAGCACCCAGATTCATAAAGCAAGTCCTTAGAGACTTACAAGGAGACTTAGACTCCCATACAATAATAATGGGAGACTTCAACACTCCACTGTCAACATTAGACAGATCAACGAGACAGAAAGTTAACAAGGATATCCAGGAATTGAACTCATCTCTGCAGCAAGCAGACCTAATAGACATCTATAGAACTCTCCACCTCAAATCAACAGAATATACATTCTTCTCAGCACCACATCGCACTTACTCCAAAATTGGCCACATAATTGGAAGTAAAGCACTCCTCAGCAAATGTACAAGAACAGAAATTATAACAAACGGTCTCTCAGACCACAGTGCAATCAAACTAGAACTCAGGACTAAGAAACTCAGTCAAAACCGCTCAACTACATGGAAACTGAACAACCTGCTCCTGAATGACTACTGGGTACATAACGAAATGAAGGCAGAAATAAAGATGTTCTTTGAAACCAATGAGAACAAAGATACAACATACCAGAATCTCTGGGACACATTTAAAGCAGTGTGTAGAGGGAAATTTATAGCACTAAATGCCCACAAGAGAAAGCAGGAAAGATCTAAAATTGACACTCTAACATCACAATTAAAAGAACTAGAGAAGCAAGAGCAAACACATTCAAAAGCTAGCAGAAGGCATCAAATAACTAAGATCAGAGCAGAACTGAAGGAGATAGAGACACAAAAAACCCTCCAAAAAATCAATGAATCCAGGAGTTGGTTTTTTGAAAAGATCAACAAAATTGACAGACCACTAGCAAGACTAATAAAGAAGAAAAGAGAGAAGAATCAAATCGACGCAATTAAAAATGATAAAGGGGATATCACCACCGACCCCACAGAAATACAAACTACCATCAGAGAATACTATGAACACCTCTACACAAATAAACTGGAAAATCTAGAAGAAATGGATAATTTCCTGGACACTTACACTCTTCCAAGACTTAACCAGGAAGAAGTCGAATCCCTGAATAGACCAATAGCAGGCTCTGAAATTGAGGCAATAATTAATAGCCTACCAACCAAAAAAAGTCCAGGACCAGATGGATTCACAGCTGAATTCTACCAGAGGTACAAGGAGGAGTTGGTACCATTCCTTCTGAAACTATTCCAATCAATAGAAAAAGAGGGAATCCTCCCTAACTCATTTTATGAGGCCAACATCATCCTGATACCAAAGCCTGGCAGAGACACAACAAAAAAAGAGAATTTTAGACCAATATCCCTGATGAACATCGATGCAAAAATCCTCAATAAAATACTGGCAAACCGGATTCAGCAACACATCAAAAAGCTTATCCACCATGATCAAGTGGGCTTCATCCCTGGGATGCAAGGCTGGTTCAACATTCGCAAATCAATAAACATAATCCAGCATATAAACAGAACCAAAGACAAGAACCACATGATTATTTCAATAGATGCAGAAAAGGCTTTTGACAAAATTCAACAGCCCTTCATGCTAAAAACGCTCAATAAATTCGGTATTGATGGAATGTACCTCAAAATAATAAGAGCTATTTATGACAAACCCACAGCCAATATCATACTGAATGGGCAAAAACTGGAAAAATTCCCTTTGAAAACTGGCACAAGACAGGGATGCCTCTCTCACCACTCCTATTCAACATAGTGTTGGAAGTTCTGGCCAGGGAAATCAGGCAAAAGAAAGAAATCAAGGGTATTCAGTTAGGAAAAGAAGAAGTCAAATTGTCCCTCTTTGCAGATGACATGATTGTATATTTAGAAAACCCCATTATCTCAGCCCAAAATCTCCTTAAGCTGATAAGCAACTTCAGCAAAGTCTCAGGATACAAAATTAATGTGCACAAATCACAAGCATTCTTATACACCAGTAACACACAAACACAGAGCCAAATCATGAATGAACTTCCATTCACAATTGCTTCAAAGAGAATAAAATACCTAGGAATCCAACTTACAAGGGATGTAAAGGACCTCTTCAAGGAGAACTACAAACCACTGCTCAGTAAAATAAAAGAGGACACACACAAATGGAAGAACATACCATGCTCATGGATAGGAAGAATCAATATCGTGAAAATGGCCATACTGCCCAAGGTAATTTATAGATTCAATGCCATCCCCATCAAGCTACCAATGAGTTTCTTCACAGAATTGGAAAAAACTGCTTTAAAGTTCATATGGAACCAAAAAAGAGCCCGCATCTCCAAGACAATCCTAAATCAAAAGAACAAAGCTGGAGGCATCATGCTACCTGACTTCAAACTATACTACAAGGCTACAGTAACCAAAACAGCATGGTACTGGTACCAAAACAGAGATATAGACCAATGGAACAGAACAGAGTCCTCAGAAATAATACCACACATCTACAGCCATCTGATCTTTGACAAACCTGAGAGAAACAAGAAATGGGGAAAGGATTCCCTATTTAATAAATGGTGCTGGGAAAATTGGCGAGCCATAAGTAGAAAGCTGAAACTGGATCCTTTCCTTACTCCTTATACGAAAATTAATTCAAGATGGATTAGAGACTTAAATGTTAGACCTAATACCATAAAAATCCTAGAGGAAAACCTAGGTAGTACCATTCAGGACATAGGCATGGGCAAAGACTTCATGTCTAAAACACCAAAAGCAATGGCAGCAAAAGCCAAAATTGACAAATGGGATCTCATTAAACTAAAGAGCTCCTGCACAGCAAAAGAAACCACCATCAGAGTGAACAGGCAACCTACAGAATGGGAGAAAATTTTTGCAATCTACTCATCTGACAAAGGGCTAATATCCAGAACCTACAGAGAACTCAAACAAATTTACAAGAAAAAAACAAACAACCCCATCAAAAAGTGGGCAAAGGATATGAACAGACACTTCTCAAAAGAAGACATTCATATAGCCAACAGACACATGAAAAAATGCTCATCATCACTGGCCATCAGAGAAATGCAAATCAAAACCACAATGAGATACCATCTCACACCAGTTAGAATGGCAATCATTAAAAAGTCAGGAAACAACAGGTGCTGGAGAGGATGTGGAGAAATAGGAACACTTTTACACTGTTGGTGGGATTGTAAACTAGTTCAACCATTATGGAAAACAGTGTGGCGATTCCTCAAGGATCTAGAACTAGAAGTACCATATGACCCAGCCATCCCATTACTGGGTATATACCCAAAGGATTATAAATTATGCTGCTATAAAGACACATGCACACGTATGTTTATTGCAGCACTATTCACAATAGCAAAGACTTGGAATCAACCCAAATGTCCATCAGTGACAGACTGGATTAAGAAAATATGGCACATATACACCATGGAATACTATGCAGCCATAAAAAAGGATGAGTTTGTGTCCTTTGTAGGGACATGGATGCAGCTGGAAACCATCATTCTCAGCAAACTATCACAAGAACAGAAAACCAAACACTGCATGTTCTCACTCACAGGTGGGAACTGAACGATGAGATCACTTGGACTCAGGAAGGGGAACATCACACACCGGGGCCTATCATGGGGATGGGGGAGGGGGGAGGGATTGCACTGGGAGTTATACCTGATGTAAATGACGAGTTGATGGGTGCTGACGAGTTGATGGGTGCAGCACACCAACATGGCACAAGTATACGTATGTAACAAACCTGCACGTTATGCACATGTACCCTAGAACTTAAAGTATAATAATAAATAAATAAATAAATAAATAAAAGAATTTCACTGGGGATATTAACCAATGTGTTTAGTAATGAAAAATAAGGTAACTCATGTTACTGTGGGCCAAGCTGTGGAAATGTGAAATATCACATTAATTTTTTTAACCTGGTTTATTTATATACCCGTATTTATCCTTTCATATTTTTTGGACTTTGGCTTAATTTGCCTTTCACTTTCACCTATATCTTGTTTGACCTTTTCTTATTCATTTGCACTAACATTGTTTGCTTTGCTTTGCTCTTTTTCCAGTATTTCAGCTCCACAGTTCTGGTGTCTACCTTTCCTCAGACACAGAAGAAAGAACTGTAACAAGTCACAGGTATCCTCGATGTTCAAAATACGTTGTTGCTGAAAATTTAAAAGGATTTTTCCAACAACATCCAATGAATTTATCCAATATCTCCCCGTAATGGCATGTAAATAAATGTACAATTTATTGTGTTATATTTGCTGAAGAGAAATCTGTCAAATGAGGATGTCTAGAGAGAGTAATAATGTTTTTATTCATCCATAAACTCACCAATCCATTTATTCATTAAACTGATATTTATAGAGCCCTTTCTGTGTGACAGTCACTACGCTATGGGCTAGAGACATCGTCCTCATTTCCTAGACACTTAAGATCTAATATGGGAAATGCACAGTAGACAAGCAAACGCTGACTTAAATATATAATTATAAATTGTGATAGATGCTATAGAGGAAAGAGCTACCTGCTATGATAGACTACCGGGGTGGACATAATTTACACGGGGTAGTCAGCATAGCCTTTGGTGAAAAGTATGTTCTTAATTACAAGCCATGGCTTTAACTTCAAGATAAGTAACTGTTGGGAAATACTGGTCTCTCTTTGGCAACTATACTGACTGTCATTTTGCAAATCAAGCATTAGGCCATTTTTCCTTTTTTTTTTTTTTTTTTTGTGATTTCTGGACTTTCATTCATTCATTGGTTTGATTCAATTCAACTTGCAGTGGAAGTATATCAGGGATCATCTTAATTTGGAGTTTTGAGCTCAATATAGACAAGCACATCTTTTTTTTTTAATATTCAATAAAAAATTTTTAGTCAGGACCTCTATTTATTCCTAAGAATTAATAACGTGCAATACCTGCTTAGGCTTGTAATTCATTTTTAGTGCCAATCATAATTACACAAACAATTGAACAGGACTTTGAGTTTCTATGCGCTCCCATTTTATTTATATTATTTCTACAGTTCTGCAAAATACTTACTACTACTATTTGGTTTTGGCTGATAAGACTGAATCAAGACATTTTAGCAACCTTCTAAGATCAACAGTGCAAAAAATGGTAATGTAAAAAGTTAAATGACTGGCCGAGTGTGGTGGCTCATGCCTATAATCCCAGCACTTTTGGAAGCTAAGGCAGGTGGATCATGAGGTCAGGAGTTTAAGACCAAATTGGCCAACATGGTGAAACCCTGTCTCTACTAACAATTAAAAAAAAAAAAAAAATTAGCCAGATGGTGTAGAGTGTGCTTGTAATCCCAGTTACTCCAGAGGCTGAGGCAGGAGAATTCCTTAAACCTGGGAGGTGGTGGTTGCAGTGAGCCAAGATCATGTCACTGCCCTCCAGCCTGGGTGACAGAGCAAGACTCCATCGGGGGAAAAAAAAAAAGGTGAAATAATTAGCTATCTAAATTGCTAGGTCTATATTCTTTCTACTCACTTTGGTTGCTAAGTACTTCACATTTTTGTGTATAAAGTTTTCTTTCTTTCTTTTTTTTTTTTTTCTTTTTGAGACAGGGTCTTGCTCTGTTGCCTAGGCTGGAAATGCAGTAGCATGATCTTGGCTCACTGTAGCCTCTGGCTCCCAGGTTCAAGTGATTCTCCTGCCTCAGCCTCCTGAGTAGCTGGGATTACAAGCTTCTACCATCATGCCTGGCTAATTTTTGTATTTTTAGTAGAGACAAGATTGCACCATGTTGGCCAGACTGGTCTTGAACTCCTGACCTCAGGTGATCCACCCGCCTCGGGCTCCCAAAGTGCTGAGATTACAGGTGTGAGCCACCATGTGCAGCCTTTTGCGTAAACTTTAGAAATGACCATTGTGGGTTGAATTGCATCTCTCCAAAATATATGTTGAATTCCCAACCACTAGGGCCTCAGAATGTGACAATATTTGGAAATGGGGTCATTCTAGACCTAAGTGATTAAGATCAGGTCATCCTGGAGTAGTGTGGGCCTTTCATTCAATATGACTATTTTCCTTATAAAAAGATAATAGAAAAACAGACACATGAGGAGAGAACACCATATAATGACAGAGGCAAAAATTACTGTGTGCAGCTGCATGTCAAGAAATTCCAAAGATTGACAGCAAATCACCAGGAGCTAGAGGAGGGAAGAAAGGATTCATTCCCACAGGTTTCAGAAGGAGAATGACCCTTACTCTTTGATGTAGAAGCTGATTTTTTTGGAGTAAAGGTATCTAGAAAGAAGAGAAGACTATGTAATAGTAGTAGTACTACAACTATTAGTAGTACGTGGGGAGACATATTCAAGCCAAATGCTCCTGGGAACTAGCCCACTTCTTTATCAGTTGCCTTATTATGCTTAGAGTGGGGCAGCCACCACTTCAATTTTGCCAGACGTGACTCTGCAATAGGTGTCTTCATCGTTACCCTATTGGGAATGGCAGACACAGGGAGCTCCTTCCTTCTGGTATAAGGCAGAACACTTAAACTTGTATGTGAATATGAGTATGCTTAATTAAGTAAATTTGATTTTTGTCAACAATACATTGTTTTTCAGGGTCATATATTAATTTCTTTATTCACATGTCATTTAAATAATTCTTTCCTGCCCATCTCTCTCACTCTCAGTTCCTATTACTTCTTATCTTGTCATTATAGCTTAACATTATAATTCTTTTATTTCCTTTCTTCTTTCTCTTCCTCCTGCCTTCCCTCCCTTTTTTGCTTCCATCCTTCCATCCATCCTTTCTTCCTTCCCTCCTTTCTTTTCTTCCTTCTTTCCTTCTTTCTTTCTCCTGTTTTCTTATCTTGTCTTATTCAGGACTGAATTCCTAGCATCTTGAATGGTGCCTGAGTCTGCAATAATATACTCAAGAAACACTGGTTAAATAAATAAGTGTAAATATGTACATTGTTAGGGGAAGACATATACATCGTTATGTTCTGTTAAACTATAAACTGCCAGAAACATTACTTTATAGGAACTTGAATCAATAAGACCATGAAAAAGTTCAAACAATCTAGCAAAGAGTTTACACCAGCCATGAGATATTCACAGCAAAAATAATGTTTATGATGCTTTTGAGCAACAGAGATGAACCAAGCATCTTATAGGCCGATGGTAAGTAACTCACACAATAATGCTACTCTCGGTGAACAAAAATGCCCACAGACTTGTGACTAGGGCTCAAGTTTGGGCAAAATGAGAAAAGTGAGTAGACTTGAAAGAAATACAGCTTATTTTAATATGATTCTTACCTTGAGTTCCCATGTTTTTAAAAGTATTTTTCTGGAAGGTTTCAAAAGATTGTCGAAATGGTCCATGGCACAAAACAGGTAAAAACCTCTGACCTAGAGTGACCTCTAATGGTGGTGACCGGCAGCCCTAATGATGTATATATCTGTGCCTCTAGTGAAGACATAAGACTGAAGTAAAGCACTGCAAAGGGTTTTGATAATTTTAAATCAGAGATGTAAAGCAAATGGGTAATGTGCTATTATTGTCAGCTTAAAGGATATGGTTTTAGAAATTACAGCATTTTCCCCAAGTAGTCTTGGCTGAGATGGAGGTCCTCTCTGTCCTCTTTTGTCAAGTTAGACTTGATAGATATTTCCAGCTATTCATTAAATAATATCTAAATCATAAAGCAATAACCATCATATGACTCTCACTTAACTATCTGTTTCTCAAAGAATTATAGCGCTGATGGCTTTTAATGGCCATTTACAATGCCAGAATACTCTTAGGTGATCTCCAGTGGAATCAGTCCAAATTGGTTACCCAGTGGAATTGATCTTTAGTTAAAGGTCAAATTCAATTTTACCTTCAAAATTGAGGAGACTTGGATGTGAAGGTTGCCCCTTGATAATAATCTTCAGTGTAAAATTCTTTCTGTATTCATTTTAAAAATCTTTAGGTTAAAGACAGAGGAATAATGTCATCTTCTACCACCCCCAAGTTTCAAAAGGATTGACAGATTGACATGGAGACTATCAACTAGAGATTCAAGTCATCACTGTTCATTCTATATAAAGCTCTTTAGAGAAAGTCTCCACGGAACTGCAGCAAGCTAGACTTGCTAACACTTCACCAGATATTTAAGTCTACTCATCTAGTCAAACACAATCGCTGAACAGACATAGACATCCCGCTGGGGGGTTGACTCTTTAAAACTTACATTACTAAGAATTAGAAAACGCATTTCCCACCCCCTGCAAGTAAGGTGGGTCCCAAAATAAGAGGACAAAGGGGCTGGCTAAGCTAAGAATACCCAGTTGCTTTTTTCCCCAACTCATCTGTCAAATGATATGCTGCTATGGAATGAGAGAGACCAGAAGTCCCGCCATATGACAAAAAACAGTGAAACATGAATAGTCATTTCAATCTTATTATGTCCAATGCTGTGATCCTAACCTTCCTACCATCCTCCCTCTAACCTAATTTCCTTTCAGTCTTTCCACGTCTTTAAGTGGCAACTGCATCCTTGGCACCTATTTTTTTTTTTTTTTTTTTTTAACAAATCCTACCTCACAGCAGGTCTATGTGCTTCAAATCCTGCTACCCAGAACTTACTCCCAATACTTGCCATATAGAACTTAGTCTCGGTAATTTGAGTAATTACGTTAAAGCAATGGTCAGATCTTGCTGCTCCTCTGCACAAAACCTTTCAGTGGCTCTCATTGTACTCAGAATGTAAACCCAAATTATCATTTTAATTTGCCTGGGTTATTGCTGTTAACTTTAAAAATAAGTTTTATTTACACCAGTGTTTATAAGGTCCTTTTTAGTCTTTAACCTGTTAATTCTCTCAAGTCCTTTTCTAATACCTTCTTGATACTGTCGCAGCCTCTCCAGCCTCCCAGTGGCTCCTTAAACCCCCAGGTGTGCCTACCCTATGGCCTTTGCTCTTGCGGTGCTCTCCATCTAAAGACCTGGTCACCTAAATATCTTCTTGTCTGATTCTCTCTCTTCCCTGACATGCTTGTTCAAATGTCATCTATTCAAGGAGGCAGACTCTGGCCATTTATTACTTTAACCAAGTTGCTCTTCCTTACCCCAGCCCTTTTCTTATTTTTTTTTCCATAGCATGGAACAACTTGTAACATACTCTAAACTCTATTTTTTTCAATGTTTACTGCCTACATATCAACATTATATTTCAAATCCTATAAGGGCAGGAATCTCTGTTTTGTTCACAATTCTATCTCAAGTACCTAGCATAATACCAACCCATAGTAAACACTCAATAAATATGTTTTGAATGAATTAATCTATCAGAAAATCATGTTGAGTGTACCTTCAAAATATAACTTGAATCTCTATCATATTACATTGTCACAAACTCCTTTACCACTAACTTGGTCTTAGCCATCATTTTAATTTGCCTGCATTATTGCTCTTAACTTCCTAAATAAGTTTTAATCTACACTTTTTCTTTCCCTCCTTTAGTCTATTCAAACACATGCCCATACACACACACACACACACACACATTGCACGTACACCACAAATCAAACAAATGCAACAACCAAAACACACACACACACCACACACACTGCACGTACACCACAAATCAAACAAATGCAACAACCACGATTGTAAGCTATAAGTTAGATGGTGTCAGAGCCCCAAGTCCTCTAGTGTGCTCCTTTGTGTTTTTTACTGTGAGTAGAATCCACAGTCTTTCTACTGGCTTTTAGGTCCTGCGGGATCTACCTTCCTCACCTCTTCTCCTGCCTGACTCACTTCACTCCATCATGCTGGAGTCTTCATGGCTCCTTGAAAACGCCAGGCTCACTTTTGTCTTGGGCCATCTGCCTCTACTATTCTCTGCTTGGTATGCTTTTTTACCCCAAAAAGCTTCATGGCTAGCTCCTTACAGCTTTGATATATTTGTTGAAATGTAACTTTCTCAGTGGAGCCTTCATGACCACCCCCACTTTAAATTCCCCCCACACCCCAACATTATCTTTATTTTTTCTTCATAATACTAACTGCTATATCTAATATGATGTTGCATATTTATTTTGTTCATTGTTGTCTCCGACTGGGGTGTAAGCTTCATAAGAGCAATTGTTTTCCTCTACTTTGTTCACTGGATGTCCCCATGGTCTATAACAGTGCCTGGGACATGGTAGGCACTCAATTAATAACTGCAGGGAGAACAAAATGAAGCATGTACTCTTGGCATTTGGAAATGCTCAAAGGAAATCCATGTGTATTAGTCAGCACCCCAGCAAGAAACAAATGACACATTTGAACTAATTTGAGCAGAGTTTAATAGGAGGACTATTTTCAAAGGTGAGGGCAGGGTATAGGGAGCCCACATAGGAGAGTATTTTATTCCCAGGCTAGAATCATTGCCAACCTCCCTTTATTCTTTTAAATGAAATCCAGAAAACAAGAGAGCCCTTTGATGTGGTCAGTCTTACTGGCATCAAGCAGTTGGAAGGAGGAGGCAGAGTAAACCCAAAGGGACAAACAGATGATATTTGGAATAATACTGTTGGCGATTTTTCATGGCATGACTGAAAGAGGGTCAACAACGTCTGACCACTGTTCATATTCTCTCTCTCTCTCTCTCTCTCTCTGTATGTGTGTGTGTGTATGTGTGTATGCATAAATGTATGGGTGGATATTTATATATACATATGTATGCATATATATAAATAAAAATATATGTTTTCTAGAATATAATTAAATTCTCTAGGAATGCATTCGCCAATTACCACTATTTACCCAACTTAAAGGCTAAAGCTTTGCTTATCTTCTAAGACTGACCTTAGGTGCCATCCTGTACAAGACTTCCTGGATTCCTAGTGGCATTGGTTAGTTTGGTTCCGTGGACTGGAGGTGGGGGTATTCATTTAATAGGTCATTATGATGTAAAATTGATGGCTTTGTGAGGAATTGTATATGACTTTCACAAACAAATAATATCAAGTGATTGGAATATTGGGAAGGTAATAGTTAAGGAAAAGTGGCAGAGCATAACAGTGGGTCACTTCAGGTAAGATGGGGAGGACATCTCTGAAGAAGTGATCTTTGATCTTAGATCTGAATGATGGACAGGAAACCATGTCAGGGAAGTGCCAGAGAGAGAACATTTTAGGCAAAGAGAAGAGTGAGTATACGGATAAGTTTAGTTAATAACATTCTCAGTGGACTCATAACATAGGGAGGGATATCCAGAGAGGAGGAGACAAGGTATAAAAGTAGACAGGGACCAACTAGATGATTTGTGACTTCATAGGTCATTAAAGGAGTTGGTATTTTATTCGAAATACAGGAAGAAGCCATTACATGGCTCTGAACCTGGGAATGACATGTTGTGATGAACATTTTTAAATATTCTCTGGTCAGTCTCTAAAAAATATTATAACTCCTTACTTTCATGAAAATGAGACTGTCATACCTCTATCTCATTTTATTTCTTGAAAAGCATATTGTAGAAATTTGTTTTAAATTATTGCTTGTTTTTCTTTAAATTTCCATATTTTACTTGAATTTATATCAGCCATCTTATCTGGGTTTCTTCTCTATGCTCTTTTTTGGCTTTCTGAATTTTACTGCCTTTTGCAGAATTTATGGAGGACTCTTTGTTTCAGTTTAATTTCCTCTAGTTGTTTGGATAGCATACAAAGGGATTTTACATCCTTTATTGTATACAATTCATTTGTAGCACTTAAACTTAACAAATTGGTAAAAGACATAAACTTTAGAATTAGACTTGTAGATTCTAACCCTTACTCTACCACTTACTCCTATGTGTGTTATCTGGGGCAATTTTTCTTATCAGTAAAATGGGAAAATAGTACGCAGTTCATAGGGGGAGATTACATCAGTCCCTACCTATGAAGCACCTAGTGCTTGACATATTGTAAATGTTCTAAGAGTTTGCTACATTGGAGCGGTAGAATTGGGACCAACCAAAAAAATTCTTCTTCCCAGAGCCTCTGAATACGACCTTATTTGGAAAAAGGGTATTTTCAGATGTAATTTGCATGAGGATTTCAAGCGGACACTAGTTTGGATTAGGGTGGGCTCTAAATCCAATGACAAGTGTCTTTATAAGAGGTAGAGATAGACACCCAAGAGGGGAAGGCCTTATGAAGATGGAGGCAGAGACTGAAGGGATGCAGCTACAGCATGAGGAACACCAGGAAACTGTTGCACAGCTGCCACAAACACTAACAGAAAGGCGTGGGGTGGGTTTGTCCTTCAGAACCTTCAAAAGGAAATAATAGGGCTGACTTCTTCATTTTGGACTTCTGGCCTTGGCCCTGTGAAAGAATAAATTCTGGTTGTTTTAAGCTACCCAGTTTGTGGTAATTTATGATGACTGTCCTAGGAAACTAATACACACATTCAAAATGAATGTTTAAAGTACTTTAATACCTCCCTCAAACCAAGGTAAAATTCTTACCTCGCTGTTCTATTTCCCTCCTGTGTCCAATGCCCTCCCATGTTTGGTGAACTCATCTAGACTTTTACTTCCAGTTTATTATAATTGTGTGTTGTGTCTTCATCTTTTTACAAATCATTCTTTAACTATTGTTTTAAGATTAACAGCCATATATTAGTAATAATTTAGACAGTCGTAAGACTTACAAATATCTTATTCACCAACGTTCCTTGAATTCTACATCTTTTTTTTCCGCTGGGAAACTTTAAAATAGAAAGCAAATGACAGGTAGGGCCCTAACAGTTGGGTTTATGAGGTGTTTTGGTGCTAAACCTCCTGTAATCTATGCAGTACATAGCATATGTTTATACATGTGAAATATAATATAGGTAAATGTTACAATTATCATTAACTTTATCATCATCATTACATTTAAGACAATATGACATGTACGGTTGCAAACCTTCACATGGCAAGAAGAATAGGTGAAAAGCACAGATTAAAAGGTGCAATTTGTGTGTGTGTGTAATCACTTTTTGCTTTTTACTTTTCAGTCCTTTTCCTACGTATCTGTCCCTCTACTTAAAGACTTAGTGTGAATGTCAATTACTCAAGCCTGAATTAAAAGAGGTGAGAAACCTTTCTATTTATCATGTATACGATTTTCACACAACACGTCTACAGAGCCTAGGAGCATTAAAGGAAACGCAGTCACCTTTTATTTTCTGTCCAATTATTTACATATTTTTTGGAGAAAAGTGACGGAAATGAGCACTTTTTAAAATGTATATTCATTAATTTCCAAATGAAATTGCTTAAACTGACCAGAGTGGTGTTTGGGATCTTCCATAAGCAACGCTGACAACTGTCTCGTATTTAATGGACTTATTTAAAGTGAGTTCCTGACTCACACCCATATTTTGCCAGCCATTCATTTATTCAACAAAGAATTTTGATCACATGCCCTGTGATGGGACCGGTTTTTGGCATAGGTATTCCTGAAAGTGAAGAAAACAGATAAAGCCACAGCTTGCATGGAGTTTTCATTCTATCAGGATTTCACTGACCATACACAAGCAAGTGAATATACAAGTTCAAGTAATGATAAGTGTCACAAAAACATTAACACTGAGAGAGACAGTGTGAAGCTATAGTACTCTGACAGGATTTGATAATACCCCGTAAATAACTGTTTTTCAGTGAGTGCTTTAATTTGTTTGCTTTTCTAGCTTACTTTTAAGTTGACACAGTACAGGAAAGTTCCAGTCATCCTCAAGGGAAAAGAGGTCCTGAAAAGAGGAAACAAGGCAAGACCTCATAGAGTCAAAATTGAGGTGTTCACAAGCATTGAATATGGACAATGACTCAAGCTGCTTAGGATGAGGCACGTGGTCAGAATGATTCGGCATAAGGGATATACAACACCTTGAGGATCAAAACAAAGGTAATATCTAGAATGTTGCTGAATATGACAAAGAACTTTTAGACTTGAACTCCAGGAATGAAGAAGATGAAGGAAAACAGACCTCAGATTATTAGCTAAGGCCACTCCTAGTTCAATCATGTGTAGTCACTGACTGTACCATCAGTAAAATAAATAAATATTATATCTATTTCATTTTTCTATAATCTGCTGATTCTTCTTATTCATGTGGCTTATCAGAAAAAAATTGCTATAATCTTTAAAATTCCTATAATTAGATTGATTTCCCATGTTATTTAATTTCCTTTGAGAAAATGTATTTAAATCTAAGCTTTTTGAATTAGCTATTGCTTTAATCAGACTCCCAAGCTATTACTTAAATTAACAAATATATATTAAACAGAAAAAAACAAAAGAGAGAGAGGGAAGGTGGACATGCTGGGATGCAGAATCCATTTTAGCAGCCAAGGAGCAACATTAGGGAGTGTCAGTGACCAAGAACCCATATAAGCAAAGATGAGGGCTCCAACAGAAGAAAGGCAATAGAGGCTATATTTACTCTATTGGACATTTTGCCCGGAGAAGTTTTAGGTTTTTACATTTTCTTCATCCATCTCTTACACTTTGATGTTCATTAACTCATTTTTAAAATGAGCCCAGAGGTTTCAGTGGCTTTGGTTTTGCTATTTAAAATGGGCAATGGTGTGCTAAACAGATTGACTCACTCTACATTATACAGAATGCACGAAATTGTCATTTTGGGAGTAAAAGACCCTTTTTGTTCCTCATACCAACACGATCTCCTTATAACTTCAGCACATCTAAATGCTTGATATCTTATGCACATCCCATTTAGATAGAGCTCCTAAATAAAAACTCTCAGCATTTTCTCTTTTGCTCATCTTATTGGCATTACTGTAAAACTTGGTTCATTCTCATTCCACGGAAGCAGCAGATTTTTATATTGATTTGATGGGTATAAAGTGAAGATAAATCTTGATGTCCATGTTGTTCTTTCACTGGGATGGAAAGCTATTGACATTGAGGGAATCAGGTATCCATATGCCTTTTAGGAAAAGAAAAAGTGCCCCAATCCCTTGCACAGCACTTTTCTGTGTGTGTGTGTGTCCAGATATCCCATAAGTCATACCTCTCCAAAATGGAACTGGCTTCCTTCTTTAAACTTGCAGACAAGACTTGCTCGAATCCACTGTTTCTCTATTCAGGTCCATAATAAGATGGTCTAGAAGTACAGTAAATCCACAATATTTGCAAGTGAAGATGGGTAGTCGCACACTTATCCATAAAATTTTTTCTTCAAGTTTCATTGCAATGTGATTTTTAGGAACTTGGGACATTTTCTCATGAGTCTATCATTCTTCTTTGGCAAACTCTTTTAGCTTTCTCTATTGGTACATGGGATGATGGTGGTGAGCAAGTGGAGGCTGAAGCCCTCCAATCCCATAACCACCAGAATAAATTTTAACTCATATGTTCTATTTGTTTACATATTCTTCCAGAATTCCACAGCAAAAAAACGAACTGAAATTATTGTAATGGCTTCCTTGATCAGTGATATGAAATTCTAATTGTTTTCAAATTGTCCAGCTACAAAATTCCTTAAGATGTCCTAAAATGCCATTTTAAAACTCCTTCTCAGTATAGAAATAGTTTCACAAGAAAATATGAGAAATCCTTAAGAAATTAAGACCCTGAACAGAAGCAAATCCAGAATGGCAATTGAGCAAGGAAGCTAAAAGCTATCTTGGTGCAATAGGCAAGAATAGTAATCTAGAGCTTTGACCTTTAATTATCACAGAGGTTAAAAAAATAACAAAAGACTCTTGAGTCTGCTCAGAGTGGGACATGGAATAGTGACTTCTGCATAATATCATGACCCTCGAAAGCCTATATGATCAGGGAAAAGGTATACTAGGGAAAATGTCTGCCTGTAAAAAGATGACAGTAACATCTTTCTACCACTGCCATAATGGAAAGGAAAAAGTTTTCAATGAATACGTATATACATAAAACAGTCTAAATGTATTATCAAGTTTAAATTCTTGTTTTCTATTTTGCTAAAACCCCTCAAGCTGAGAAAACAGTTTATAGTGTTCCAGATTTGATAATTGCCCCAGAAGCCTAGCAAAACCAAATACATTAATTTATATAGAAACTGTCCCTAAGCCTACTCACCATAGAATTTTCAAAAATAAAACCCAGGAAATATGAGATTTTTTTTAGATGGATAAGCAAGATTTATACAGTTGACTCTTGAACAACATGGATTTGAACTACATGGGTCCACTTATATGTAGATTTTTCTTTCAATAAAGATACTGGAAAACTTTTTGTAGATTTTGTGATAGCTGGCAAAAACTCACAGTAAACAGAGTAGTCTAGAGATATTTAAAAAATAGATATGTTATGAATGCATGAAACATATGCAAAACTATTAATAGTTTATTTTGTTATTTACTACCATAAAGTATACACAAATCTATTACAAAAAGTTAAAATGTATCAAAACAACACACAAAAACAGAGACTGGACATGGCGCCATTATAGTTGAGAGAAATGTGCATCAGTATATAGATACAGTATTAAATCATAACTCCATAAAATTACTGTAGTACATACTATACTATCGTAATAATTTTATAGCCACCTCTTATTATTGTAGTGAACTCAAGTATTGCCAGTATCTGCTTAAAATGTACTGTGATGCTAATCATATTCATGTGAGCAGTTAGTCTCTCCAGTAAATTGCATATTTCAGTAAAAAGTGATCCCTTATAGTTCTCACATAGTTTTCATCGTGTTGAGTCCAATACCAAAAACCTTGAACCCACGTGTAGTGCCACTAGTGATGTTAGAAGTGCTCACAAGAAGCAAAGAACAGTCAAGATACTATATTTTGTTAAAAGTTGAATAGTTCAAGATATACCGTAGATTAAAGTCTGCAACTGTGGTTGCCCATCATTTTAAGATAAATGAATCCAGTGTAAAGACAACTGTAATAAAAGAAAAGGAAATTCATGAAGCTGTCACAGTAGCTGTGCCAGCAGGCATGAAAAGCTGATATTTTTACAAAATATATTTTAATCTCATACTGAAAATGTAGCTTTTCTGTGAGTGCAAGATCACTATAAAAAAGGCATACCTATAGACTAGTATGATTTGAGGATAATCCAAGTGATTACAGTATATGAAAAAGTAAAATGAATGTGAGTGAATAACCTAAAGCTAGAGAATTTAATGCCAGCAAAGGATGGTTCAATAATTTTAGAAAGAGAGTTGGCTTAAGAAACATCAAGAAAACAGGAGAAGTAGCTTTTGCCAACCAGGAGGCAGCAGAAAAGTTCCCAGACACCATTCAGAAAATCATTAAGGAGAAAGTATATTTTCCTGAACAGGTTTTTAATGAAGATGAAAGTGCCATATTCAGGATTTAAGACAGGGAGGGATTCGCTAATTCTATTGTTTTGTTTCAATGCAGGTGGGTTTATAAACAATCCTTCCTTCATCTATAAAACTGTTAACTCCTAGTCTTGAAGGAAAAAGATAAACATCACCTGTCAGTTTTTTTGCTGTACAACAAGAAGGCTCATACAAGAACTCTTTTTCTGAATTTCTTTCATTTATTCTTTGTCCCTGAAGTCATGAAGTACCATTGCCAGTACAGAATTGCCTTTTAAAGTTCTTTTGATATTGGACAATGCCAATGACTACCCACAATGCCATGAGCTCAACACCAAAGACATGGAAATCGTCTACTTGCCACCAAACACAATGTCCCTAAGTTTAGCCTCCAGATTAGGTGGTCATAAGGACCTTTATAGCTCATTACATACAGGATTTTATGAAAAGATTGCCAACACTATTAAAAAGAACCCTGATAGAATATCATGAAAGTCTGGAAGGATTACACGATTGAAGATGTCATGGTTGTTACAGAAAAAAAGCCCTGAAAGCCATTAAGCCAGAAATAACAAATTTGTGCTGGAGAAAAGTGTGTCCAAATATTGTTCAGGAGTTCATCAGAGAACCAATAAAAAAAAAACATGGAAAAGATTGTTGATATGGTAAAAAATAGTGAGAGTGGTGGGGGTGAAGGAGTTCAAGATAGGGATCTTGGAGAAACTCAACAGTTAATAGACAGCACACCAGAGGACTTAAAAGATGTCTGCTTGATGGAAATGAGTGCTCTTGAACCAGTTCAGACAATAAGGAAGAAGATGTAAAAGAAGCAGTACTGGAAAGCAAATTGACACTAGACATTCTGGCAGAAGGATTTCAATTATTCAAGACTTATTTTGACTTCTTTTATGATTTACTCTTCTATGACACGGGCACTGAAACTAAAGGAAATGGTAGAAGAAGGATTGATACCATATAAAAAATATTTTTAGAGAAATAAAGCAAAAAATTCAGACATAAATTATGACATATTTCCATAAAGTGTGCTTGCCTCTCCTGCCACCCGTTCCATCTCTTCCACTTCTTCTGCCTCTGCCACTCCTGAGACAGCAAGACCAGCCCCTCCTCTTTCTCCTCCATTTCAGTCTACTCAATGTGAAGACGACTAGGATGAACACTCATATGGTGATCTACTTCTACTTAATGAGTAATAAATATATTTTCTCTTCCTTATGATTTTAATAACATTTTATTTTCTCTGGCTTGTTTCATTTTAAGATTACACTATATAATACATATAACAAAATATTTGTTAATTAACTGTTATATTATTAAGATCGCAGTATATAATACATATAACATATATGATATTTGTTAATTAACTGTTTATGTTATTGGTAAGGTTTCTGTTCAGCAGTAGGCTATTAGAAGTTAAGCTTTTGGGGAATCAAAAATTGTACATAGGTTTTTCACCATGCAGGAAGTCAGTACCTCTCACTGCCACAGTATTCAAGGGTCAGCTGTGTAAGAATAACAAAATACACCATCAAAACTGACCAGACCTTTTTTATGAAACAAATATGTTTTCTGTGAATGAATTTATACTTGACATTTGAATGCCAATGGATATATTAAAAAGCAGACTTGATTTATCTAAAGAGAGAATTAGTGACCCAAAAATAAAGCTAATATAATTACCCAGAATGTAATACAGAGATAGGAAGAGAGAGACAGAATACAGATGATAATACTTAACACAGATTTAATCAGATTTCCTGAAGGAAATAATACAGAGGACAGAGTCAAAATATTTCAGGTCATAATGGCTTAGAATTTCCCTGTAATGATGACATTAAATCACAGACTAGGAAACATAGTTAATCCAAATTGGAGTGAATTTTTGGAGATCCACACCAATTTATTCTGTACTCAGCCTATAGAATGTAAAATAAGATCTTAAATATAGCCAGGAAAAAGCCAAACTTCCTCTGAGAAATGATGAATATTATGTTGATTCCAAGGGCAGAAATGATAACTATAATATATATCAATGTGTTTCCAATAATAACTTTAAAGTGATGGGAGAAATCAGTTGCTAACTTAGAACTGTACAACCGAATAACTTATCAGAAATGTGGACAAATTACCACATTTTAAACTAAAAAGAAAGAATTTACCACTGACAGCTTGTCACTAAAAGAATTCCTAAGTGCCTTTTCCAAGAAAAGAATAATTCCTGAGAGTCTTAAAGTGCAGGAAGAAATGATAAGCAAAGAAAACATTAAGGCAATAATAAACTTAAACAGATTTCAATGATACAAAACAATAATAAAAATAGATAATGTGTGGAGATAGAATATAGAATTATGTTTCTGGACAAATATACATATGGGTGATTTGCTAAAAAAATTCTCTAAGGTCCCTATGTTATTCAGGATTAAATTAATTATACCTGTTAAAATATCTAGAATCATCACTAACAGATTAGAAACAGATGACATGACTTTCGACTATACAGAAGGATAAATGGAATAAACTTTTAAAAACTCAGTGCCAAAAAGTCAGGAAATAATAAAAAATAAGACAAAAACACACAAAATAAGATGCCAGAGAAACTCCAATATAGTAAAAGTTTCTCTAAATATAGACTAATCTTCATAGTTAAAAGATAAAATTTGTCTTTCTGGAGGAAATGGTATCTAGTTATATGCTGCTTACAAAAGATATATTTAAATCAAAATAAAAGAGTAAGGTTAAACAAAAAATTATTGAAAATTTCCAAGCATTTGCTAACTGAAAGTGTAGCTATATTGACATAAAAGAAACTTGACGTTAAGCTGGAGGGCATTGTTCAAAATAAAGAGTATCTCTCCATAAGAATTAAAGTTTCAGCTTAACAGAATTATATATTTTAGACTTACAAAAAACTTTGAGTCATAACATAAATAAACATTTACAGTATTAAAACAGGATCAGCACTTAACATACATCATTTAGTGGTTGTTAAATTAAATGTAAAAAATAAGTAAAAATATAGACAATTTAATATAAGTTGATGTATTAAAAATATCCTGCATCCAAAAATTTGAGAATATACAGTTTTATAAAAATTTGACTACTTATGAGGTCATAAGTGTGATCGCAACCAAACTCAAAAAGTCATTATTATTCAGAGCATATTCTAAGACAACAATGCAATGGAGTAAAAAATAAATATTAAAATTTAACTGTAAGATGCCAATACAATTAGAAATTGAAAATAGGCATTTCTTTACATCACTTACTCTTCATCATTTACTTCAGGCCTGTTATAAGATATTGAAAAATATAGTATAAGGATTGAAAATGAATAAAAAATAAGATTCTTTTTCACAATTAATAAGATTGTCCTCATAGGACTCTCCAGTAAACATATTAAGAATTTCTTAAAAATTAATAAGACATGTTATTGTATTTGTTGGACATAAGACAAATATATAAAAATCAATTGTATTTCTATGATATGACAAATAGAAAATATAATTTTAAAACAAGATAAAAATAAATGCTACATGAGAATAAAATTAATAAAAGAGGTACATGACCTTTATAAAGTTTAAAACTTTACTATTAAAGAAGACCTAAATAAATGGAGAGAGATATCATGTTCTAGAAAATCTTAACATTTTAAAATATCAATTCTCCCCAAATTAATGTATACATTCAATCTAATTTCAATAAAAATTCCAACAAAGCTTTCCAAGGTGATTATAAAACGAATATGGATAAGAAAATTGGTAAATTTAGAAGGCATTTCTTAAAAAGAATCATAAGAGGAAACTTGTGATATACATTAAGACATCTTATAAAAGCCTAAGAAGTAAGACAACATTATTGGCACACCTTGGACAGAAAGACCCATGGTCTAGAATAAAGAGTTCAAAAAATTAACCCACACCTATGCAAACATGATTTATGATAGAGGTGACATTTCAGAGCAATAAGAAAGGATGGACTCTTAAGCACTACTGGAAGAATCAGTTGTCTATATGAAAAAATATAAAATTATATCTCTATTTCAAGTACTTATTAGGCTTTAGGAGATACTTTTAAAAGGCAAACTTTTACATTTTTAGAATAAAATACAGAAAAATGAACTTGGCATAGAAAAGGATTCTTAATATACATAATTCATAAAATAAAAGAGAATTAATAAATTCATATATGTTAAAATTTTTTTAAACTTCTGGTCATCAAATGGTATCATAAGAGTGAAAAGATCAGCCACAAACTGGAGAAAATTTCTGTAAAATATAGACCAGTAAAAGATTAGAATCTAAAATACATAATGAAAATAAATCAATAATTAAACAGTGCAATAGAAAAATGAACAAAACGCATTCAGGCGCAGTGACTTATGCCTGTAATCCCAGAGATGGGCGGATCACGGGGTCAAGAGATCAAGACCATCCTGGCCAACATGGTGAAACCCCATCTACTAAAAATACAAAACTTAGCTGGGCGTGGTGGCATGCATCTATAGTCCGAGCTACTGGGGTGGCTGAGGCAGGAGAATAGCTTGAACTCAGGAGAGGAGGTTGCAGTTAGCTGAAATCGCGCTACTGCACTCCAGCCTGGTGACAGAGCGAGACTTGTCTCAAAAAAATATAAAAAGAAAGAAAAATGAACAAAATGTATGAATATTCACAGAACACGAAATATATGAGATAACATTATTTTTAATAACAATTAGAGAAATAAAAACAAAAATCATAATGAGTTATAATTTCACAGATTGAGTAGAAATAAAAAATTTTGACAAAACCCTAGGTAGGCAAGTATTTGAAGCAAAGAAGAATCTCCCACACTATTGGTGGTGCCGAGACCAACTCGGTCAGGGAGACCGTAAACCAGCAGCGCTAGAGGAATTAAAGACACACACACAGAAATATAGAGGTGTGCAGTGGGAAATCAGGGGTCTCACAGCCTTCAGAGCTGAGATCCTCGGACAGAGATTTACCCAAGTATTTACTGACAGCAAGCCAGTGATAAGCATTGTTTCTATAGATTATAGATTAACTAAAAGTATTCCTTATGGGAAACAAAGGGATGGGCTGAAATAGACGGATGGGTCTGGCTAGTTAACTGCAGCAGGAGCGTGTCCTTAAGGCACAGATGGCTCATGCTATTGTTTGTGGCCTAAGAATGCCTTTAAGCGGTTTTCCACCCTGGGTGGTCCAGGGGTTCCTTGCCCTCATTCCGGTAAACCCACAACCTTCCAGCGTGGGCATTACGGCCATCATGAACATGTCACAGTGCTGCAGAGATTTTGTTTATGACCAGTTTTGGGGCCAGTTTATGGCCAGATTTTGGGGGGCCTGTTCCCAACAGGTGGAAATAACTCTGCTGCAAAAAATACTGTGGGAAAACCTTGATATTATTTAGTAATACTGAAGATGTGAATGTCTTATAACTTCACAGTTTCTTCTCTGGGTATATGTGGAGAAAATCTTACTCATCTGCACCAGAGAACACAATCAGAATGTTCATAAAGCCCATTTTTAAAAGTTCACTCAAATACATCTCAAGGGTTATTCAGCAGTACAATGTTTAAATAAACTCTGATGCACCCATACAATTGTGAAAATAGTTATGTAGACTACACACATGATTTTTAACAAAAAAGTCAGTTTCTGAAGAATAATGTA
The DNA here is from genome assembly GCF_024542745.1 of Macaca thibetana thibetana. Lineage (NCBI taxonomy): Eukaryota > Metazoa > Chordata > Mammalia > Primates > Cercopithecidae > Macaca > Macaca thibetana. The sequence goes on from NC_065582.1 coordinate 163,674,459, forward strand.
GTATTTTGATAATATTCAAAAATGGGCAAAGTTATGATAAACATAAAATTTATATTAGTTATCTTTGGAATGTATAGCTGACAATGGGGAGAACCCCAGAGAGTCCTATAATGACCCTGGTGATGTGCAACTTCTTCAGCCAGAATTATGAGAGAGTTTATTTTTAATATAATATTAAACACATACAATAATATATACATATCAAGTATATAACAATTTTGGAAAATACTGTGACTAGGCATCTAGGCAACCCTACTTCTTTATTCAGGAGTCCTCTGGTTGCAAGTAAAATAAAACATAACCCAAACTGACCTAAGTAGAAAGTAAATACATTGGTTCAGGTAAATGAAATTGCAGGCTGGAAATGATGCTTCAAATGTTGCTCTTAAGACCATCCCTTTGCTGGTTGTTACTCTCTCCTGTTACTGGCTTCATTGGCAGTTGCTATGTGGTGGCACAAAAGCTGCAGTAGCCCCATGCCTTTTCTAAAGAGAATAAATTTATTTCTTACAGCTCTAGAGACTAGGGAGTCTAAGGCCAAGGGGCTGCATTGGGGTGGACCTTTTTCTTAATATGATGGAGGGCATCACATGGCGATAGGGCAAGAGCACGTCAGCTTAGGCCTCTCTTCTTTTTTGTTTATTGAAAATCATTGCTTTTTTTTAAATGCTGGATTCTTTCTCCAATTTTTAACTATCATCCTATATGGCATAAATAAAACGTTGGAACTATTAGTATGCTTTTATATTGGCATAAGAAAACCATGTAATTTTTAAAATAGGATTTTATATTTCTTTCTTACATCATAGTAGTCTTAAAAATGCCTCATAATTCTATAATCACGTAAGCATTTCTCTTCTACAATTTAAAACTTTTTTTCTGTGTGTTACATTTTCTATTGTGATATTTTATCACAATGTATTGTATTTTACATTTCTATCATCTTAACAGGTTGGGATCCTCTTGTGGATAATGTTAAATTGACCATTGAATGTCTAAAATTGTTCCTTGCACTTCGAGGAGGCAGTGTGGCATAAAAGGAACCCATATTGATTAGGAGTCTACTCAATAACATGCTATAGGACATATATTACACACATCATGTTATGTCTTCCTCATAAGAACTCTATGATATAAGCTGTATTATTCTCATTTTTTAAATATAAAGTTATTACTTTATATAACCTGGCTAAGATAAAGCATCTTGTAAGTTCCAGAGCCAGGATTAGAATTTCAGTCTATTTGAGGCCCAGAATAGTTCGTTTTTCCTCTACACTACCATTCCTAAAACTGTGGAATAAGGTCTCTGGCATTCTTAGGATATATTTTTCTGGTCCACATGATCTCTGAATTTCTTTTTGAGTTTCAATAATGATATTAAAAATACAGATGAACATATTATTGATGATCACCTTATAACTTGGTATTATGTTTCAAAGGCTAACGTTAGAATTTGTTTTCAACAACATTTTAGCATCAAGGGAGCAACTAAAGTGGCAGACTGACTTTACCTTTTATTGCAGTTTCATAAATTGGCATCAGTAGACCCTTGAGGATGGCTACATTCCACTTGGTAAATGTTTGTTGAATAAGCAAAGTGATAAACCCGTCCCCAAATAAGAGCTCTCCCTGGTGGCAGAATTTGGGATGTTCCTGTCCTCTAATACATTCCTACTTATCAATCCTCAATTTCATTTCAAATTCTAGGTTTCATGTCCTTGAGAAGGCAGGGGCGAGGGTGGAGGTGGGGAAGGACTTGGAAGACCGAATGCCAGATGGGGATGAAAGCATCATTAGCTATCACATAAAGAAAGACCTTGTGGAAGTCTGAGTTTGGGCACTTGAGTCAATATAACATTTAGAAACACTACCTGTCTATACCAGTCCTGCCACCTTACAAACAATCCTTTCAAAACCATGGGAGTTGAGCTACCCATTTTCTTCCCTACCTTTTGCTTCCAGCCAATTCAGAATATTTCTTTCTGCTTTCATTGTGCCTGATGAAAACAAAGGAACTCTTAAGCTTTCCAAGAAATAATCCTACTACAACACACAAAAGCATGTGCAGCAGTACAGACATACCTCTGAGATATTGCAGGTTCAGTTCCAAACCACCCCAATAAAGTAAAGGTTGCAGTAAAGTGAGTCACATGAATTTTTTTTTGTTTTCCCAGTGAATATAAAAGTTATGTTTACACTATAGTGTAGCCTAAGTGTGCAATAGCATTATGTCTAAGAAAACAATGTATATAATTTAATATTAAAAATGCTTTATTGCTAAACATGCCAAGAATAATCTATCTGAGCTTTCAGCAAGCCGTAATTCTTTTTCTCATGGAAGGTCTTTCCTCAATATTGATGATGGCTGCTGACTGATAAGAGTGGTGGTTGCTGAAGGATACAGTGACTATGGCAATTCCTTAAAATAAGACAGAAATGAAATTTAACCCATGAACTGACTTATTCCTTCATGAAAGATTTCTCTGTATCACTCAGTGCTATTTGATAGCATTTCACCCACAGAACTTCTTTCAAAATTGTAGTCAAGATCAAGTAAGCTTATGTATTAATAATATTCTGACTTCTTTGTTGTCATTTCAACAATGTTTACAGCATCTTCCCCAGGAGTAGATTTCATCTCAACAAACCATTTTCTTTGCACATCCATAAAAAGCAGATCCTCATCTGTTAAAGTGTTGTCACAACATTGCAGCAATTTAGTCATCTCTGAGGGTTGGAATGAGCTTCTAAACTCTTGCTAATGTTAATATTTTCATGTCCTTCTATAATTCTCAAGTGTTGTTTTTTAAAAAAAAATAGATTCAGAAGGTAAGCATGCAGATTTGTTACATAGATATATTGTGTAATAGTGAGGTTTGGGTTTCTCATCACCCAAATAGTAAACATGGTGCCCAATAGGTAATCTTTCAACCCTCACTCCCCTTTCATCCTCCTCCCTTTTGGAGTCCCCAGTGTCTACTATTTCCCTTTGTATGTCCGTTCATACCCATTATTTAGCTCTCACTTGTAAGTTAGAATATATGGTATTTGATTTTCTCTTTCTATTTCACTTAGGATAATAGCTTCCAGCACCACCAATGTTGACATAATTTCATTCTTTCATGGCTGTGTAATATTCCACAGTCTATATATATATACCACATTTTCTTTATTCAATCGTCTGATGGGCATTTAGGTTGATTCCATGACTTTGCTATTGTGAATAGTGCTGCAGGGAACATAGATGTACAGTTTTCGATATAATTATTTCTTTCCCTTTGGGTAGATACCCACAGTAGGGTTGCTAGGTCAAATCTATTTTTAGTTCTTTGGGAAATTTCCAGTTTTCTTTTGTATTATTTTTAGCATTTTTTATCAATTCATAGGGTATACGTTGAGATTTGTCACGTGGGTATATTGCATAATGCTGGAATTTGGGCTTCCTGGGAACCCATCACCCAAATAGTGAACATAGTACCCAATAAGCAGCTTTTCTATCCTTATCTCTCTCCCTCCGTCCCCTCATTTGGAGTTCCCAGTGTCTACATTTTTTCCATCTTTATGTTTATTTGTACCCATTGTTTAGCTCCCACTTGTAAGTGAGGAAATGCAGTATCTGATTTTCTGTGTTTGCATTATTTTACTTTGTATAATGGCCTTCAGCTGCATCCATGTTGCTAAAAAGGACATGATTTTCTATTTCTTTTTAACTCCATATTGTTTTCCATAAAGGTTTTGCTTTTCTTAATGGCACTAAAAAGGTGAACCCTTTCTGGAAGACTTTCAAATTTCTTTGCCCAGAGCCTCTAGAAGAATCACTGTCTATAGAAGCCATAGCTTTACAAAATGATAAGATCATCTTTCAATGTTAAGACTTGAAAGTTGAAATTACTCTTTCATTTATGCACTGCAGAATGAATGTTGTGTTAGCAGGCATGAAAACATTAATTTTCTGTACATCTTTGTTAGCTTCTTGGGTGACCAGGTGCACTGTCAATGAGCAGAAATATTTAAAAAAAAAATTTTTTTCTGAGTCATAGGTCTCAACAGTTGGCTTAAAATATTCAGGAAACCATGTGGTAAACGGGTATCTCATCATCCAGGCTTTGTTGTTCTGGTTCGAGTGTGCAGATAAATAGATTTAGCATCACTTTTAAGGGCTCTAGAATTTTCAGAATTTTAAATAACCATTTGTTTTGACTTAAAGTCATTAGATTTCTTAGCCCCTAAAAAGAAAGTCAATCTGTCCTTTGAAGCTTTAAAGCCAAGTGTTGACTCCTCCTCTCTGACTATGAAAGTCCTAGATGAAATCTTCCAATACAAGGCTGTTTTATCTGCATTGAATATCTGTTGCTTTGTGTGGCCACATTCATCACTTACCTTGGCCAAGTCTTCTGGATAACTTACCGTAGCTTCCATACCACCACTTGCTGCTTCACCTTGTACTTTTATGGTATGGAGATAGCTTCTATCCTTAAACCTCATCAACCTACCTCTGCTAGCATCAGATCAGATTTTTCTTCTTCAGCTTTCTCTCCTGTCTCAGTCATTGTAGAATTGCAGAGAGGTTTTGGTTTAAGGGAATGTTGTGGCTGATTCGACCGTATATCTAGACCACTCCAACTTTCTCCACGTCAGCAATAAGGCTGTTTTGCCTTTTTTTAATTTATTTTTTTATTTTATCTTTGTGTTCACTGGAGTCGCACTTTTAATTTTCTTTGAGAACTTCCTCTTTGCATCTCCAACTTAGCTTTGGCACAAAAAGGCCTGCCTTTCAGCCCATCTTGGTTTTCAACACGCTCTCCTCACTAAGGTGATCATTTCTAGCTTTTGATTTCAAGTGAGAGACATGCAACTTTTCCTTTCATTTGAAGAGTTAGGGGCCATTGCAGGGTTATTAATTGGTCTACGTTCAATATTGTTGTGTCTCAGGGAACAGAAAGGCTCAAGAAAGGGAGAGAGAAGAGGGAACAACTGGTTGGTGGAGCAGTCAGAACACACACATCTCTTAAGTTTGCCATCTTACACGGGCACAGCTCATGGCACCCCAAAACAATCACAATCGTAACATCAGAAATCACTGCATCACAGATCACCAGAACAGGTATAATAAACATGAAAAGGTTTGAAATATTCAAACATGACTGGCCGGGCGCGGTGGCTCAAGCCTGTAATCCCAGCACTTTGGGAGGCCGAGACGGGCGGATCATGAGGTCAGGAGATCGAGACCATCCTGGCTAACACGGTGAAACCCCGTCTCTACTAAAAATACAAGAAAATTAGCCGGGCGAGGTGGCGGGCGCCTGTAGTCCCAGCTACTCGGGAGGCTGAGGCAGGAGAATGGCGTGAACCCGGGGGAGCGGAGCTTGCAGTGAGCCGAGATCGCGCCACTGCACTCCAGCCTGGGGCACAGAGCAAGACTCCGCGTCAAAAAAAAAAAAAAAAAGAAATATTCAAACATGAAAAAGTTTGGAAAAACTAAAGTTTGAAATATTGCAAAATAAGATGCAGAGACATGAAATGAGTACAAATAGTGGCGTTGATAGACTGCTGGACTCAGGGTTGTCATAAACTTCCAATTTGTAAAAAGAAATGCATTATCTGCAAAGCACAATAAATCAAAGGGTGGTAAATCGAGTTATGCCTGTGTGCATTTAATCCTCTAACTTCTCACACTGCACTTCAGTATTATCTCACTGTCTTATTCCCTCCTCCTCTGAAGAGGGAGAACAGCTGACCTTGATTAGTGAGAACCCAGGTATGGTAGGAACATACTTTTAGCAGTGGGTGTGGTGACCGTGCAGCAGCTCATTACTGAGGTCAGGCATAGTCTCTTGATGTCCTGGAACTGCTTGCACGTATAGGGAGTGAGCTTTCCTTCTCTGTTCTCTGTTCCCATAAGATAAGTGCCCTGAAGAAGACCTGCCATTTCTCTTTGTCTCTCTCTCTCTCTCTGGTAACCATGTATGAACAAGGCCTACAGTTCTTTTGGCAGGCTGGCTATGTATAATCGAAGTCTATTCTGCAGACCCAGCTCTCCTTGAAGGTCTCATTTTAAAATGAAAATAAAAACTTTTCATCAGGCTTTGGTTCTAAGCTACATTCTCTAACATATGTTATCAGGAGGCCTATATTAGGGGGACAATTGGGCACCTGATTAGCCATTAGCAAAGATAATACCTTGTCACATTTAGCTAGTGATCCTTGTGTCTATTTTCTATTTTTCTGACATGGAGGGAAGGAGAAATAATGACTCTTAAGCTTTGTAATCTCCAAAACTATATTTTGAGGGATCTTTCCTATGTCATGCTCTAACTTTTCTGATTTAGATGCTGTAGAGAGGCAAAGTTACACATGGATGATATTCTTCTGGTAGATAAAAGTGGCCTGGTACCTTTGTAGAGGAGTAAAGCTGAGGTCCTTGAAAATACAAACTGAACTGATACCAAGAGGGAGACATTGGAACAAAAGGAATAACAGTGGTTTGTTAAGGAAAAATTTTCTTCATCATCCACTTCATCTCCTCTAATCCATTTCTATGAGCTGTTATACATGAGGGGCATCTGTGAAAATGTCTTTCACAGAAAACTAAAAGCAGCCACAATATCTGAAGTCAAAATCTCTAACGCCTGAGCTAACCTATTGAAACCAGAACCCAACAAACAACACTAGTATTAGTATTCATTTTAGAAAATCTAGTAATATCAGGGCAAGGCACGGTGGCTCACACCTGTAATCCCAGTACTTTGGGAGGCCGAGGCAGGCAGATCACAAGGTCAGGAGATCGAGACCATCCTGGCAAACACGGTGAAACCCTGTCTTTACTAAAAAAAAAAAAATACAAAAAATTAGCCAGGTGTGGTGGCAGGTGCCTGTAATCCCAGCTACTTGGGAGGCTGAGGCAGGAGAATGGCGTGAACCCATGAGGCAGAGCTTGCAGTAAGCTGAGATCATGTCACTGCACTCCAGCCTGGGCAGCAGAGCAAGACTCCATCTCAAAAAAAAAAAAATCTAGTAATATCAATGATCTTATGACTACATACTTATGATATCACTGTGTGGAAGCAAATCCAGATATCAAAATGTTCTTTAAATTGACCAAAATGTATATAATTTTGTTTTCAGAACTAGTAGGTTATTCATGCAAAATTAATGTGGCCACTGAAGAAGTCCTGCAAGGAATTCAATTGAGAGTTTGATGAAAATGCTCTGATACCTAATTCTTATAAATCAGTTTATTTTACTAAATGCAAAAAAATGTTGGGTAAATATTACTACAAATGGGCACCAAGTGAAAGACATGCAATGAATATTGCTTATCAAATATCTCCAATCCCTCACTGGAGAACTGTTATAGAAAGACTTGGAATGGTATCTTGTTCTGTGTACCTAATATAGGAAACATCTAACAGTTTGCATGTTCTTTGTTGCCAGTTTGTTTATGGGTCTATAGATAGCCTCCATTTCACCAACCCTGAAAGTCCCATGGGAATACAATGTGATTAGTGGAGGTCTCAATATTTGCAGCTACTATCATACCCAGCTGGGCTCTGCTACCCTATAACCAGGCTAGGTCATAACATAATTATATTCCATAGGACCAGTTGAAACCATTTGCCAAGGCTGTTATATTTTTGCCCATGAGGAATTACTCAATTTTGGTCGTGTAGTAGAGACAGCTTTGTAGACAAATAGAGATCTGACTGCTAGAGTGGCTCTTCATCCTTGGTAGTGAGAATCTTAACAACAGCAGATTCCAAAAACCATGACCCAAATGGACTGGACCTAGGCCACTGTTTCATATGTGGCTGTGGGTAAGAGGTTGAGCAAGCCCTCCATTGGGGTTTTTCCTAATGTGACAGAACTTCATTCTCAAGAGGCAGAGTCACTCAACCCAACTGGCTCTTCCAGAAGACATAGAAAATTTGAGGACCCACATTCTGATAACATCCCCAGGCTGATGATCACTAGTGACAAAAACCTTTGAGCTTAACACATTAAATTGGGATTTCTAAGAGAGTGTTTGTGTAAGAATGCTTATTTCCAAACCTTTTCTTCTTTCAATCCTGTCACACTAAAAGTCCACTTTGTAGCTAATGGTCACTTTGATCCAACAACTGGGTTCCAGAAAAAGTATAATGTCGCTCTGGTGGTCACTGTCACCTGAAACCAAAAGCCATTTCTTCTTCTCGGTCCCACAGACAGCCTACATTTCACAATTTTTTTTTTCTTGAAATTTTGTGCAGTCATGTGATCAAGGGTTAATATACATGTAAGTAATATTTGCAGCTCCCAGGATTGGGCCTTATAAATTTTCCATGCAAAATCCTCCATACTCATTTCTACTTTTCTGGCTGGATAGTAATTCCCAGGTCATCTGTGAAGACATAGGTTAAAGATGACAGAGCCTCCATCAGACTGGATCTTTGAATGTTTTGTGAGATGGAGATTTATACCCCCACTTTGACCCCAATTTCTCCTGATCTCAAGAGCAGGAGATGACATAATAGAAACAGTGCCCAGGAATGTGAATTGCTTAAGAGAAGATGCCTGAACTGGCTTTTAGAAAGAGACCATTGTGGAAACCACGTGTGAGGAGACGGGAACTGTTTATGAACACATATAGGCCGGATGTGGTGGCTCACACCTGTAATCCCAGAATTTTGGGAGGCCGAGGCAGGAGGCTCGCTTGAGCCCAGGAGTTTGAGATGAGCCTAGGCAACATGGTGAAACCCCATCTCTACCAAAAATATAAAAATTAGCTGGGTATGGTGGAGTGTGCCTGTAGTCCCAGCTACTCAGGAGGCTGAAGTAGGAAAATAGTTTGAACCTGGGAGGCAGAGGTTGCATTGATTCAAGATCATGCCACTGCACTCCAGCCTGGGTGACAGAGCTAGACCCTGTCTCAAAATAAATAAATAAATAAATAAATAAATAGACACATACAAAACCATCTCCCACCTCTATCTGATAAATCTTTGAAAAGCATCAGTGGTAGAACCAGATGCAAGAGCTAGAGTCTATGAATAAGTCCATGGAAGTGACAGCTAAGGAAATGCAGGATACAGAGAAATGGATGGTAATTGGCAGACACGCTACTAGAGTCTAATACTATTTTGGGGCCTCTCTGCACCATTATTCTTAAATAAAATGGAGAGAAATAAGTGTTAATACAAGTGTAGAATTACACTACAAGTTCTATTTGTATATAGCCCTGTCATTCAGGCAAAAAAGGTAGTAATGACTTAGAGATCAGATTGGCTCACTGGAGCACAGCAGTAGCAAAGAAAAGCCTCAAATGATTTACACAGAAGAAAGAAAAGGAAGGCAAGATTGGCCTTTTTACATTCAGCCACATTTCCTTCACTTAGTCTTACAGGCAGCTATTAAAAAAATTCTTTTTACCAAAATATTTAAATCATGAATTCATTCATGAAGGATAAATGAAGACATTTTTAATTTCTTGTGAAACAGAGAATGTGAATTATTACTTTTCATTCTTTAGGATATTCATCAAAATTACTTTGAGGAAGGCTCGCATATTTCAAATGCTCTATGAGCTCCGTTATACCTTCCAATCCTCAGCCAGCCATAGATACAGTCTCGCAAATGTGCAGAGGGCATTCCCCATCAGCAGATACATGTGAGGATAGATGAGCATTTGCTGCACATGTGTTTATTTCAAAAACAAATGCATCTTAGTGACTCATTCCCACTGAGTCTCTCTCAAACATTTCAATTAGTTTTACACAATTTACAATTCTCTTTTTATGCTCATGTTTACTTAGTTTACCTATTTAATTAACTCCCATAAATACACTAAAAAGAAAAACTGGTACACCCAAAATTTAGAAACAAAAAAATCATGGTTTTTCATAAACCCATAGTTCAACAGAGTAGGAGCAGTTGTAAAAATGCAGGGTGCTACATTATTCAGTAGATTTGAGAGGGAAAATGGAGGGGTTGATTAGCAAGTTGTTAGGCTGGACAGATTTGAGAGAGCCTCTTCTGTATTATGTACCTGGCCTTATGTACAGATACAAGAAAATGTATGTTATGATACAGCAGCAGCTAGAAGGCCCTGTTCACTAGTAATACCCAGAGCCTAGAAGTGCCTGACAAATAGTAGCATCCTAATTAGTACTTGTTGAATCAATAGATGATATGCCTATATATTTTCATAAGAATACAAAATCCAGATATCTTTGCTAAATACCTATATTTGTTTTCTTAACTGCTAAAATAGTTATGTTGTTTTATAAATGACTTTTGTTGATTGAAAAGTGCTGGAGGGCTGGGCATGGTGGCTCACACCTGTAATCCCAGCAATCTGGGAGGCAGAGGTGGGTGAATCACTTGAGGACAGGAGTTCAAGACCAGTCTGGCCAACATGGTGAAACCCTGTCTCTCCTAAAAATACAAAAATTAGCTGGGTGTGGTGGCGCATGCCTTTAATCTCAGTTACTACAGAGGCCGAGGCAGGAGAATCGCTTGAACCCGGGAGGTGGAGGTTGCAATAGGCTGAGATTGTGCCAATGCACTCCAGCCTGGGTGACAGAGCAAGATTCCACCTCAAAAAAAAAAAAAAAAAAAAAAAAAAAAAAGAAAGGAAAATGTTGGAGATACTGACAACATTCCAAGTTCCGATTATCCAGCCCCTAAGTGATAAAATGTTCTTTTAAATACTATTCTTCTAAACATGAATACTTCTTTTCTCTGGATTATTGCATAATGTGCCCACCTCCATGTTGTTGTAGTTGTCCCTGGATTGTCTTCATGTCACAGCTGACCTTTTACAAAACATGTGGGAGCAGAGGTAAAGAAAGAACAGAGAATGTGTTTATCATTTTACTGCTGTACGCGCTGCCTCCAGCACACTGCTTTGGCAAAAAAAAAAAAAAAAAAAATCGCTATTGAATTAACAAATGAATTTCCTGTTGCAGGAGCTCAGGACTAAGGTGCAGGTCACAGAAATATGTCCCATAATCTCATGTTGGCAACACCAGCCAGAGAGCCCTGAAATGAAGACTTCCGTTCCTATTTAGGAAAAAGGGAATAAAAGGAACTCCTGACTTTAAGAAAAATCCATACAGTTTTATGATGGAATAGAGGGATTTGAGTGTGTTTACCATGGTCCTGAGGTACAGAAAAGACCTTCAGGTAATTTCATAAGAATATTATGTAGATGGCAAAATGTACTGACTGGGAAAGTCATGGAACTCCTACAATAAAGGGACTTAGATGGCACTTGAATGATTGCATCCTGCCTCTTGATACCCAAACACCTAAAGCACCTCTAGAAACAAATCTGTTCAGTGTTAGGTGCCAGGAAGCTCAACTCAGGATGGCACTGTTAGGCTCTGTACTGCCCTGAGCTCCTTCCCCTCACATCCCTCCCACACTCTCTAGTGGGGCGCGTGAGCAGTTGCCTATGTGGTCAAGGGGTTGAGCCATCACTCCCAACACTGGGATCCCTCTTCTTGCCAGCAATCAGCTTAAAATGCTGACTGCTAAAGATTTGCCTGCAGCTTGAACGTTATCCTGGGTAAATCTGACTTCACATTAAAAAAACAATCTTTAGGTTCTATATTGAATGAATAAGATGTTTGCTATCATAACCAAGATCTCTATATTTGGCAAATCAAAACTGGAAGGGAACATGAAGCCAATAGAATTTTTCAAATCAAAATGAGTTAGTCCATTTATAGAAAGAAAGAAAAAAAGAGTTATGCTTTGTGTAAATAACTCTGAGATAAAGCAGCGCATTTTCAGCATGACATTGGTAGAAGTTCAGCATAGCAGCTCTGGAAAATCGCTTCTTTGTATGGGCTTTCATTATTTTTGTTTGAATCAGAATAACTTTCTAGATGATCAGGGAAGTCTGTTTTACAAATTAGAATACATATCTACATATAAATTAGAATCTATAAAATGATTATTAGGTTTTAACAGTGACTTCAGATTCTCCATGCATCTATACTCCTTCATAATTCTAACAATAATAATAATAATAAAAAGTACCCCATACTGAGTCAGGCACTGTATTGAATCTTCTGTATACATTCTTTTTGAGTTTTCTCAGTAGCCCCTCCTAATGTAGGTGTTATTCTCATTATACTGATGTAGAAACTTAGGCACAGAGGTTGAACAACTTGCCTGAGTCACACGGCAACGAGCATCAGAACCAGAGCTGAAACTCAGCTTTGCTTGACATGACACAAAGCATATGTTTTTTTCTTTATGCTTTGCTGTTTCATTGTAGATACTTTCCAAGAATGCATTGCAGGCATTTGTGTAATATTCTGAAACATGCTGGTTGTAGATGAAAGAGGAGCATGTGCCACAAAAGTTTAGGGACATGGCACCAGTATGAAATGATTTGATTTTTAATGCAGCTCTGCTGTACTACAGAAAGCTTTCCAATTCATATTTGTTAGTACTTCCATATAATAGCTTCCATAACACTGATCTTTTGAGAAGGCAGAAAGCAGATAAAAAGGGCCTTTTCTGTGTACGTAGAGAAAAAGAAAATGCCTTGGAGTTGAACTGATCTAATACTGAAGAGCAATGAACCACTATTAAACACTGGACCTGGTGGCTAGATGAGCCCTTTTTCTTTCTCTGTCTTTATAAACTAGTAAGCAGGCTGGTAACCTGATAAACTGGAAATCTTCCCTCCCTATGCTCTGGTTTTTAAAACAGGCAAAAAGAAGGAAAACAAACAGTCTTTATAAATAAATTAAACCTCTAACTAAAAAGCTAATTATAAGTGTATTTGTTTTGTTGGAGGTAAGGCACATCTATTATCATAAAGATAATTAACTCAGTCTGACAGATCTAATAAAAGGACAAGTTTAGCACTGGCTTAGCCGGAAGCCGAAGGCAAGCAATTTTTGTAATTACTAGTTATTGTAACTGGGCTCAGAGAAAATGGTCTGTGATATTTAAACAGTAATGTTAATTTGCATTTAGACCTGCCCTTTTTTTCCATGAAAGAAGGTAAAATACTGGATTAAGTACAGGAAACCTCAATAGCTAAAATATTTTTAAATATATAAAAGCACCCAGAATGAACGTCTCTTCATCTGTAAGCTGAAGAATTTCTCTGAGTAGATAATGAATGCCCTTACGAGGCAAATGTCTTAACAATCGGCAAACAATTAAATAACTTAGCCCAGCTTTCCAATGCACAAGAGGAAAATATGCTATCTACAATTATTAAAAACATTATGTAGTGACCCTGTTTCATTCTCTCTTTTATAGATATGCATGGTTGCATCTACCACTGGCTATCTCTTGAAATGAGGGGATTAAAAAATAATGATAAAATAAAGAGCATTGCAAATAGACAAGCAAGGATACTGACCTTGTAACCCATTACTTTCACTGTAAGAAAGATGCGGAAAGAAAAGGTAAGGTAGGATACAAAGGAGATGAATGATTTCTACTGTCACCTGGCAACTGCCCTTTAAGTAAAGCTTGTCTCAACATTTCACACCAGACTCCTTCCTGGAGCAAACAAATCAACCTTTTTAAGGGTAGAAGTTACTCTTTAACTGCTCCTCTAATAAAGGCTGTAGAAATAAGTAATAACCAGTGTCAGAAAATAGGTTTGTAATACACTAAGAAAAGCAATTTAAGGTAAAATACCTGTTAGTCAAATACACATTTTATGTTCTAAAATATGGTGATACAATCAGCCCATTACATTTGGTAAATATGTTGTATAATTTCTCCATATAATGCCCTATCCACGCTACTGTTACCAAGGTGAATATTTAACCCATCAGCCTAACTAATTGTCTTGCCAATACTTGAAGAAAATGCTGACAAATGTATGGCAAATAGTCTTTTTCCCTGCAATCTCCAGGTCTCTGGCTAATCGTTTATTTCTTCACATTTTCTCTGGCTTGCCTCCATTTTATTTATTTATTTATTTTTCTATTTCCTGAGATATTGTAACTGGGAAAGCAAGTTTGATATATTCTCTTGTTTTCAGGTTTGTCCTGAGGAGTCGTACTCTTTAAATAGAAACAATAAAAGTAAAACAAAAACAAAAACAAACAAACAAACAAAAAACAACAATTCTGGCCACGCATGGTGACTCAAGCCTGTAATCCCAGCACTTTGGAACTCTGAGGCTGGCAGATTACTTGAGGCCAGGAGTTCAAGACCAGTCAGGCTAACATGGTGAAACCCCGTCTGTACAATAATACAAAAATTAGCTGGGTGTTGGTGGCACATGTCTGTAATCCCCGCTACTTGGGAGGCTGAGGCAGGAGAACTGCTTGAACCCAGGAGGCAGAGGCTGCAGAGAGCCAAGATTATACTGGTGGGTAACAGAGTGAGACTCTGTGGCAAACAAGCAAACAAAATCCCTGGCTGGATGACAGAGTGAGACTCTGTTCCAAAAAGAAAAAAAAAAGCCATTCTGTGAAGGAAGAACCTCTGTTCCAAACCTGGCAAGGCAACGCTCTTCTCCCATCTCCGTTTCTTTTTATTTTCCAATTGATTCCCACTTGTAACATTTCATGCTCTCTCCTCCTATATCTTTCACCATCAAAACCATACTCTTTTACACACATTTATGATATACATTCAACTAATATTCAAGAATGCAAAAGGTTTTTAGATAGATGCTCAGTAAAAAGAAAAGAAAAAAATATAAAAAAGAAAGCATGAGATAAATAGTTTCTCCTGCCAGAGATCTCCACTCATAATACAATGTGAAAAGTGCCACAAGGGATAAGTACAGGAAGCTTTGGGGAAAGTGGGGCATCTAAACCAAATTCACCAACAGAAAGTTGTTTTAAATTGTGAGAGAAAGAGGTTGCAGAGATGCCTCCAGGAAGATGGGTTGTGAGGGGACGGGGGTCAGAACACGCTAGATCCAGAGGACAGCACACGCAATGCCAGTGAAGAAAGAGAGGACAACATTATTCATGGAATGAGAATGAGATTATTCTTAGAAACCTTGCCTACCTCTACTTATTCTTTGAGATTAATCCCTGTCTACTTTTGGCAGCTCCTGTGAAGATTAGACAGATAATCTGAGATATCGTATTCATTTGTATGCTTCTATGTTTTTCTTTTAATTCTAAGTTCTTAAAACTCAAGCATCGTACCCATGACTTCAGTTCCAGAACAAGAATCTACAAAGCAAGCACCAAGAAGTTGCGGAATGCCTGCAACTGAGATCTCAGGATAACAGAAATTAGAACAGTTTCATAGGACAGACAGGTATCCTTTTAAGCAACTAATTCTTATTCTTTTATTATTGTTATAATATTATTTTTAGTTCTGGGGCACAGGTGCAGGATGCACAGGTTTGTTACATAGGTAAATGTGTGCATGATGGTTTGCTACACCTATCAACCCCTCACCTAGGTATTAAGCCCAGCTCCTTACGCTCTCTCTCCCCTCCCCAACCACCCTCCGACAGGCCCAGAATGTATTGTTTCCATCCCTGTGTCTACCTGTTCTTGTTGTTATTCTTAACAGCCTCCTCACTGCCACAGTGTGGTAGATTTGAGGCATCAAAAATGAAGTCTTAAGCTTTTATGGGAGTAAGGTAGCAGTCTTCAAACTTATGGGTTTCAGATAACTTCCTTTTATCCAGATATTTATGAAGTAGACAAACCAGAATTGATTCTATGTTTTTTCAAGGACCCATTCCAGGTCATCGTTAGGAATGCACCAGTAGCAATGGAGCTTGAGAAATGGGGGAAACACTGATGAAATAGATGTTTCCAACCTTTCTCCACATATGGGTGGTCAGAACACATGCTTCATTTCTTCTGATTGCCAGAGGTCGCTGTGTAAAGGCAGGGTTCATCTGCCTGGAATTGAAACCAAACTAACTATTACTTATATAGTCCCAGGTAGGAGGACATAGCTTTGTGAGGTAGGAGAAAGTTGCTCGGAGATAAAGCGTGGAAAATCTGCATGCTAAGAATCCATATCCTAGTCCTGCAAGTACAGCATAAGAAAGAACAAATAAATGACATAGAGTGGGTAGGAGGTCACAGTAAGAAGAACACTTTGCCGAAGAAATGTGAATGCAACCCTCGATTTTGCAAAACAAGAAGACATGGTGCAACGGATTGTCAAGTTAGTTTGCAACAAGATGTGCACTTGGAGAAAGCTATGTTTCATTACTTGAGAGTGGAAAGACCAGTAAAGAAAGAAGATAGAAGGCTGTGACAAGTAGGGAGAGAGGAGACAGCAATTGCACACAAGTCCTGGCTTTGAAAGGCTATGCTTATTATATATTTATTAATTTCTTATCATTGAATACAGAATTTAGAATTAATCAGATCTTAAACACTACATCAGGAAACAATATTATGCCTCAATATCCATTCTTAAAAATTTCTCTTAGAAATGCATTTGTGAATGTTTTATTAGAAGGAATCTAGAGGAGTAGGAGGCTCACTGAAATTTTAGTGACGCAATTTTTTTTTTTTTTTTTTTTTTTTTGAGACGGGAGTCTGGCTCTGTGGCCAGGCTGGAGTGCAGGGGCGCAATCTCAGCTCACTGCAAGCTCCGCCTCCCGGGTTCATGCCATTCTTCTGCCTAAGCCTCCCGAGTAGCTGGGACTACAGGCGCCCGCCACCACGCCCGGCTAATTTTTTGTATTTTTTAGTAGAGACGGGATTTCACCGTGTTAGCCAGGATGGTCTCGATCTCCTGACCTCATGATCCGCCCGCCTCGGCCTCCCTAGTGACGCTATTTTATCCTCATTTTCACTGCAGTATAATTGGCGGAATGCTCAGGAAAGAGGTTTGTTATAACTGTGATTCATTAGTGGAATCAGTCACAAGAGGTGGGGCAACACTGTCTACTTTAAGTGTTACCCAAAGACTGTGCATTTTTATTTTTATCTGTAATTTCTCACACAACAGTTCTGTTACACAAAGCTGCTCAGAATAAGTGTGTAATTCCTCTTCAGCTTTTAATTCAGGTCAACTTGTGGGTCTTAAAAGAGTGACTGTGGCCCTTTAAAAACATTCTCCGAGCTGTAGTATGTAATTAATCATAGCAACAGATACAAAATGTATTGTTTCCTTGCTGAGAATAGCATGTTTCCTTTGCTTATGAATTGATCCCTTAAACATTCCTCATGGGAATATATTTTTCCCTTCTCATGCAAACTGGCTTTAAAGTACAGATGTACTAATCTATCTGTAGGAAGTTCCACGGCTCATTGATTTGTGGGATGCATAGGTATGCATCTGCTTTAGACAGAAAACTGAAAGGAGGAACAATTAATTAAGTCATCCTGCAGTTATTTTTCAAAACTGAAATATAAGCAGTGACAAGAAAACTCCCAAGGCTTCAGAGTTTGAAGCTAGTTTTAATAAGCATCTGAACTTTTGCAAATTGAGTTATTTTGAGGAGGAATAAAAATGTTATATTTTGTGTAAGAAAATGTATACACTATTCCTCTCTTATGGGGTTTATCATGTTCAACCTTCAGGTTAAGGCACATGTGTAATGATGTGCATCTTTTTGTGTTTTCGTGGGTGCAATATCCTTTATTTGATTGCAAAAGCCTCTAGAAAGAGATTGTTATATGCACCACTCCATATGTTGCCCAGAGCTTAGTACAATACTTGCCACTGCGTGCAGGTCGTCTACACCTTACATTTTCAATACAGTACTCATTCATTACTCACTTGTTACCGAACACTAATTGAGCATCCAGTAAGTATCATGCCAAAGCTCTGAGAGCTCACAATAAGCAGAAACTCACAATCATTATTTAGAGAAAAGTATTGCTTGTCCCAATACTTGTCTTCTAGTTTTATAAACCGGTGAACTTTTGAGAAAAAACATTTCCACAAACACATTCTCTGAACTGTGCTCCAAATCCTTTTGGGAGCAGGCAGGATATAAATGTAAAGCAAATAAAGTGAAGGAGATTATTCGTAGTTATCCATGAAATATTCAATAAAAATACATCGAGAACCAACAAGATGGAAAGGGCAAAGCTAAGTCTGTTGGTAGCATAACTATTAAAGACTTCAAAGAAAGCAGCAGGGAAGATTCTTCTAAAATACATAATTAATTGGTCCATTAACCAGTTTAGAGACATACAGTGAAGTCCAGCTCCCCAACATGACTGATGTGGCCTCTATGCTGTGAGCTCCCCATCTTCATTCTTCCCATTGCTCTCTGCACTCTGGGCATTCTGAGTGTTCTCCAGTTAGTTTCTTGGAGATGCCAAGTTCTCTCTCACTTCTGAGCCTTCATATATGCTGTTGTTTTTGCCTGGAACCTCTTTCTCTGGCACTCAATTGTCTATTACCTACCTACCCCTTCTGGCCTCCACCTAAACATCACTCTGAACATCTTATGTTTCTACTGTCTTAATTTTCAATTCATATGAATTTTGGTTTAGCGTCTGTCTTCTCCGATAGATTGTGAGCTCCTTGCAGGCAGGATTATACCCACAGCAAATGGTATGCAGCCTGGTATTTAATATGCACATAGAAAAGATTTGTTGGCCGGGCGCGGTGGCTCAAGCCTGTAATCCCAGCACTTTGGGAGGCCGAGACGGGTGGATCACGAGGTCAGGAGATCGAGACCATCCTGGTGAACACAGTGAAACCCCGTCTCTACTAAAACTACAAAAAACTAGCCGGGCGAGGTGGCGGGCGCCTGTAGTCCCAGCTACTCGGGAGGCTGAGGCAGGAGAATGGCGTGAACCCGGGAGGCGGAGCTTGCAGTGAGCTGAGATCAGGCCACTGCACTCCAGCCTGGGCGACAGAGCGAGACAGACTCCGTCTCAAAAAAAAAAAAAAAAAAAAAAAAGATTTGTTACAGTATTGAATTAATAGGAAATTACATATTCTCTTCCCAAATTTCAACAGAATGATTATACAAGAAAATAAATTTAATGCAATAAATCTAGTAACCATATTTAAGAATTCCTACTAGTCAGAAATGATTTGGAATGTCTCAGTGATCTGCGGATCATTGCTTTAAACGGAAATAGTCATGTCCCTGCAGACACAGTACAATAGTAAAAGAGAAATTTCTGCCTGATTAAGAGAAAAATATGTTTTTATATTTTATTCATTAATATAAAGTATTTCAAAATACAAAGTTATTGACACTGTCTGAACTCTTCCATCATTATCACAGTTAATAGAAGAAAAATCATCTCTCTATTGTCAGCTATCAGAAAGCACAGTTATTTTTGTTTCTCTTCTCAGATTACAGTTGGTAGGTAATTTAAAATATCGATTGAGGTGAGAATATGCTTTTGTTTGATTTGGTTTGTCCTAGTAGAATGGAATAAAATGAAACATTTTAGCATCTGAAAGTCAGTGCTCAAGATCTAGCTCTTTTAAATTCTGGGCTAGTAATTTAAATTCTCTGTGCTTCTGTTTTTCTCACTTTTAAAATGGGAATCATATAAAATATTTTAGAAGATCAATTCAACAAATTTTTATTTACCAGTTGCCATAATTTCGGTCACCATTCCAGACCCTTCAAATAAGTTAGATACAAGTCAAATAAATCTCAGACTCACCACTTACAGAACTTATAATTTAGGGGAATGTCCAGAAAGGAAATTACTTATAAATGCTGTAGTACTATGCAAATGATAAAGTGTTTTTTACTAACTTTGATTGCTTTTATCTCTGAAACTTGTAACCTTAAAGAATTTAGTTCTATGAGAGACACAGCACCTGTGATATTTAGTGATAACATGGCCTTTATGCTTGGAGAGACTAAATCTATTACCAAATTGATAAATCTCTAGCCAGGTTAACTAAGAAAAAAGATAGAAGACCATAATCTTTAATATCAGAAATGAGAGAGGTTCCATCACTACTGATCCCAAGAACATTAAAAGGATAATAAAAATATATTATGAAAAATTCTATACCTAAAAATTTGATCTCTCAAAAATTCTTCTTATTCATGTAGGTGAAATATCTTGCCATTTATTTAGATCTTTGATTTATTTCATCAGAGATTTTTAGTTTTCCTCATAAATATATTGTGAATATTTTTAGATATATATCTATGAATTTTATTTGTGTTAATATAAGTGGCATTGGGATTTATTTTAAAATGACAAATTTTCATTGCTTGTATATAAGAAAGAAGATGATCTTCACATTTCAATCTTACATTCTGCAATCTTGTTATAATTGCTTAATAGTTCCAGGAGTTTGCTGTTGTTGATTATTTAGGATTTTCTGTATAGACAATTATGTCATCTGAAAGCAAAGGCAGTCTTATTTCTCCCTTCCCAATCTGTATACATTTTATTTCTTTTCATTGTCTTATTATATTAGCTAAGACTCCCATCACATTGCTGAGTAGGAGTGGTAAGAGGGCATATCCTTGCCTGGTTTCTGATTTCAGCATAGAGGCCGTTATTTTTTCACCATTAATTGTGATGCTAACTGTAGGGTTTCTGGAGATGTTCTTTATCAAGTGAAGAAATTCCCCTCTATGTTTGCTGAACATTTTTACTATCAATGGTTCAGATCTTATAAAATACTTATTCATGATGGATTGATTATATGAATTGATTTTCAGATATTGAATAGACTTGAATACGTGAAATAAATCCCATTTGGTTGTGATGTGTACCTCTATTTTTATACATTGTTATGATCAACTTGCTAAATTTTTTTGAGGATTTTAGGTAGGTCTGTGTAATAAGAGATGTTGGTCTGTAAATTTCTTTTGTTACCTCTTTGTCTTGTTTTGCAATGAAGGTAATGCTGGTCTCAAAGAATGAGTTAGGAAATATTCCTTCACTTTTACTTTTTAAAAGAGTTTGAAGGAAACTAATACAATTTCTTCCTTTAAGAGATTTAATGTTTGGTAGAATTCACCAGTGAACCTACTTGGGCCTTGTGCTTTTTTGGAAGGTTTTTAATTATTGATTAAAAATCATTAGTAGTTACAGGCCTCCTCAGATTATCTATATCTTTTGGTGTGACTTTGGGCAAATTACTTTAAGAAATTGGTCTATTTCATCTAAGTTATCAAATCTGTGGGCATAGAGTCATGTATAATATTTCTTTACTTTTCTTTCAATGCCCATGGCATCAGTAGTGATGGTCCTTCTTTCTCCAACATTAGCAATTTGTACCTTTTCTCTTTATTTCTTGGTTAATCTGGCTAGATCTACATAAATGTATTATCCTTTTTTTTTTTTAAATAGCATTTGGTTTTATTGATTTTTTCCCATTGGTTTCTTGTTCTTAATTTCATTGATTTAAAATTTAATTGTTATGTATTTTCTTCTGCTTATTTTACAAAATTTGCTCTTCTTTTTCTAATTTTCTAAGGTAGAAATTTAGATTATTTTAGCTTCTAAATGTAGGAGCTCTAAAACTATAAAACTTTTAGAAGAAAACGCAGGGTAAATCTTTATGACCCTAGATTTGGAAAAAAAAAAAAATTAGATATGGCATAAAAGTCACAAGCAACCAAAGAGAAAAAGTAGAAAAATTGAATCATATCAAAATTAAAAACCTTTGTGATACAAAGAACTCTGTGAAGAAAGTGAAAAAACAATACAAAGAATGGGAGAAAACATAAAATCACATATTTTTAAGGGATTTTTATTTGGATTAAATATACCTGTGGACTAAATGTATCAATAATAAAAAGACAGAAACTCAGTTTAATAAATGGGCAACTGATCTAAATAGACTTCTCTCCAAATAGACAAAAAGTACGTAAAAAGATGCCCAACATTATTAATTATCAGGGAAATGCAAACTAAAATCACAGTAAGATACAACTTCATACCTACTAAGATGGCTAGGATCAAAAAGATGAATAGCAAGCATTGGTGAGGATATGGAGAAATTGGACTCTGTGTACACTGCTGGTAGAAGTATAAAATGACCAGTGCAGCCACTGTGCAAAACACTCTATCGGTTTCTCAAACAATTAAGCATGGAGTGGGCATATGACTCAGCAATTTCTCTACACGGTATACACCCAAGAGAAATGAAAACATATGTCCACATAAAAAACTTCTTCACATGTATTTAAAGCAGCATTATTCATAACATTTAAAATGTGGGAACAACCCAAATGTCTATCAGCAGACAATTGGATAAATGTGTTATATCCATACGATTACTACTTGGAAATAGAAAAAATAATAATAATAATAAAGTATCGTTACATCCTACAACTTGAATGAGCCTTGAAAACCTTATATTAAATAGAAGATTCCAATCGCAAAAATTCCCATATTATGTTATTTCATTCACATGCAAATCCAGAACTGGCAAAACAATAAACAAAAACCACAAATCCAAATTTGCTTAGAGTTGGGGGCAGAGAGAGGAGGGAGGTGGGAGGATAAAAAGGTGAAAGCTAAAGGATATGGTGTTTCCCTTTGAAGTAACGAAAATTTTCAAAATTTTATTAACTGTGGTGATGGTTCCACCTATCTGTGAATACACAAGAAATTGTTGAATTGCATACTTTAAATAAATGAAGTATATGCTATGTAAGTTATATTCCAATAGAACTATTTTTAATTTGAAAAATTTATTCTTTTTTTTCCTAATACATGCATTCAAAGCTGTATGTTTCCTTCTAAACACTGTTTTTCTTGTATCCTACAAACGCCGATAAGCTGTATTTTCATTTTCATTTGGTAAAAATATTTTTAAATTTCTCTTGAGACTTCTTTTTTGATGTATGTGTTATTTGGAAGTACTTTGTTTAATTTTGAAATACTTGCGTGTTTTACAGCTATCTTTCTATTATAATCTCTAGTTCAATTCCATTGTTTTCTGAAAAGACACTGCTTGATTTCCATTATTTTATAATTTGTTAAGTGTGTTTAATGGCTCAGAATGTAACAGATCTTGGTGAATGTTCCGTGTGAGATTGGGAAGAATGTGTATTCTGCTGTTGTTGGATAAAGTTTTATATAATGTCAATTGGAATCAGTTGATTGATGGTGCTGTTCTGTTGAACAATTACTTGATGATTTTCCGCCCACGGTGTCTATTAATTACTGGAAGAGGGCTGCTGAATTCTCCAACTACAGTAGTGGATTCATCTATTTCTCTTTGTATTTCTGTCAGTATTTGCCTCATGTATTTTGATGATTTCTTTTTAGGTACATACACATTAAATATTATTGCATATTCTTGGAGAATTAAATCTTTTATCATTATGTAATGTCCTTATCTATCCAAGGTAAATTTCCTTGTTCTGAGGTCTGTTTTGTCTGAAATTAATATAGCTACTGCAACTTATTTTGCCTAGGGTTGGTATGGCGTCTTTTTCTCCATTCCTCTAAAACTATCTGCATTTCAAGTAGATTTCATATAGACAACATATAGAAGCATATTTTTATTTTTTACCCACTCTGCTAGTCTCTGTTTATTAATTGGTATATTTAGACCATTGATATTTAAAGGGATTATTGATATAGTTGCACATACCGTATTTTTTACTCTTTTCTATTCTTTACTACTTTTCTTTCTTTCCTTCCTTTCTTCCTTTTTTTTTACCCTCTCTATTTTTTTTAATTTTTTTCCTATCTTTTATTCCTCTCTGGATATGAAGCATTTTATATGATTCAATTTTCTGTCCTCTCTCTGCATATTATGCCTCTTTTACATTTTTAGCAATTGCTCTCGTTTGCAATATATATTTACATCTATCCGAAGTTCACTTTTAAATAAAACTAAACCATTTCACAAACAGTAAATGTACCTACCAACAGAGTATTCTCAATTCTTCCTTCCTGTCCCTTATAACATTGCTGTTTGTTCTAATGCTCTCCTTACCCTCATCTCCCAACCCCCAACTGGCACCCGTGTGTGTTGTTCCCCTCCCTGTGTCCATGTGTTCTCATTGTTGAGCTCTCACTTATGAGTGAGAACATGTGGTATTTGATTTTCTGTTCCTGTGTTAGTTTGTGGAAGATGATGGCTTCCAGTTTCATCCATGTCCCTGCAAAAGACATAATCTCATTCCTTTATGGCTGCATAGTATTCCATGGTGTATATGTACCACATTTTCTTTATCCTGTCTATCTTTGATGGGCATTTTGGTTGGTTCCATGTCTTTGCTACTGTAAATAGTGCTGCAATAAATATACGTGTGCATGTGTCTTAATAGTGGAATTATTTATATTCCTTTGGGGTATACAATGCCATTGCTGGGTCAAATGGTATTTCTGGTTCTAGATCTTCAAGGAATCACTACACTGTTTTCCACAATGGTTGAACTAATTCACATTCCCACCAACAGTGCAGAAGTGTTTCTCTTTCTCCACAGCCTCACCAGCATCTATTGTTTCTTGACTTTTTAATAATTGCCATTCTGACGGGCTTGAGATGGTATCACTGATCATTAGAGAAATGCAGACCCAAGTTTCTAGTCTATATTACTTTCCTTCCCTGAAAAATTTATTTTTCTGTTTCTTGCAAGGCAGATCTACTGGAAGCAGATTCTCATAATGTTGTCTGCCTGAGAAAGTTTTTATTTTCTATTTTGAAGGAAAATTTCACAAGATTCAGAATTCTAGGCTAGTAGTTTTACCAATACTTTATTTTACTCCACTCTCTTCTTACGTGCACGGTTTTTAAAGAGAAGTCTAATATAATTCTTATTTTTGTTTCTCTATTCATAAGGTGACTTTTTTCTCTGGCTTCTTTCAAGATTTTTCTTTGTTTCTGGTTTACTGCAGTTTAAATATATGATTAGGTGCAGAATTTTTGGTAATTTTCCTACTCTGAGCTCCTGGATATGTGGTTTGGTGTGTATTACTAGTTTTGGGAAATCTTCAACTATTATCACTTAAAATGTTTACTGTGTTTTATTCTCTCTTCTCCTTTGGGTATTCCCATAATACATATGTCATACCTTTAATAATTGTCCCTCTGTTTATGGATATTCTGCTTCATTCTTTTCATTTTTTTTCTCTTTGCATCTCGATTTTAGATGTTTCTATTGCTATTTACTCAAGCTCACTGATTCTTTGATTACTATGTCTAGTATATTAATAAACCCATCAAATTCATTCATCCTTTTAAATAGTATTTTGGATGTTTAACTTTTTATTTTAACTCTTTTATACAGTTCACATTTCTTTGTTTACTTTACCCTTCTGTTTTTGTATGTTGTTCATTTTTTTTCCATTAGAAATCTTAGCATAATAATTGTCATTGTTTAAAATTCCCAAGCTGATGATTTTAAAATTTCTGCCATGTCTGAGTGTTGTTCTGACACTTGCTGTTTCTCTTCTGTGTTTTGGTTTTCTAGTATTGTTGTAATATTTTACTGAATGTTGAGTATGATATACTGGGTGGGAGGAATTTAAGTACATAGTCCTTTAGTGTGGGGGTTGTGCTTATATGACTAGGAGTTAGGCAGCGTTTGATTTGCTACAGCAGTAGGGGTGAGAAGCTAAAACTTCTTCAGTTGTACTTATTTTTTTCTTCTTTTGTTGTCTTTTTGTTTCCCTAGAAATATCTTCTTAAATAAGGTCTAAAATATTCAGTTATTTCCATTGTAATACATGAGATCTATTGGTGTGGTGGAAAAATATGAAGAGAGGGGAAGTAATCATGGTGTATAATCCTTTTAATGTGCTGCTAAATTATAGCCACCAGTATTTCTTAAAGATTTTTGCATTTATATGTATCAGGAATATGGACCTGTCATTTTCTTTTCCTGTAGTGTTCTTGTCTGGCTTTGGTATCAATGTAATTCTGGCCTTTTAATGTGAGTTTGGAAGTATTCCCTCCTCTTCGGTTTTTTTAAATTTATTTATTATTATTATACTTTAAGTTGTAGGGTACATGTGCATAACGTGCAGGTTTTTAAGGAATTTGAAGTTAACATTCATGCTTCTCTAAGTGGTAGAATTTGCCGGTGAAACCAATGGGTCCTGAGCTTTTCTTGTTGGGAGATACTGGATTACTAATTGAATCTTCTTACTCTTTATTGGTCTGATCTATCAATTCAACCAAGAGGATGAAAAACTTGCATATTAGCAACTACAAAACATTAATTAAAAAATCAAAATGATAAAAATAAATTGAAAGACATCTATATTCATAGATTGAAGAACATATTATTAAAAATGTCCATACCATAAAAAGTGATCTATAGATTCAATGCTATCCCCATCAAAATCCCAATGGTATATTTTTACAGAAATGGGAAAAGATTCTAAAATTGATCTGGACCACAAAAGGCCTAGAATAGCAAAATCAATTTTGAGAAAGAAGAAACCTGGATGCATCACACTTCCCGATTTCCAACTATATTACAGCACAGCATTTAAAACAGTACAGTCCTGGTATAAAGACAGGCATATCGACCAACAGAGCGGAATACACAGATGGAAATACAGTAGTCTTTCGTTTATTCATGGTTTCACCTTCCAGAACTTTAGTTACACATAATCAATCATGGTCTGAAAATATTAAATAGAAAATAACAGAAAAATATGAAGAGAGGGGAAGTAATCATGGTGTATAATCCTTTTAATGTGCTGCTAAATTATAGCCACCAGTATTTCTTAAAGATTTTTGCATTTATATGTATCAGGAATATGGACCTGTCATTTTCTTTTCCTGTAGTGTTCTTGTAGAGAAGACTAAAATCTTCTCTACAGCAAAGAAAACAATCAACAGAGTAAAGAGGAAACCTACAGAATGGGAGAAATATTTATAAGCCATATATCTGATAAGGGGATAGTATTTATCAGGGTTAAATTGTGCACGGTTCTAGGTAGTGTGATGAAATCTCATACTGCCCCACACTGTCCTATCCCATATAGGAATTCCCTCCTTTGTCCATCACATCCACACTACACATGTCACCCTCCTGTTGGTCACTTGGTAGCCATTTCTGACATCAAAATGACAGATCACAAGGAGAAGAAGTGTGGGCACAGTACAATAAGATATTTTGAAAGAGAGACAGACTGAGAGAATTAACAACTTTTATTATAGTATATTGTTATAATTGTTCTATTTTATTATTAGTTGCTGTTAATCTCTTGCTGTGCCTAATTTATATTAAAATGTATCATGTTTGTGTGTACATATGTATAAAACATAGTTTATATACATATTTGTATATATGTATAACACAGTTTATATACACATATGTGTGTATATAACATATATTTTATAGGTAGGTAGGTAGGTAGATAGATAGATAGATAGATATAGTATTTCTAGGGTTCCCTACTGTTCACAGTTTAGACATCCACTGGGGGGCTTGGAACACTTCCTCCACAGATAGAAGAGAACTATTGTAAGCTCACAGATATATGGTCAACTGCCAAGAATACATAATAGGTAAAATACAGTCTTTCAACAAATGCTGTTGGAAAAACTGGATATTCATATGCAAAAAAATGGGCCTTATGCCACACACATAACTCAAAATTGATTGACAAATTAAACAAAAGATTTGACAATGTAAAACTATTAGAAGAAAAAACAGGATAAAAGCTTCTTGATATGGATTTTGGCAGTAATTTATTGGTTTTGTCACCAAAAGGATAGGCGACAAAAGCAAAAATAGATAAGTGAGACTAAGTCAGACTAAAATCTTCTCTACAGCAAAGAAAACAATCAACAGAGTAAAGAGGAAACCTACAGAATGGGAGAAATATTTATAAGCCATATATCTGATAAGGGGATAGTATGCAAATTTTATAAGGAACTCCTACAACCAAAAGTAATAAATAAATAAATGAACAATCTAAATTTAAAAATGGGCATTGAAAAGCAATTTCTCCAAAGAAGACATACAAATGGTTGATCGTCATATGAAAATGTGCTAAACATCACTAAATATCAGGAAATTGAAAATCAAAACCACAATGAGATATCACCCTAATACCTGTTAGGATGGCTATTACTATTTTTTAGATGCTAACAGATGCTGGCAAGAATGTGGAGATACTGGAACCATGTATGCCATCGGTGGAAATGTAAAACAATGCAACCACTATGGAAAATAGTATGGAGATTCCTCAACAAATTAAAAATAGAACTACTTTGTGATCCAGCAATCCCACTTCTGGGTATATATGCAAAATAATAAAAATCACTATCTTGAAGAGATATCTTTACTCCCATGTTCACTGTGACATTATTCAAAACTGCCAAGATATGAAAACAACTAAAATGTTCATCAATGGATGAACAGAAAATGAAAATGTGGTGTATATACGAATGGACGATCAATCGATCTTTAAAAAGAAGGAAATCCTATTGTTTACGAAAACGTGGATGAACTTGGAAAACATTATGCTTAGTGAAATAAGTCAGTCACAGAAAGACAGATATTGAATGAATCTATTTATTTGAGGTATCTAAAATAGTCAAACTCATAGAAACAGAAAATAGAGCAGAGGTTGCCAGGGTCTGGGGGCAAGAGTTACAAGGGGGTGTTGCTTAATGGATATAAAATTTTAATTATCCAGGATGAATATGTTCTAGAGATCTGCTATTCAGTATAGTGTCTCTGTAGTTAACAATGCAATATTGTGCACATTAAAACCTGTTGAGAGGGGAATTCTCATATTAAGTGCTATTAACAACAACAAAAATGCACAAAGGGACATAGGAAACTTTTGGAGGTGATGAATATGTTTATTATCTTGATTGTGGCAGTGTTACCATGGGTGTATGCACATGTCCAAATTCATCACATAGTATACATTAAATACATGCAGTTTTTTTTGTATATCAGTTATACCACAATAAAGCTGTTCTAAAAATTGCTTCCTTTTCTTCCAAGTTTTCAAGGGGTTTTAAAAATCAGAAATAGATGCTGAGTCTTCTACATTTTTTTTTCTGCATCAAATGAAATGATACTATGGGTTTTCTTCGTTTATCCAACATGATGAATGATCTTAATTTTTGAGTCCCTGATCCAGAATTCCAGGGATAAACTCCACATTTTATGACATATTATCTTTTTTATATACTTCTGAATGCAGTAGGCTAATATTTTTCTTGAGAAGTTTTGTGTTTATATTCATGGGAAACATTGTTCTGTACTTTTCTTGTAATGTCTTTATCTCATTTTGATCTCTTAAAATGAGCTGAGATGTTCTCTCTCCTATTTTCTAGAACACACTTTGCAAAATTAGTTATATATATTTCCTTAACTATTTAGTAGAATTCACAAGAGCAAATACCTGGGAATGTGGTTTTCTTGTTGGAAAAGTTTTAATTAAGAGTTCAATTTCTTTAACTGATATATAATTATTCTGTTATCTGTTTTTCCATGAGTGAATTTTAGTATTATGTATCTTTCAATGAATTTGTGCTACTACCTCAAGTTGCAAATTTATAGAAATAGGGTTTTTATATTATCCTTTTATTCTTGTTAATATCTGTGGCGTCTGTGTTGTGTGTTGTTCATTTTATTCCTTTAATTCTATTAATGTTTGTGGGGTCTGCAGACACATTATCTCTTTCAATTCGGACATGATAAATGGTGTATTTTTACTTATTTTCTTAGTTTGGATAGAAATTTATTAATTTTATCCATTGTTCATTGATTTTATCTAATGACTTTCTACTTTTATCATTATTTTTATTTTCTGTTTGCTTTGGTTTAAGTTTATTCTTTAGTTTATTTTTCTAATTTCTTAAGGTAGAAGCTTAGATTTGACTTTTTTTCTATTCTAATACAAACATTAAATGGTATAAATTTCACAGTGACCATTCCTGTAGCTGCATACCACAAACTTGAATATGTTGTGTTTTTGTGGTTACTCAATCCAAAATATTTTTCAATTTCCTTAAGAGTTTCTACTTAATTCATGGATAAGACATAATTAAATGTGTGCTATTTACTTTCTAAATATTTTGATGTTTTTCCAGGTATCCTTCTGTTATTTGCTTCTAGTTTCATTCCATTATGGCCAATAAATATACTGTGTGTGATTTCTGATCTCTAAGTTTGTTGAGATTTGTTTTGTGACCCAGAATTCAGTCTGTCTTGATGAACGTTGTATACACATTTGAAAAGTAAGTGTACTCTGATGTTGTTGGGTGGAACATCTCTAAATGTAAAATAGGTCCATTTGGTTACAGGGTAATTCAATTCTTGTATATTCTGATTTTTCTTCACTTCTTTCAATGACTGATACTGTCAATTATTGATAAATATATGAGTGAAGTCTCTAAATATGATTTTGGATTTTCTTTTAATTCTATAAGTATTTCATCAAGTACTTAAAAATCCTGCTAAGCACATACACATTTATAATGGCTATATGTTCTTGAAAAACTGACTGTGTTACCATCATGAAACTTCTTATTTTAAAGTCAGCTACTTTCTTTTAGCTAGTATTTGTATGATACATCCTTCTCCATTTTTCTTTTTTTTTCTTTCTTTCTTTTTTTTTTTTTTTTTTTTTTTAAGAGACAGGGTTTCTCTGTTACGCAGGCTGATCTCAAACTCCTGGGCTGAAGTGATCCTCCTGCCTCAGCCTCCTGAGTACCTAGGACTGTAGGACTACAGGTGCATGCCACCACACTCTGCTAGTTTTATCATTCGTTTTTTAAGACTTCCTAGTGAATAATTCTACAACTTCTCTTTGTAAGTAAATTCACTGACTTGAAAAGTGTAGAACCAGAAAAATCTAAAATCAGAATCCCTCACACTTCCATCCAATCATTCAACTGTAAAACACCTCTCCCTTCCAAGCTGAGACGATCTGTTTACCTTCACCTAACAAAAAGACGTTTGTAGAAAAAAAAATGTTACCTGTTTTCTTTATTACTCATATTCCCATGGGTTATCCTGAAAGTAAAAAACGAAAACAGTTGTTTAGCACCAGAAGAACAGTATTAATTCTTCTGGTTTTTATTTATTCTGTGAAATTTCAATTGTGAAAATCAAATTTTTATCTTGATCTAATTATTCAGGAATCAGGGTCATAACATGTATTTATATGCAGTTAACTTTACTGAGCGGTGGAATATCCAATAAAGCTATGTAAATATCTATATTCAGACATGTGTTATGTTCTTTGGAGATACAAAATCATAGTTAGCACACAATTACCTTGATTGTTTTTTGCAATCTAGTTAGGTGACCCAACATGGATATTTATGAGTAATTTAAGACAGTAAACGCTGAGTGTTTAATATTTAATTTATAAATGCGTGGGTGGGGCAGTGCTCAGGAAAGTGTTTAAGGAGACATGACCTTTTGATGAATGCATTGCAAATATGCCTAATACTCAGAACTATCCTGTGACTAGGAATTAATATGCCAAATATTGAAGCAATGGAGGCTAAGAGAGGTTAGATCTCATCACCTAAATATTTGAACTGTGGTTTATATGATACAGTGACAATAAAAGTGAGTGTTTGCGATCTTATTTGAAAATAGGGTCAGTGCAGATATAATTAGTTAAGACTAGTTTGTACTGGAGTAGGAGGGCTCCTAATCCAATATGACAAGCTTCCTTATAAGGAAACAGTCATGTAAGAACAGGAACACACACGAGATCTCCAGGTAACAATGAAGACAGCGACTGGAGTTACGTAGGTGCAAGCCAAGAAATGTCAAAGATTGCTAGTAAACCACCAGGAGGGAGAAAGGATTCTCCCACAGATTTCATAAGGAGTATGGCCCTGTTGGACATCTTAATTTTGGACTAAAAGCCTATAGAACTGTGACAGAATAAGTTTCTGTTGTGTATTGTTTCAAGCCACCCGGTTTGTAGTACTTTGTTATAGCAGCCTATAAATTAACACAAGTGGCAAGTGTATTAGAAAAGCATATTGGGTGGCACACTCTCCAGACTGTCATTTTGAGTGGGTACGATGGTGTGGAGTTGAGTAAGAAATGTATTACTGTAGGTCACTGATATTAGGTTGCCGGTTAGACCACAGTAGTAAATTTGAGCCAAATCTAGTGATCCTTAAACAACACGGGTTTGAATTATGTGGGTTCAATTATGGGTGGAATTTCTTCCACCTCTGCCACCCCTGAGATACCAAGACCAATCCTTCCTCTTCCTCCTCCTCCTCAGCCTACTCAACATGAAGACAATGCAGATGAGGACCTTTATGATGATTGACTTTTACTCAATGAATGGCAAATACATTTTCTCTTTCTTACAATTTTTAATAACACTTATTTTCTCTAGATTATTGTAAAAATACAGTATAAAATAGACATAGCATACAAAATATGTGTTAATCAACTGTTTATATTATTGGTAAGGCTTCTGGTCAACAGAAGGGTATTCGTAGTTGTTTTGGGGAAATCAAAATTTATACACAAAAATTTGATTGTGCAAGGGGGTCAGGATACCTAACCCCTGTATTGCTCAAAGGTAGTACTATTCTTGTGCAGGTCAATTAAAAGGTACAAACCAGGCCAGATGCAGTGGCTTACGCCTGTAATCTCAGCGCTTTGGGAGGCTGAGGCGGGCAGATCATGAAGTCAGGAGATCAAGACCATCCTGGCCAACATGGTGAAACCCCATCTCTACTAAAATACAAAAAATTAGCTGGGCATGGTGGCATGCGCCTGTAGTCTCAGCTACTCAGGATGCTGAGGCGGGGGAATCACTTGAACCCAGGAGACCGAGGTTGCAGCAATCCGAGATCAGGTCAGTGTACTCCAGCCTGGCAACAGAGCAAGACTCTGTCTTAAAAAACAAACAAACAAACAAACAAACAAAAACAAAGGTACAGACCAGAGGCTCTGAGAAAGAGGCTGATATAGCTAGCACTGGTTCACTAGAACCACAAAGGGGGTTCTCTATACTTAGGAAGAGGGGAATAGGTACAGGTAGTACTCACTTTGCATTGTAGTATGGAATTGTTAAAATGACCATGCAAGTTGAAACTATGCAAAATGACATTTATGATCAATGGGGAAAATTATGACTGCTTTTTAACCTTTGAAAACTTTTGTCAAAATATTATTCTTTTACTGTCTACTGAAGATGTATAGAAACATAAAAAACACAGTAACACTAATAGTTATTTAGTACGCTGTAGTTTAAAGCATTGGAAAGATTGAGAATTAAAGTATTTTATTTATATGTGTCAAGACTAGTTTGAATGGTGCTTGCTTTCTTCTTCTTGTCATATGATTAAAAATAGGGAGCAAAGACCTTTTCCATGACTTGGCAAATTACCATAGATCTAAGTGTGGCTCAGTTGCCAATATTTTAGCTTTTGTAATTTTAATGTTTTAAAATATTTTGAGAATTCCTTTAAAGTTTCTGCTGGAATTACTTCAGCTAGGGTATGGGCATCATTTTTGTTGTGACCCCTTTCTTCATGTATGTTGATTCACTATTTCATATTTAGGATCTTCAAACGATGGCAGTGTCAATATTCCACACTCAGCTATTTCTTCTATAACCCTATTTATATTTTATTCAAGTTTTACTTCCAATATTTTCACTTTTCATTTCTTTGCTGCACTTTTTCCTTTGTTAGCCAACTCTCCTTTAATTATCCATTTGTGTAAAATTCTAAATGCTATGGACTGAATATGTGTCCCCCCAATCCCCAAAATCTACACGTGGAAGCCTAAATCCCCAATATGATGGTATTTGGAGGTGAGGCCTTTGGGAAGTAATTAAGTCATGAAGGTGGAGCCCTCATGAATGATATTAGTGCCCTTATAAGATAAAGCACAAGAGTTATGATCCTCTCTCTACAGTGTGAGGATGCAACAAGAAAGTGACTGTCCGCAAGCAAGCAGGAGAGTCCTTACCAGATACCATGTCTGCCTGCACCTTGTTCTTGGACTTCCCAGGCTCCAGAGCTATGAGAAATCAGTTTATATGGCTTAAGCCATCCAGTCTATGGCATTCTGTTATAGTTGCCCAAACTGACTAAGATAGCTTCTTCATTACTGGGAGACAATGAGGCAAAATAACTGCATTGCTTTGCTATCTGCAGGTCAACTGACACACAATGCACACAGTAACAATCATCAATAGACTCTGAAAGAAGTGGCATGATTATTTATTAGGGACATCTGTTACATATATAGTGATTTGTAGACTGAAGAGCTTCATGGAAGTTGGTCCTTTATGCAATTACTCATAGTTAATAACCATGGTAACTGAAATTTGAACCTCATTGTGAAGATCTGGTATTATTTAACTAAACCATGCTAAGTTTGTGCATATTGGAACTATCAAAGTAAGGATTGCCTGCATATAGTTACATATGCATGAGGGATTAAGAGTTATGTAGTAGGGAATTAGTTTAAAGAGTATGTTATGAAACTATCCCATTTTAATTACATGATTACTGGAATATATTTTAAACTTATGTATAGGACAGTGGTTCTCCAAATGTGGCAATCAGAACAGAAACATTGGCATTATCTGAGAACTCGTTAGAAATGCAAATTTCAGTCCCCGCTTCAGACTGACTAAATCAAATACCATGAGAGTTGTGTTCCATAATAACATCTCCAGGTGATTCTCATACTAAAATCTTGGGACACATTGATATAGAAGATACAAAGTAACATGGTGGAAAGCGAGGATAGGAGTACACTTCTTATTTTAGAGGTAAGAGATATATTTGCAAAATAAGTTTTTTAAGATTCTATGAGTCAGAATTGCCTCTACAAATAGGTGGTATGTGAAAAGGCTCATGCAGGTTTATAGCAACTAAAAATACAAATTGTCAGGAGG
The DNA here is from genome assembly GCF_024542745.1 of Macaca thibetana thibetana. Taxonomy (NCBI): domain Eukaryota; kingdom Metazoa; phylum Chordata; class Mammalia; order Primates; family Cercopithecidae; genus Macaca; species Macaca thibetana. The sequence continues at coordinate 163,709,147 of NC_065582.1, forward strand.
CACCAGCATAACCTTCTCAAGTCTATGTTGTTTAGGCCATGGAAAAATCATGGTTAACAGGGAATATTAACGGAAAGGCCATCAAAGTCACCGTTATTAACTGGCAGAGAAAAATTTTAAGCTGACTTCCTTTTGCCTCAACATTTCATGCTCTTCAACTTCTATCACACTGTTTATTCATGATTTCAGGGAAGCACCACACTATAACCAAGGGCTTATTCATGGCTGGGCGCAGTGGCTCACAGCTGTAATCCTAGCACTTTTGGAGGCTGAGGTGGGCAGATCACTTGAGCCCTGGATTTGAGACCAGCACGGGCAACATGATGAAACCCCATCTCTACAAAATAATATATATATAAAAATAGCCTGGTGCGGTGGCTCAAGCCTGTAGTCCCGACTAATCAGCAGGGTGAGGTAGGTAGATCACCTGAGCTTGGGGAGCCCAAGGCTTCAGTGAGCCATGATTGCACCACTGCACTCCAGGCTGGGCAACAGAGTGAGACCTGTCTCAAAAAAAGAAAAAGAAAATAAGAGCTTCTTCATGGGTTTAGATTTATATCTCACCAATGTGTACATGGTATAATAATAATAATACCTATTCCATCTGGTTTTTGGAAGAATTAAAAGAGGTAATGTAAGTAAAGTTCCTAGTCCAGTGAATTATACCTGATAAGAACTCAAGTCTGTTCCTCCAGGCTCACATGAATTCAAATCTCCCATTTCTCGTTACTCATTTTATAGTTATCTTATACACACAAATGTATCAACAGTTTAAGACAATAGGGTCGTCTGTTTTGTTCACAGATATAATCCAAGATTCTAAAAGTATGCCAAGTACACAGAGTAGGTTGTTAATTAAAATTTGTTGAATAAATGACCTCTCCAATGATCATCGCAATCAAAACATTGAGGGGTGGAACACATGATCATCTTCTTACTGCTAGATGTCTCCCAGTATATTTTCTATATTTCTTCTAAAGTAATAGAGGCCTCTCTGCCCTAGTCCATTTTGCTGCTATAACAAAATGCCTAAGACTGGGTAGTTTGTATGAAATGGAAGTTTTATTTTCTCCTAGTTCTGGTAGCTTGGAAGTCCATGATCAAGGCACTGCCAGGTTCAAATGTCAGGTGAGAACTGTATCCCACAGAGGAGTGGAATACTGTGTCTTCATGTGCCAGAAGGAAGCAGGACATGAAAGCCCAACATTGTGTGAAGTCTCATAAGAAACTTAATTACAGTTGTGCAGAAGGAGCTTTCATGACCTGATCACCTCTTAAAGCCCCTACCTTTTCATGCCATTACATTGACCATTAAGTTTCAACACCTGAATCTTGGGAGGGATACACTAAAACTATAGCATTCTCTTTCAGCTACATAAACCCAAGTAATTAAGTTTTGAACACTGAGACATGAATGAAAATGATTTGAGTAATATCTGAGCATGCCCTGTGCCTCTGCCTTTCACAGTAGCTGAAACAGGGACTTAGAGAGGTGCCATCTTGGTGCATCTTGGTGCGTGCAGATGTGGACAACCTGATTTTGTGGATGACTTATAAGAGAGAAGGATCCTGGGCACCTGATGGCTTTTCAGAGATGCCATACCTTCGCACTTTTATGTGTGAAAGAAAAAACCAAGCATATACTTAGTTATGTCAACATGTCATCATCATTCTAATCTTTTAGTTCCCAACACGTTTCCCTCTTTCTTTGAAGGACCAGCTAACCTCTCTACGCTTTAAGTCCTTGTTCAAAGTCCTTATTCTCCATAAGGACAACCAGACAATTTTCAAAGCATTAGAATAATTATTTGAGAAAGAGAACAGTGTTTGCATGGGATGCGATAATACCTAAGTTTTGTCTCAGTCTGTTTGAGGGGTTGGGATGAACGTGATGAAAGCACTCCTCATAGAGGAAGAGGCCGTCTGTAGTGGAAGATCTCAGCATTATGGAGCATGGGATAAAGACGGCATATTCAGAGGAAGATGTAAATAATATTCAAGAATGTAGACAAAGGCTATATGGCTAGAAAGGACCTGGGTGAACATATCAAAAGGTCAGAACTTGGAAGAATCAGTGCAAATTAGGAAGTAGAAAATGAGATAGATCCAGGAAAGTGGTACAGGAATGACACTCTAAAAATTTGATGCCCTATGGTGCTCTCTGCATGGTGCTAAGCCTTGCAGGATTGAAAATTTTTTCTTGCATGCATTTTAAATGCTTTGATTTGTACTTAATGACAGGGAACTTGTATATGCCACTCAGTAAAGATGGATTTGTCCAAGGCCCTGCTAAATCAATGCATATTCACTGAAATCTCTTGTCATTGTTCTGTCAGAGAAAGCTCTGCATCCATTCTGCCACATGGAGATTTGGCTAGTCTGTATCTGTGTTTGTAACCAGCTGGGACTTTTACTGGCTTCATTATGTCATTTATTTTATCAGTAGACAGTTTTCCTCTAGTCTTTGTTTTCCTTGGTGGAAGTTATGTTCCTTTTGTTTGTGTTATAATAGAGAACAAGTCATTCCTTTTTCAACATTAACAATCCCATCAGTCACGCACTTTGACTTATAATTTTGAGTGCCTTTCAGCACTTTTAGGAAGAAGAAAAGATGACATTATTCTGAGCCACAACATTATGGGAGCAAGAAATTCCCCCAAGAGTTCAGATAATCCAATCCTTTGACTCCAATTGAATATCAGCTTTTGAAGAGACCATCATTTATAGATAAAATCTTCCTCTTTGTTTTAAATTCACAAGGCATGAAAGAGGATACATTTTCTATGAGCCTCGAGAAAAAGAAAATGGCTCTCTTCAAGTAAAATCATCTCACTTCTTCCTTCTACCAAGATTTAAAACCTGTAAAGATTTAAAACCTGGTAAATAAACCTGTAAAGTGATAATCTCTGTAAATTACAGTTCTTGCTATATCTGATACTTGAAAGTCTAGGTTGGTGTATTTGTTTTCTCTTTTTGAATAACAAATTATCATGAATTTAGCTTAAAGTAGCTCACATTATTACCGCACCGTTTCCATGAGTCAAGAGTCCAGGTATAGGCAAACCGGTTCCTCTTCTCGGTGTCTCACCGGGTTGACATCTAGAGACCACCTAGGGCTGTGACCTCATCTGAGGCTCAAGGTCCTCTTTTAAGTTACTGGCTGTTGAAAGTGTTCAGCTAAAGAATGGAGATCCCCAATTTCTTGCTAGCTTTTACCTGAGGGCTATTCTTATCCATCTAAGAGGCTGCCCACTATTCTCTGCCATGTGATAATCTCTACCATATGGCAGGTTGCTTTTTCAAGGCCAAAAGAAGAGTTTTTACTTCTGTTTTGAGTCCTTCTTAACTCTTTTAAAGACATACTTCACTAGGCTAGGTCCATCCAGCATAATCTCCTGTTCGATTAACTCAGTCACCTGATTAGAGGCTTTGATTACATCTTATTTTTTTTTTTTTCTTTTTTAGAAAGGGTCTCACTCTGTCACCCAAGCTGGAGCGCAGTGGCTTGATCTTGGCTCACTGCAACTCCGCCTTCTGGGTTCAAGCAATTTTCCTACCTCAGCCTCCCCAGTAGCTGGAACTACATGCACACACCATCACATCTGGCTAATTTTTGTTTTATTTGGTAGAGATGGGGTGTCACCATGTTGGCCAGGCTGGTCTCGAACTCCTGACCTCAGTGATCTGCCTGCCATGGTCTCCCAAAATGCTGGGATTACAGGTGTGAGCCACTGTGCCCAGCCCAGCTGTGATTATATCTGCAAAATCTCTTTGCCTTTGCATAGTCCAGGAGTGGTATCCTATTGTATTCACAGATTATACAGGGCACATGGGGGTAAGAATTTTGAGGATCATCTTTGAATTTGGCTTATTGTAGTTGGAGATACATTAACCTATTACGTTAGTGTTTGATACTTATCATCCACTTTCAAGCTTAGTGGCTTGAATCAATAACTGATTATTTATGATACTACAGGGTTGGGGGTGGGGACAATTTGGGCTGAACTCAGACGGACAGTTCTTCTGATCATCTCAGCTGAATTTTCTCATGCAACTGGACTAATCTCTTGAGTTTCTTTGGGGCTTCTTGGCCCCAGGTGGTGATAATCACATTTCCGGTGGTGGCTGAAGAGAAAAGGATAACTAGGCCACCTTGCTTCATAATCTAGAAGGCTATCTTAGGTTTCTTGACTAGGTAGCTGAATTCCAAAAGAAGCAAAAGAATTGGAGAGTACATTTCAACTATTGGCTTGTATTATGTTTGTTAACTCCTTTTGGTCAAAGCAAGTCACATGTCCGTGTCAAGATTCAAGTGGAGAAATATACTCTTAATGGTAAGAGCTGAAAATATAGTAGCCACTTTTAAAATATCAAGTCAAACAAGACATGAGGAGGGTCACTGTGTAAAACAATATGCTAACATGAATCAAAAATCATATTCAGACTTCACAACACATATACACGAGACTCCTTTAAACAAATAGTGATTTTATAGTCTGTCTGAAACAAAACCCTACATCTTTCAAAGTTAGAACATGCTTTTTGCAACTTAGATTTTCCTGTTTTTATTTCAGTTTTGATCTCTTTCCTGGCTTCTTTTAAAGCGACTTTTCTCCTTGAAAATGCAACAGTGAAAGATATAAATCACTATTTCTCTGTTACCTCATGAAAGATTTTGTAAGTACATGCACCCTTATGACCCCTTCTCATTTCAGCTTCATTAAAAATTAGTATGTACAATTAGAATATGTAATTTTACTCAATTATATTCAAAAACCAACGAGACTTGGATCTCATCTCTAATGACATTGAAGCCCTCAGCATTCAAAGAAAATGACAAATGACTCAGCAAATTTGATGGTAATGTAGGCAGCTCTCCCTGATCAAAGACTACAGGAAAAAACAGAAACCAACTAAAAGAAAAGAGAAGAGAAGGAAATAAAACTGTTATTTAGCTTCATTTTATTAATAGAGAGAAACCAAAATAATGGAAATCTCAAGGATTTTTTTTTTGGAAGCTGAAGGACAAAGAGAATTTATGATTTAGCCTAAGTAGGAGTCACTATGTCATAGAATTCTAAAATGATACTAATAAATACTTCCAATGAAAATGTGACTATTAGAAAGGGTGGAGCAAAAGGGTGAGAAAAGAGGTTGGATAATACCGCTGTAACAAAAATGAATACTTCACCTACATGTGGTTAAGACATTTACGTATATACCTCATGATCATACTTCAGTTCCAAAGAGCCATGTAAACATAGACATTATCTAGACTCAATTTCTCCTAATACTACCAGCAGAATTACATTCTTAAAAACAAGTCTGTTTGTATAGCCTATGTGTTTTAAGGCAAAAACAAAAGCACATTTTTTTTTTCTCATTATCCATAAGATAAAGCCCAAACTCCCTAGCCTTTCAAACAATCTGATCATAACCTAATGAATACGGAAGGAACTTGCACAACTATATCTAGTATACCTAACAGGGGATTGGTTCAGGGCCATATCCTGATGAGAACAATCCTGAATGATAATCCTGAATGTTGAGGCCACGTATTAGGATGACCTTTGGTTAGACTGAAGCAGAGATTACCCATGCAAACCTGGAATAAATCTGGTTTTATGCCTATTGTCCTGCAGTAATTATTATTTGTGCTCCCTTTCACTGTCACAGATGTTCTCGTTTGGATGGTGAATTAAATGATCATCCTGAAGCTGCAGTCCTTTCTTCTTAGATTTATGTATCTAATCCATGAGAATATTCAGAGGACATAGAGTAGATTGAATTTGGGACCACAGACAGATCAAGGAATTAGGAGATTCAGATTCTCACTGAAGCCCTGTCCCTAACTTGATGTAGTATGTTTTGGAATTCACTTAACACTTAATTTACCTCAGTTCCATTTCCTGGAAAATAAAACAGGGGAGGGACAACAGTATAATATACAGTTTAAGGTTACAAAATTTTAAAATCAGACTACCAATTCCATAGGTTAGTGGGGAAAAACAGCATAGAGAAATGAATGGACAGAACATCTCTAGATCTTATTATATTCATTACCTTTTAAATACTTTCCCATTAGTGAACTTTTTATAAGAGTTGTAGCAAATAAAATGTTGATTGGTTTGGCTATCACATCTTTTCTTTCTAGTAGAGATGCAAATGAGCAATATAATGGTTACCTGACTGGTAATAGAAGAGAGATAATGAAAACGTAGATGACAAAGCAATCCATAAATGGGACAATACGATCCAGAATAATTGGGTTGTAGATGTTATCATCTTCTTCAGCAGAAAGAGGGAAAGGGATGTACAAATACTATTTCAAAAGGACCTTAAAGGTTGGGACCGGTCAGCTGGGTGCAGTAGCTCAAGTCTATAATCACAGCACTTTGGGAAGCTAAGGTGGGAGGATCATTTGAGTCCAGGAGTTCAAAGCAGTGACCTATGATCACTCCAATGCACTTCAGTCTGGGCAACAGCAAGACTATCTCTATTAAAATATATATATATATATATATATATATATATATATATATATATGACAGGTGCAGTGGTTCACACCTGTAATTCCAGCACTTTGGGAGACAGAGGCAGGTGAATCACCTGAGGTTAGGAGTTTGAGACCAGCCTGGCCAACATGGTGAAACCCTGTCTCTACTAAAAATACAAAAAAAGTAGCTGAGCACGGTGGTGCACACCTGTAATCCCAGCTACCTAAGAGGCTGAAGCAGGAAAATCCCTGGAACTGAGGAGGCAGAGACTGCAGTGACCTGAGATTGTGACACTGCACTCCAGTCTGGGTGACAGAGCGAGACTCTGTCTCAAAAACAAACAAAAAAATAGACCCATGAAATTTAGCTAATGAAGTATTAGTTTTCAGAGGTTAATTATTTGTTCAAAGTCATAGTTGTGATAGTGTAGGAAAAACTCATAAAGACCTTAGGTCTTCTCTCTACTGCTCTTTTCACTATGCTACATCTCACAGAAATCTTTAATAGTATGGGCCTACATCAATTTTTAATGGGAAAAATGATTTTGTAAACTTCATACCATCATTAGGAATATCTCATAAAATAAATGTCTTTATTCTATATAAAATCTCACAGTGGTTTATTTACCATTGTCCATGGGATATAATTTAAATGCTTTAATAATAAGAACTTTCCATGATAAAGAAAACCTGTCTTGTCTTTTCTTTTACTTATTTATATATTTATTTATTTATTTATTATTTGAGACAGGATTGTGCTCTGTTGTACTGGCTGGAGTGCAATAGGCAATCACAGCCCACTGCAACCTCAACCTCCTGGGCTCAAGCAATCCTCCTGCCTCAGCCTCCTGAGTAGCTGAGACTATAGGTTCATGCCACCATGCCCAGCTAATTTGGTGTTTTTTTCTATCTTTCAGGTATCTTTTTAAAATCCTTTCTCCTCGCCATTCACCATGTTCTCAGCATTTATCCTGTAATAAAGCCATTTTGACAAGTGATCACACCCCAAGTGCATTATGACATTTGAGAACTGTGTGCATGCCCTTGATCCTATTTGCAATGCTTGGTGACTTTCTTCTCGTTCTTCAAAACTCAATTTTGATATTAGTGTCTGTCCCTTCTTTATTTTCCACTTCAATTTATCTCCACATATCACCTTGCTCAGACTTAGAGAGGTTGGACAGTTTTGTTATTTCCTAAAATACAGCCAGGACTTATTACAATATTCCTATTGACACACATATTACTCAATATTGCTAAATTGTTAAAAATATAAATTGTGAAATCAGGACAGTTTTGAGCACTGCCATGTATCTCTGAACATTCTAAAAAATATGTTAGTGTATTAGTCTGTCCTCACGCTGCTAATAAAGACATAGCTAAGACTGGGTAATTTATCAAGAAAGGAGGTTTCTCACAATCATGGCAGAAGGCAAATGAGGAACAAAGTCACGTCTTACATGGCAGCAGGCAAGAGAGCTTGTGCAGGGGAACTCCCATTTATAAAACTATCAGATCTCATGAGACTTATTCACTATCATGAGAACAGCATGAGAAAAACCTGATCCTATGGTTCAATTACCTCCCACTTGGTCCCTTCCATGACATGTGGGGATTATGAGAGCTACAATTCAGGATGAGATTTGGGTGGGGACACAGCCAAACAGTATCCATTATTCTTAGTTTTCTCACCTAATTTTTTAAAGTAAAAATAATGTCAGTCTCATAAGGTTGTTTTCTGAAAATCAAGTGAAATAATGCATAGGAATTGTTCACCTCAATGCCTAAAAATTAATGAAAACTAGCTGCATGGATAATTTTCTTGCTAAAGTGCAACAAAAATTTTGATTATTCTGTTTGGTTTCTCTAGCATTTTTTCACTGTCTCAAGTATGAAGCATTTTAATGACCCATGTCATAGCCTTCTTCTGCTTCATATCTCAAATCTAGAAGAGCTAATCCAAAAATGGGTCATTAATTTAAATTTCACATCCAGAGAAGCATGTATTTTTCTTCATGATTTTCTCTGGAGATGATATGACTGGCTGTTTAAGACCTAAGCCTATCATCAAGGAGATTGATAAGCACAGACTGGTGGAGATGGAGTTGGTAGAGATGGGAGACTCACATGCCAACCAATTTACTGGCAGAAGAACAATCTTTCCTTAAAACTGCAAAAATTTGACTACTACATCAAAAGAATAGTCTCTTGACTTTTTTCTCCCTAATCAATGACAGACCATTCTTATTTGGCATCCTCTCTTCATTTCTCTCATTTTGTGCTTCCTCTATTCTTTTCCACATGAAATTCTTTCCTCACCTTGTTCAGATTTCTTGAGAGAAGTTGGACCAAAGTCACCAATTGTTTCCAATTTAATTTAAAATGATATTTCAGAACTATGGACAGCAGGCTGTATTTATTCTCCACATCCAAAGACATTTTCTTTATGCTGTATCTTAGTCAGAACCTAACCAGGCTACCTCTACCCATAATGAGAGAATCTATAAGAATAAAAAAGAATATATACACTGTTTCCAGCACCACCACCTCTATCCTGGTATTGAGATGAGTAAAAGACAAACTCAGGTCAGGAATTTTGTAAGAGAAAGGCTCTTAGACCTGTGGCAGATATAATGAATACGACTGTAGGGCTTCTATGACAACAACTGAAAGTTGACAAGAGTATAAGCCTATAAAACTCAACAATATAATAAGCTCAACTTGGAATTACTTATACATTTAATATTTTACAATTGATATTTTATTTTATTTTTCTATTTCTTCAAATCTCCAAGAGCCATATTAAAAAATTTAAACAAGTGTGAGCTGGTGTGGTCAGCCGATAAGACAACACATGGAATTGGGTTAAAAACTGAGGTGCTGGGCTTCATTCTGCTGCTATGGCCTTAGGAATATTTATCTCCCTAAGCTTCAGTTTTTTCATCTATATTGTGATATGCTAGCTTAGATAATATTTAATTAAGGTGCATATATTTCTACAAACCAAAATCAATAAATGTATTCTGAAGTATTCATGTCCTTGGATAGAACTTTTTCACATTTAGAACTATGCTGACAGCATCAAGAGTAACAGTTCCTATTGTTCTAAACTCCTCACCAGCAATAAAATTTGTTAATTCTATGAAATCAACTTAACTATTCCCACAGCATTTAAGATAATAAAAACTGAGTCTATTAAGTTTAAATTCTAATAATCAAACATTTGACCATAAAAGATGATGGTACAGAATTATCTTTCCAGAAACTCATGAGAGGGTGAAAACAAAGATAACACTAAGAGTCTACCTACCATAGACTACCATGGTGGTTAAAATCCCACAAAATGCTTTCTACTGACAGACATCATATTAACACTAATATTAAACAAATCATTGCCAGGATTTCCAACCAGATGGTCAGCAGTCACAAGCTCTTTGCCGAGCAGCTCTTGAAAGGGTGCCAAAGCAGTGGTGTGGTTCTCGTGATCTTTCTGGATATCAGCCATGTTGTGCCCTGTGTGACTTATGTCCCAGGGACAAACACCAGCTGCAAATGGTCAAAGCACAGTCATTAAGCTGCAATACCACATGACCAGAAATTGCTCTTTGAGATGAGGGATGGTGGTAGATGCATATACTAGATGCATATACTTGTCCATATTCCATAATAACAATCTACCTATTTATTTCAATTTAATAAAATGCCTTTCGGATACCATAATGTCTAGTTATACTTTGGCAGAAATCTAGAGGAATGGGCCTCTTTGTATTCACCCAGGTTTATGAAACTAAATTATTCTATTTGTCCTGTTTGTATTTGGAAAGGTATTTGAACCTTCTTACCTGACTTTTGTGGACTAATATCAGGCTTTTCAGAATCTTAGTGTCTTAGATCATTTAATACTTTTATTCCTTTACTAGAGTCCTTTCAAGTTGACTGTGCTATATACCTCATTGTGAGTCAGATATGGGGAATGTTGATTCCTAATTTTGTAGCTTAAGTGAAAAGTGTTAATGGAATAATTTCTGAAACTTTTTCAGCTCTCTGAGGCACAGTGGGGAATACTATAAGAGTAAGGGCAGCTTATCATATAACTTTTCTACTATTGTTATATGACAATTGAAATGGCTTTCCTGAGCCTCTGTAACATGAGTTGAGAAACCAGAATGAGTCTACAGTAGCCCTGACATCTATGATTAATGCAAAAAATTACTGGAAGTGATTTCAATTTTGTAAACTTGTTGAGACGGCATATCATTTGTCACAAGACTTGAAGATTTCTTGAAGATTCTGAGCTATTGAAGGTAGGAGAGTGACAGAAGGTGAGGGTGTGTACATGTATTGTTTTTTATTCATGTAACATTTAAATAAGATTAATCATGTTTATTTCTGACTACAAATGTGATTTTCATTTTAAAAGTATTGAAAATTATAGAATATTATAATACTAAGTAAAAATTATCAATAACTACCAAAACCAATACAAACATTTGAAATTTTAGAATGGAAGCCTCTAGTCCTTTTTCTCTTCCAACACACACACATACACATACTCATTTTTATCTTTAACAAAACTGAGATATCTCCTTAGTGTTTTCAATCTGATTTTATCATTTGGAATCACCTTGAATATTTTCTACTCTATTAAATATTTTTCAGCAATATGAATTCAAATAGGCATAGCTTGTGCTTTCATATGGACAAGCTATAATTTATGTATTCAATCTCCTTTTTGTGAAGTTAGTTTGTTCCCAAATTTTACCACTACAAATGCTGAAATAAAGATCCTAATAAACACTTCTGCAAATGTCTCATTATTTGTATATAAATGCCCCCAAATTAAATTATTAAGTCCAATGCCAAAACTGTTTTTTTAGGACTTTGAAACAAATATATTTGAATACTATTTGAATATACTTCATATTAGAGCTATAGAAAATATTGCTTCTAAGGGTACAGAACATTATGGACAAGAAAAAAAAAATAAAATAAAAAGCTGCTCCAGACGAGATCGCGCCACTGCACTCCAGCCTGGGCGACAGAGCGAAACTCCGTCTCAAAAAAAAAAAAAAAAAAAAAAAAAAAAAGAATTTGAGATCAGAGTCGTAGTCTAATGTTAATTCAGTGTCCTATGCCTTTCTCTTTCCCTCTGACAAATAATTTCTTTTTTATTACTATATTTTTAATGACAAATTGGGGAACTCCAGAAGAAACATGCTCCTTGACTCTGTCCCTCCAAGAAGAGTGCAGTGGAAAGGAAGTCAGTACGCTGTAGCTATCTGTGTGCCAGCATGGGACCGAAACAGACCCAGACTCAGCACTCCTCTCATGCTTTCTGAAGACAGAGCTACTGGAGTGAGACCGTCCTTTCGTTCCCCCGAAGCTATCTTATCAGTTTCTGCTCCTGATCCCCTGTGGATGCAGGGGAATAGTTAGCATAAACCCTCCCATCAACAACTCAGTCAGCTGAAGTGCCAAAATTAAGCTTCTTAATTTAGCACTTTGATTTGAAAACCTCCTTCTCTCTCACGTCCAAGTCAGGTATTTATAAAAAGTTTTCACTTATCTGACAGAGTCCAGCCTCTTCCAAATGACTTCCTCCTCCCTCTGGGAAGCACTTATTCAGTAGCTTGCCTCCCGGAGCAATGAAGAAAATCACTCCTATGACAAAGGGCTTCAGGAATTGCCTGAACCGAAGGGACTCCAAATGAGAAGACCTTGATTTCATCAAATGCCACATCTTAAGACAAGAGCTATCCGGGGAAGTCACTAAAACCATAAACACCCATGTTTGTTGAATACTTGTTATGGTATGTCTGGCACTGCCTGGGGGCCTGAAACAAGAGGATTTAATTTGGAAATTCACAAATTCTGCCCACTCACAGCTTCTGTGTAAATCAGAGCCAAGTGAAGTGAAGCTAAAAGAGACATTAGAGATAATCTATTTCAATCTTTCAAAGATAACAGTATATTGAGCTTACAAGTTCTGCATCTTCCATATTGTAGCCTTATGGGAGATATTCAATATAACCATCCATGGCTTAGCCATACCCCAAATGCCCTTTCAATACTAAAGAAAGATGAACCATCTTTACTACATGTATGTTGAATGTTTCAGTTATTCTCGTCTGTGAAAGTCTAGTAGTGTAGTGTATCTAAGGCATTACTCTGTCAGAATGCTTGGTTTAACCATTTCATACCTACACATCAATAAATAGGTATTTATGTATGAAAAGTTGACACTACTGCCACAGTCACTGTCAGCCTTTGGGCACAATCATTTTGTTAAGTTCACAGGGGTTGTCTTAACGAAGAAAAAATTAGATCAAAGTTATCAAATATATGAAAGTGCCTTTTAAAACGATAAAGCACTCTTTCTCTATGAGATTAGTACTTTGAACAAAATTAGAGTTAAAGGACAGCATGTTTAACCATAATTATTTACCTTACCTGTTGCTCGTTTATCAAGTTCATCATATAAGGATCAATGATAATAATGAGCTGTGAAGGTCAAACTTGGCCAACCATAGCAGGATGTGCATTAAAAAGATCAGAACACTTTGACACAGCATGGAGTCAGAGAAAGTGCTTGGAACTGGAAATCAAGATATATGAGTCATCGTTCCATTTGGCCTTGAGCAAGTCACTTCCCTGCGTGAGCCTTTCTTCCTTTGCTTTGTGAAATGAGGGCACTAGAGAAGGTGGTCCCTTATGTGCCACGGTGGGCTAAAGGTCTACTGGTACTTATGATAGGAAAAAGAAAGAAGGCAGTGATCCTGTTCTGACATTTAAGAATGAACAGGAGGCCCAGGAGTTTCCCAGAATGGGAAAGAGAAATTTGATTAAAGACAGGGTGCATCATTGAAGGCAAAGTAACGGTGCTTCTGTCCATTGCTGAGTGACAGGCTCCACGGGTGGCCCGGGTGGCCCTGCTGGCCCTGAGAAGGTGCAAACTATATTTGCAGTCAGCATAGAACAGACTGCAGGTCAGAAATGAGCCCCGTTAGCCACACTTGAATGATGGGACAGCAGCTTTGTCAGATGTGTCTGGTGTTCAGTGCTCAGAACAGTGATTGGCATATGCTGGCCATCTTTCCCATCTCTTAATATTCTAGACTCTCAGAAAGAACGTCTGTAGCTTAAGGATTTAGAAGTCACTTGCTTGAATGTGCTCAAATTTTGCCAGGCAATTTTGCTGTTCAAAGGCAAACTTCTATTACTTGAATGTTAAAACACACTCCTGGTCATCCCGTGTGCGCCCACCTCTTTGTACTGCTAACCAAAAAAACACTTAAAACCTCTTTCTCAGGCTCGATCCTGAAATTCTTGCTGACTAATTTTGGTATCCTGGTTTGCATCCTTGGCATTGATAACAAAGAGAAGCTCTATTCTCTTAAGTATAAGTCTGTTCAAAAGGAGCCCCTAATTATCTACTCTTAGTTAGAAATCTCTGTCATCCTATGTCACCTGAGCAGCACAAATTTATACGGAAAAACATTTTGATGAGAATTTAAAAAGCATATCCTATTCCCAAACCAGCACATACACAAACTTAGGAATGAAGGAAGAGAAAAACATGAAAAGTTACAATAAAATATGAATGAATGCAACTTTAAACAAGAATACATGAGTGAAAATGCAACTACGTTTTCAAAGTTATGGAATTGTGGAGATGGCAGGAATTTACAAATCACCTTATCTAAATCCCAGTTAAGAAACTAGGAATCTGGGGCTCAGGATGATAAAAATGACTCGCTCATCATCAGCTAGCTACTTAGTAGTAAAATCAGAATTCAGAGTTCAGTTCCCCACAGCTTATTTATTCTAGTTTCACTTACAGAACCTTCAAATGGAGCCCGCGACTTTATTTATGTAATGCTTTTTTAAAAAGTAAGACAATAATACTTTCAGGGAAAATTTATAAAAGTTACTCTTTTGGGTGAAAAATGTTATGTCGTTTTATGTTAATTTTAGGTAAGGGGACTTTAAAAACAAAGAGGATGTTCCTAAAAAATATATACTTTTTCCCACTGGAATTGTATAAAGAGGAGTTCACCTAATTAAAACTTCTCTGGCAGGTATAATAAAAAGCCATCTGCTACCTAAAACTATGAAGCAGGACCTTGAACATTTTTCTCTCTAGAGAGCTTCAAAAGGGTATAAGAAGCATGGGACAGAGAGTGGCCCAAAGATTGGAAGAGAACAGGGTTTAGAATAATAAGGATAGGTACCACAAAAAGAATTCTATAACACAGTGATCAAAGATTGGATAAGTGTAACCTGTCTAGTCATCTCATGGATATATTGCAATTTATTCTGCAGATTTGGGAAGAAAATGTGGATGAATCACTACAAATGCATCACTACAGCTGGAAAACCAAGCCTTACACAACAGAATGCAACGTGTAATCATCACTCACATATATCTCTGATACATGTACATATACACATGGCAAAATGAACAATGCAAGATAATATTTATTGTCAAAATAATTATATATAGAGAAGGGAAACACAAGAAAAAGAGGGAAGAAAAGAAAATAGCGTTTGAGTAGGATGCTCTGTGGGCCAGGCTATTTTTCTGGAAAATTACATTTAAATGTATCAAGAAGCAGGTGGAGCAAATAGTGCTATTCTCACTTTACAAATAAGGAAGCTGAAATTAAGAGAGGTTAAAATATCTGCTGTGGGTGATAAAATACAGTAAGTGAAAAGAGAGCTCAAACCCACATATATCTGATTTTAAGAGGAAAAAGAGATTCCTATGACCTAGGATAGTTAAGAAAATTTTTATGAAATTTGACTATGGCCTAGTAGAAGAAAGATTAACAATCATTCTTGAAGAATAAGCATGAGATTAAGTATAAAAAAAGATAGGGAGATAGATAGATAGCTAGTTAGCTAGACAGACAGATAACTAGACAGACAGACATAGAAAGAGAAGGACGGACGGACGGACGGACGGACGGACGGACGAATGAACGAACGAACGAACGAACGAAAGAAAGATTCCTTGGGAAACTAAGCTGCTAGTTAGAATTAAATTTATAATACATACCTCAAGCTTCCACTCAAGTTAGTTTTCTTTTTGGAAAAGTGTTACTCTTGTCTAAGAAAAATGAAGCTAAAATAAATTTCAATTTCTAACATCCATGTTAAGAAAATACTGTGCAATGTGGAAGAGGACTAAGTCTAATATGGCTACCATCATCGTCACCTCCTGAAGTTCATGTCTTTGTGTAATGGCTGCCCCTTGTGTGAGGGTGAGACCCTTGACTTATTTCTAACTAGCAGACTGTAACAAAGTTGTTGAGATATCATTCCCAGAATTATGTTACATTATATAGAACTCTGTCCTGCCAGCCAACTAACTAGATCTTGCCCTCCAGCATCCTTGGAGAATCCAGCTGCCATGGTGGATTCTTGAAGAAAATTGAATGTTCGAGAACTTGGACACTCTCTTGGAGGTGAGTTGCTTCCAACCAATAGCCAGCAAAAAAAAAAAAAAAAAAAAAAAAAAAAAAAAAAAGGAAGCTCAAGTCCTACAGCTGCAAAGAAACAAGTTTTGCCACTAACATGAATAAACCTGGAAGAAGCTTCTTCTTCACTCGAGCCTCCAAATGAGAAGGGAACCTGTTTACACTTCGATGATGGCCTGGTGAGACCCTGAAGCAGAGAATCTAGCTAAACCATGCCCAGTCTCCTGATCCACAGAATCTGTGAGATAATTATTCTGTATTGACTTAAGCCACTAAGTGTTTGACAATTTGTTATGCAGCATGATCTTTGATACTGGAAATTCTGAGTTTCGTTATTAAGGAATCTCCTGCCTGATGCTATTTATTGTTTCTAGTTGCAATTCTAACAGTGATGATTCTTAATGGCAATTAATAAATAATAAACAAGTTGGCAATTTGTTCAGCTGTTGCTAGCATGTGGCATTCACTGGAGACAGTTTCCAGGACTAATTCCTCTCAGTAGCATCTCTGGATTATATCCCTCCACCAACCTTGTGTTTCTTCTGCCCTCAAATAGCTCCTGGTACATGCAACTGTGACCCTTTTATAGCCACCGTTAGGAAATAAACCATATCAGAGTCCCTGCTTAACCAGGGTTACCATATAATTCATTGTCTAAACTAGAACACTCTTAAGAGTGAAAAGAGCACTATCAAAAATTAAACTGGAAAAACAAGCACAAATCTGGATGTCCCAGGTGAGACAGTGTGTACAGTCATCCTATACTTGATACTCTTAGGTCTGCTTCATTAATAAGAGCTATTTAAAAAAACACACACATACACAAATCCAAAGTTTTAGGATTTGTTCTAAACTGAGAAATTCTAATGACATCACACTTAAAGCTACAGCAGAGATTCCCTATGGCTACATTCATAACTCTCTCCTGGAAGGACTGTTTATTGCTAGGCAGTGGATCCTTGGTGCAGAATAAAATGACTGGAATATATTTGGCACCATTTATATATTTTAATTGGATAAATAAAGGTATGGCTAAGCTTTCTCCCTATAACGGGTATTGTTGGTGCTCTATACCATGGTGTAATTACTACTAGCCACCAACTACGATGATGGAAATAAAAAGATTTACAATACTACATGCAGATGTGGAGTGATTGGAAATCTCATATGCAGCTGGTGGGAAAACAAAATGGTTTAGATACTTTGGAGAAGAGTTGGGTCATTATTTATCGGCCAAATATACACTTTCCACACTACCCAGCACTGTCAATTCCAGATTTTTACCCAAGAGAATTAAAACATGTGTCTCCACAAATACTGGTGGACAAAAATTCACAGCAGCAATATTTACAATCGTGGTAAACCAGAAACAACTGAAATTGTATCAACTAAAGAAAACATAGGCAAATTGTGATATCATCATATAATAAAATGCTGCTTAGTAATAAAAAGGAACAAACTACTAACAGTTTGGAGACTCTCACAGACTAAATCCTGAGCAAAACAAACCAGACAGAGCAAACTGAATTTATCTAAAGTTCAAGAACTTGAAATTAAAGTACATAGAAACAGGGGTTGTTTCTGTGGTACAGCTAAAAGGAGCTGTCTTGAAAGAGACATGAGGATACATTCTGGAGATATGGAAATGTTTCATATTGTGAAAGGAGTGCTAAATAGGTGTGTTACCTTGTCAAAATTGTACAGTTAATATTTGTGCATTAAAAGGCGTGTAAATTTTACTTTAAAGGACTATAAAAATGAGCAAGATAAAAAATATCTTGTTCTGAATAGAATTAATTTTAAAACCACCTGAGGATTTTGCTCTGTATTAGCAATATTTTAGCATCTTAAATAAGGGAGATGACAGTCCCAAAGTACTACATGTAATTAGAATCCCTTATAGAGTGTTATTCTGGCCACTAGGTTGAAAGGGACATTGACATAAAACATGTCCAGATCAGGAAAATCTGAAATGACCAAGAATCTGAAAATCATGTTTTATGTAAAATCGTAAAGGGGAATGGGTTCATTTTATCCAGGAAAAGAGATTAGAAGAACTGCAATAGCTACCTTCTGATATTTGAAAATTTGGAATGTGGAAATGAGGACATATTCTGTGAGGCCTCAGTAGGGTAGAGCCAACAAGTAGGATAAATTTTAATGCATATGAAACAGAGTTTTGAAACAGCTGTACTGCAGAGGAACAATTGGCTTGGTGAAGTATCACGCTGTCGCTCAGTAGAATATCAGAGGCTTCCGCCATGTTTTGTCCTCGATGTTTCAGGAAGAATTGCTACATTGGAGGAGGATGGTCTTCTCCATTTCTAAGAGATTATGATTCTGTGTTGTGAAAGCTTGAAATCTAAGATTTCGTGGGTTTTAAATCTTTATAGGACCCGAAGGTGGTATGTGATACGTATTAATCAGTATCCGTAGAATAAAACACTACTGTTTCATTAAAATTTTCACAGCAATGGCTTTCACTACAAATGGAATATGTGTCTTTAAGATACACCAAACTCTCCAGACCACGCAGCCATACAGTCTCCATACAATTACAGATGTGTGAAATAGCCAAAATAGCTAAAATATCCCCTGAAATAACAATCAGATTCATTGGCTCTTGAGTAATATTGTACTCACATTTTCCATTTTTGTATGCTGTTATTGTTTTTACAAAACAACAAAAAAAACTGTTTTAAAAATGTGTTTATCTCAATAGATGAATGGAGATACCATAATTTGTTCAGCTGTGAAAGAGTTTCAGAGGAAGTGTTATATGACCCCTATGAGAAACTATTTTTACAACAGAACTGAGTGGGGTTTTTTTTTTTTTTTTTTTTTTTTTTTTTTTTTTTGAGACGGAGTCTCTCTCTGTCACCCAGGCTGGAGTGCAGTGGCCGGATCTCAGCTCACTGCAAGCTCCGCCTCCCGGGTTCACGCCATTCTCCTGCCTCAGCCTCCCAAGTGGCTGGGACTACAGGCGCCCGCCACCACGCCCGGCTAATTTTTTTTTTTGTATTTTAGTAGAGACGGGGTTTCACCGTGTTAGCCAGGATGGTCTCGATCTCCTGACCTCGTGATCTGCCCGCCTCGGCCTCCCAAAGTGCTGGGATTACAGGCTTGAGCCACCGCGCCTGGCCAACTGAGTGGTTTTTAAGTTATAGGGCATTCACAGGAATTACTGGATCCAATAAGATTCATTTTTACACCAAACTCTATGTAATAGGGAAACATTTTTGTAATGCTATAGACCTTAAGATTGATTTTTTTTGCATAGAAGTCAATTGGTGAATTGCAAACACTCTATAGTCTTCCTTGGTCTTCCTTCATGTTCTCTCTTTTAACCATGTCAATGTGATTGTTAGAAGATCCTTAACCAGAAGGGCACAGACTGAAGAGAAGAGCAGTTGTAAAAATCAGTTCAGATATTGCTCTCATAAAATTTTAGTGAAGACATTTGAAATTACTGGTTGTATATTTCATATCTCCACACAGACTTACCTCCATTTGTAGATATAGTTGAAAGTTATCTGCGTATGAGTTCCATAAACCACTTTAGAAATTAGTATACTTCTTTGCTCTTGAAACTTAAAATTTTATTGTTTTTTAAGTTTTCTGCACTTGAATATTCAAAGAAAAAAATCATGAAAATATTTTAAGCTATTACCAATGAATGCAAGATTCTCTTTAGATTCCACATAAAATACAGTATTCTCTAGTCCTGTGTATGTGCCTTAAACAGTTGATAGATTTAAACTTATAAAATTATCTCAGTAAAATCTCTCATTCGGAACAAGAAAAAAGAAGTATGTTTCACTACCAACAAGTAGATCTTAGATTTGAAGGAAAGAAGAACTTCTGTGTTGGCAAATAGTGGATAAATTTTAGGAAAACCTAGATTAAAAAGTTTTAAAAAATATTTTAAGCCTTATTCAAACACGGGGTACATTTTTCTCAGTGAGATATTTTTCTTGTGGTCTTACAGGAAGCCAAGGTAAGCTTGATGAAATTGCAGCTCCTTCTAAACTCAGCAAGGCCATACAAATAATTCCAGGCCTCTTTTCTTTAAAAAGTTGCCTGCACTTAATTTCCCACATTTGTGAAATTTTTATGATGTTAATGATGAGTTCCAACACGCAAAATAGTGTAAAGTATCACTAGACACAAGAAAGATTGCCATCAGATTCTACTTTGCTATTTCCAAGTGGGTTTCCCTAAAAGCTGTTCAGAAGGTATGACAATTACATCATAGAAACACAACACAGAAAGGCAAATAGAAAATCACCTTTCAAAAGTCTAAAAGAATACCTGAATAGATTTAGGTGGTTTAGAAAGTTATAAGCACATTGAAGCCATATTGATTTATATTCCACTACAGTATTATGAAATTTGTAATGACTACTTGACAGGTAGATTTGGAAAAAAGTTTCATGTAATTAGGTAGTATAAATAATATTGCTGGGATAAATCAACTGTACAAATTAATTTTGAAATATTAATATGGAGGCAAATGTTTGGCCAACTTCAAAGGCACCTAGTACTCAATAGGCTCAAATACTTACACGTAATTTTCCCTATCCAAACCTGGTTTTCCTTCAGTTTCCTTGAATTCACTAAATTAAACCAGCATCCATCATTCCCCAATACATAGGTCATTGTCAATATTCCCATTATTCCCCATATGGGACATATGTAACTCTTTAACAAAGCCTGTTCATGCCTATCTATGTCTCCTGACCACCACTACCATCCTCCGGATGCTAGTCCAAACTACTAATATTCTTTTGCCTACATTGTCACAATAATTTTCCATTTTCTTTTCCCAATCTTTTCAACTCACAACAGCTAGAAATAGCTTTTCAAAAGATTACTCCAACCTATACCTCTTAAATCCTTTACTAATTTCTTATTGCCCCTACGATCATGATAGACATCTTTGCAATCACCTATAAGACCGACATTGTGTCCTGTCCAACTCTTTATCCTTTACCTAGAACCACTTTTCTCCTAACTTTTGGGAAGGAAGATTTCTCTTCTCATACTGGACCTGTTTCCCTGTGGAAGATCCTGCACTTCAAATAACATTCCTAATCTTTTGTGCTACCCTACTCATTCTGCAAGTGAATGGGTGGGCACCATTGGTTCTCATTTCTACTTCTGTAGAGTTTATCAAATAAAAAGATAGCATTGGCCGGACATGGTGGCTCACACCTGTAATCCCAGCACTTTGGGAGGCCGAGGCAGGAGATCACGAGGTCAGAAGATCGAGACCACCCTGGCTAACACAGTGAAACTCCGTCTCTACTAAAAATACCAAAAAATAAATAAATAAATAAAAAATTAGCCAGGCGTTGTGGTGGGCTCTTGTAGTCCCAGCTAGTTGGGAGGCTGAGGCAGGAGAATGGCATGAACCCAGGAGGCAGAGCTTGCAGTAAGCCGAGATCACACCACTGCATTCCAGCCTGGGGGACAGTGAGAGACTCTGTCTCAAAAAAATACAAATAAAAATAAAAGTAAAATAAAATAAAAAGGATAGCATCGATGATTTTATCTCTGTTCTTCCATCCTTTTGCTTCCTCTCCTCTTCACCTTGATCCTGAGTAGGTGTGCTTTACCTGCACATTCAACTTTCATTGGATTATTCTGAGGTTTAGACTGGAGGAGGTAGTAGGTTAAAGACTTATTTGTCCCAGATTTTAGCTGATCATCCAAAACAGTAATCAAGATGTCTAATGAAGCTCATATTTTGATCTTCATTTACCTGCCACCTCTGCCTCTCATGATTGGTTTTGAGGAAGACATGTGCATTCTACATTGACCACCTAACCCTGTAGCAGGGTATTCTTTACTCTCACCATTTCAGCTTCCTCTCTCCTTCTAGAGATTACTTTTCATGTTGTTCCTTCTGCCCTGGACACACATCTCCTTTTGTACTTCTCATAACACAGTTCAAGTTTTTCCTTCTCTCTCTTACCAAAGCAAACCCTACTTTTATAGGCTCTCTCAATAGGATCATGTTATCATAGTTGTGAGTTCTTAAATTTTCTGTAACAATTTGAGTAGAATTCATTATTTTCACTATTCTAGAAGCCCTCTGAAAGCAGAGGCTATATAGTTTTGTTCATCATTGAATCCTCACTACCTAGCACAGTGGCCCTAAAATATTTGCTGATTGAATGAATGAATAAATATACGGCAATCATTCTTAGATAATAATTAAAATAACAATAAAAAGTCAATTAGATATAATCCTTGTAACTCTGTACACCATGAAGTTTATCAAATAAGCCAAACTGAGAAGTTGGAAAGAACATTGGGTGAATTTATGTTCACCAAATATTTCTTAATTTGGACTTTTTATTCAGCATAGACCCTTCCATACACACACTATTTCATATTGGCAAGTTCTACTTTATGTTAATAGTTAAATATGAGGAATGCCAAAGGAGAGTGCTAGGGAGTACTTCATCAAGTGATTCATAAAATATTTGCTAAGTGCCTTTTTGAAATTTGCATAAATTGCTTAACTTCTGACAGCCAAGACTTATTTCTTGAAAACTGAAGATAAAGTCTGTGTCATATTATGCCCATTGGGATTAAATGAGATTAAGTACTTTGTATGGCCTACATATCACCTGTTCATTGCAGGTCCTCAGTGATGTATTTTTCTTATTTATTGTACACACCGAACTTTTTCCTTTTTGATCTTTACAATGACCAGGCAACAAAAGATTTATTTTCATTATCTCTATTTTACATTTCAAAAATGTCAAAGAGTTTAAGGGTTTTGTCTAAGTCACCCAGAAATTATCAGCAGAATCCACACTGAAAAATCAATTCTAATTTCCTCTCTACTGTATAATTGCTTTTAATAAGGAATATGTGGTCAGAACTTATAATTATACAACTTAAGTCATATTTTCTATTTATCTCTTGACATATTCTCCCCTTTTATTTGCAGGTATTTTATTTAACATGTTGGGGTATTTTCTGAGTCTTTCCTCTGAATGATCTTTGCCTTTCCAGATACTCCATATATAGATTTTTACAATCACCACCCTCCCACTTCCTACCACGATGTTACTCAGATGTCTTATATCCTCCTCATTGCTTCCCCCAATTTTCCTTGGCATCACCTTCTCTGTGTCTTTAACAATGAGACTTCCTTGTTATGCACTGGCTTAATTTATGTATATTTTACACAGTATTCATTGCCAAGACATCTGGTTCCTTCTCATCGCTAAAAACACATGGGAAGAAAGAATATTCATTTCTCCAATGAAAAACACATAAATGGTTACAATAAATAAATTAGTTGAAATTTCCCATTATTTTCTGTTTCTTTTGTTCTAAACTTATCATTTAACGTTTTCCTGCCTATATCTTCCCTCCTTTATCAAACATTTAACAAATACCTCCTTTGTTTCAGATCCTTACCTTGTTGGATTGGAAATGCAAAGATGTTAGATGATAGAGATAGATAGATAGATAAATAGATAGATAGGAAGATAATTTTGCATGTTTGTGTACATGTATGTGCATATGTTGGGCAGGGTGTGTGTGCGTATGTTTTTCCTGCCTTCAAAGACCAAAGGGGGAAACACATCATTATGTTTGAAAATATCAATGAAAACAAAGTACAATCTAGTTCTTTCTCTAATTACCCTTAAGCAGTATCTATTTGGTTGAATCTTATGAAATTGCCAATAATCCACTGTTTGTGATCACCAAAAAATGGCCATGCTATATTGTTCAACATAATAAAAGCATTAAAACCACTTGTTAAAAAGTGAAAGATGTACTTCCCCAGTTGTTTTTGCCATTATGAACTCAGATAAGTGAATTATTCCACTTTTTAAATAAATGAATGGAATTGACCTATTTGAAGGCAGATGATGAATTAATGGTATTGACCTAATGTGGACCTCACACAGAAGCATTTTAATTTAAGCAAAATTATTTTTCAATGCTACTTTTCTCACTTATAGATGTTAATATAAAGCCAAAGGATGGTAACCTACTAATTGGCCACCCAGTCTTGCCCTCTTCAAGTGGGGTATAGTGCAGAAAAGTAAGAATTCTGCCTGTCTGCCTGTCTAACACACTCACTCTCTCACTCCCCCCTACCCTTGCCCCCCTCACCTCTCTCTCTGACTGTGCTCCAAGGCAAGCTTAAGCAAATGGTTTTTTTTTCCAGTCAGGCAACATTTATTCTCACCAACATTTACCCAAATCGATACATTTTAATTGAAACTAATGGCAGTTAGCTTAAACCAACAGATTTTTCACTGGCCTAAGTACATTAAATCAATGCATTTTTCAAAATTGCCATATCTTATGTAAAACAATGCATTTTCATTTCATCCAGGACACATTTTTATTCCACTCTAATCTGCCAAGTTAAAGAGTCGGACTGAAGTAATAGATTTATTTTTTTTTCATACCAGCCCTAAGATCTTGAATGAAAGAAACATATTAATCATTCAGATATATGAAGTAACTTTCATTTGGTTTAACGTAACAGACATTTATTGAGCACCTACTGTTTGTGAGATACTGTGTTTGACATTCTGGAGGGTACAAAGTGATTAAGATAGAGTTTCTGTGCGTAGAAGCTCATGATTTAGTAGTGAATACCATGAACAGGATTAATTATACAACAAACAGCTAGAAAAATGTGATGGAGGAAGATATTGTGTGACAGAAGGATTCAGGGGGAGATGTGAAGAAGGTGGCATTTAAGCTCATCTCTGAGCAGTGGATAGCTCTAGTGGGAAGAACATGCTACATAGAATGAATAGATTGAACAATAGGTTAGTTATGTAATGCCAGCTACTACTGCCAATGAATTCTATATATTCAGTCTCTTAATAAAATATAAATTAATTTGTCACACACATAATAGACCATGGTGGCTGTTTCTGATGTAGATTTAATTGTTCTTAACTTGACGATTCTAAGATGAAGGTTCATTTAACTTGTGACTCTAACATCTAGGACTTAGAGCATTCTACATTTGGCAAGTAGAAGAGGAAAGAACTTGGAGAAGGCACATCCGCTTCATAATAGCCTTAGCCAAGAAAGGGTACCGATCATTTGTGCTAATACTCCATTGGTGGGAACTGGTCTTATTGTCATACCTTGATGCAAATGGACTGGGATATGTAGACCTTTCCTGGGAAGCCACATCCTAGTGACAACTGTATTCTATGGAAGGAGTAACATGAATTTAAGTGGACCGCTATCTACTTCGCTGCAATCAAAGACACAGAGTGAGAAATACAAAGGGTTATAAATGTGGCATGGGGAGCATTCATAGAACATTTTAGAAGGTAGGAAAGGCAGAGTATAAAATGTGTTCTACACCACCCCAAAGTGTTAATTTTGCACATGAATGGGAGCCACTGAATGTTTTTGAAAGAAAATATTTTCATAAACCTAATTATTCACTAGTGTCTATAGCAAAACAAAACCAAAACATAGTACACAAGAGACAATAAAAATTCTGTACTAATTATGGGTGTTTACCTCATCTTTTCAGGCCTCAGTTTCTCCTTCTATAAAAAGAGATGGTTGGTGTAGCCACAAGATTTTTGGCTTTAACATGTTCCTTAATAAACTAACCAATTCCTTTTATATTTATCAATAAGCATCTTCATATATATAATACACACACACATACACACATCATACATATGCCATTCCATATATTTACTGCCTTTGCCCTGCTATCTATCTATCTACCTGGCTTGTATTTTTATATATATATAATATATAAAATATACATTATATATAATATTATATATAAAATACATATTTTTATTTATATATATTGTATATATAATATATATTATATATTTTATATAAAATATATTTTTATTTATATATTATATATAAAAATATATATTATATATTATATATAGTATATGTATATGTATCCATATATTTTATATATAGTATATATATTTTATTATATATATAGTATTACATATATAATATATATATGTGTATGTGTGTGTATATCGATATAGGACCTTTATAGGACTTAATCTTTCTTGGTATCAAGTAGGGGAATTAAATAAAGCAAAGTAAGAGAATTAAAATAACAAGTGGTCAGGTCAACGCTCCCTGAAAAGATGACATTTGAGCTGATACTCATATGAATGGAGGGAGAAGAGAAAGATATACAAAGAACAGCAGAAAAGAGGATTGGTCTAAATGAACAATCAAATATAAAGGGCCTGACACTGAAGCTCACGGTAAGTGGGCGCAAAGCAAGGAAGTCAGTGTTATTGAAAAGCAAAGAATACCAAGAATCAATCTGTATTGGCAACCAGGAGTGAGACTGTATTTAGTCTTTTGCTACTTGAAAGAGTTTTCTATTTTCTGACTTGTAAGAGGATATGTCTAAATTAGATATTAATGCATAACAACCACTCTAATACTTATCAGCCTAAATCAACAACTATTTATTTATTTTTTTAAGTATATTGATTGGCTAGGCAGTTCTGTTAAATTGTGCTTGTCCTTGTTGAACTAGGCTGGGTTTCCTCATACCTATGCAGTCAACTCATGAATTGGCTGGGCCTAGTTGGTCTTGGATAGCCTTTTCCCGGAAGATTCAGCTCTCCTCGAAATCTCTCTCACATTCCTCCAACAGGATAACCTAGGCTAGTTTTCAGAGCAGAAACAAGGGTTATAGAGCCAAAACAGAAATACACAAGTGCTTTTAAGGCTTTTGCTTGTATCAAGTTTGATTTTGTCTCGTTGGCAATGGCAAATTGCACAGCCAAACACAGAGTCAGTGTGGAAAGGAAGGCACAAAGAATGTAATCAGATGTGATATAAAAATCATAAGAATTGGGCTATTAGTTCAATCAATCTACCAGTTCTCCATTCTGTTCTCAATTATTTCTTGTGTCTTCAACATGCAAAACAAGATCATGGTATCCAAGGATCTCAAAAGATTCTGATGAACATGGCATCAGGCTTGGAGTCCAGAACTTTGTGGTCCATCTCAAACCTGGATATGTTTTTCTGATACAGTTCCCCAGTTTATTGTTCTCTATGACTTTTGACTGTGCTCTTCAGACTAGCCACCCTTTTCCATTGGCCACTTCTGAAAGAGTATTAAGAAATAATCCCTTCAGAAGCTGTCTTCATCCTACTGCCTGCCTGTAGTAAGTTGAGAATCCAGTGCCTTTCAGTAATTTCAAGTTCTTTTAATCTGACTGAAGGCACTTTTGCTAATATAATTCCCTGAATAATTTGGGGGGAGGGTGGTTAATGCATCTGATTTGAGTTCATATTAACTCCAGAAGCCATGCCACAATGTTTTTCGAGACATGTCTTACTTTATCTTGGCTTACCATTACTGTAGGATCATGCTTCTGTAAGACCATACCTTTAAGATTCTTAGAAGCACTTTTGTTGATCTTAAAGAAAGGGCTAGGCACCACTCCAATTCCTTCTTATGGTTATACCCTTAATTTAATCTCTGTTCCAGGCTGTATATTACTTTGAGAATCCCTTCCCTGCAAAGAAAACTACAGGTGAGAAACACTTTTATTTTTCCAATGTAGGAAGTCCTCATTCTGCTTGCAAACTAGCCAGATCTTTTAAAATCTTACTTCTTTTTTGTAGTACCTTATCATAAATAAGTAGTAGAAGCAACTCTTCATAAAAATCTCATGACTCAAATCTCAAAATTTATTTTCATCTCCCAAGTTACAATAGGCAACAGTTTTACCCTTTTTTAAAATAATTACATAGTATAGGTTACCATTTCCCAGCCTTCTATAGCCACTCCATTACTCTATCACTGTTTTGTCTGTTTTTTTTTGGTCTCTTCTCACTGCCTGATCCCAAAGCTAATGTCACATATTTTATGTTTGTTATGGCAGAACCCCCCTTCTTGTACTGAAAATAACTAAAAAGGGTTTGGTTGGGAAAACAGAACCATTATAAGAAAAACGGGAATAAGGAATTAAATCTTACATGGTTGTGTGATAATATAGAGAAGTGAATATCTATAAAAAAGAAGTCAGAGGATAAGAATAAGAATCACTCATTTAAATCTTGTAAGCCAAGTACATCTGGATGCCAAAGCGGTCCCATAAAGGGAAGCTTGTGGAGAGGGCTATGGAAATTCTACTACTGTGTAATTGCTGCCAGTATGGGTCTACAGGAGACACCTACGTCTGGGTCTTCTATTTGGAAGCAGAGATGATAGTTGAGGAAAAAAATGCTAGACATAAAGTAGAGGGGAGGGAGGAAGTGCATGTCTGCCATAGAGTCAGCATTTCTATCTGACATAGATTATTTATGTATTTATTCAGCAATTATCAAGCACTGTATGACAAGGACTGTATGACAACCAGTCCTTCCTTAGCAGTAGAGATCGTGGATATGAAATGCAACATTCTCTTACATGAAGCTGCTCACAGTTGGACAAAGAGAGAAATGAGAAAAGCAACAAGCAACATAATGCTAACTGTGAAGAGATTAAGAGATTAGCACAGGGCTGAGAGAAGACGTTTATTTATTTATTCACTAACTTAACCAATATGTATAGAGTGCTTACTATGAAAAGGCAGTAAAGTCTTCCCACCTCATGCTGACTATGTCACCTACAGGGGGCATTGTCCAGGTATCTCCATACAGAGATTCTCATTCCTCCTCTCCTCTCCTCTTTCAGCAAAACCAGAGGTAAACTCTGAAGCTAGAAGCAATTTAGGAAACTGTACTAATTCCAAGTGAAGAGTACCCTTAAGGATCTAACCTCCATCCTTTTGCTATAGCTTGTCTCGCTTACTTGGAGATATGGAAGAAGGGGGTATCCCTTCCATTACCCAAATTGACCCCTGACAGTCTTTATTATAACATTAACATTAAAGGAATTAATAATTTATTTGTGGAAAAAAGTCATGCAATTTTTTAGCATCAATACAGTATTACACACAATAGGCATTATTAACTCTTAACTAAGAGAGGTTATTGGAGGTATGGATGCCCAGAGAGATTTGAAGATGGGGAAATGGAGACACATTTGCTTAAGCTTGCCTGTGGAAAGAGGTGGAGAAATAGTGCTAAAAAAAAACTATCATGACATTTTACCTCCCTCCAACTTCTATGCCTTCCTTTAAACCACATTTCTTTTCTGATGCTCCGTCTTCTAGGGGCTGAGTAGCAGAGTAGAAGGAGTATAAAGTCAAGGCTCTGGACAGATCTGAGTTTTTAATTCCAGCTCTGCTGCTCATGATTTAGAGCAAGTTGCTTAATGACATGGCGTCCTACTTACTTTCTCGTCACTAAAATGGAGAGAGCAGCGCTTCTCTCACAGGGTGGTTTCTGTATTGCCCATTAAAACAAAAAAGGAGAACCCTTCCGTAAAGGGATCCATTAATTATTGACTGCATTTTTTTCTCTTAATTATTAATTCTTCCATTATTAATGACTTCCATATCACTTCTTTTAAAATGAGGATGTATATTTATAGGACTTAGGTTATATTCAAGAATAATTAATGAGATAATGTAGCTACCATTTGTTGAGGAACTGCTATATGCTGGGTGTACTATATACGTTATTTTAAATCCTTACAAAAGTAAAACCCTCCCACTTTGGGATTCTCTTCACCTAATGATTTGGCCTTCAAGTAGCCCTCTCTACCCTCATTTTGTATTCTACTGAATTTCAATAGTGTAATTTTGATGTGATTCGACAGCTTAAATATCCTGTTTTTTAGAAGGTGCACTTGTATTGCTTTGGATAAAGCTGGCAATTGCATGATTATGCACCACTAACACACCAGCAATTGCAGCAAGTGAGGCTCTTGAGAAATGAAATTAAGTCTTACCTTGGTGAGAACTTCCAAACAATTGGTTGACCCTCAGTTGGAGGCTGTGGTCATCTCTTTGAATATTTAGTTACACACAAAGATAATTAGCTATTTGATTGCTTACCTAAAGTTTACTCATGAATTTACTTGTGTAATTATGATTTATTGAAAATCACCAGGTTTCCAAAGCTTTGCAGTTTCATTTCCTTCCTGTCAAATTTCCCAAGGGTATGTGGTGTTTATATAGGTCATAAGTACATATGCATCAATTTATTTATAAAAAGTACCACATTCACTAAAAATGAGAAAAATTTCCATAGCTCTTACACCACAATGCATTTCCTGAGCATGTCCCAACTTTGTCAAATGGAACATTCCTCCCTTGTCTCTCCCAATACGGTTGATTTGATATGATTGATTAGAAGAAAGATTCCTTCCTAGTTCTATTTTTCAGAAGGGAAGGGATTGGGTCTTGTGTTCGTTTTTATAGTGACTGTGATTTCTGAGAACAAAGATACTTCGTGTTCAGTTGTCAAGGCTTAGGAAGCAACTGCTGTTGAGTTCCCTAAAGGCCAGAAGAACTCAGCAGAACCAAAGACCTGGATTTGATCCTATGGACTTGATTTCTTCAGGTGAATCTCAAAATACAAATACTATTTATGGAGTCTTAGCTTTACAAAATATACAATCTATTACCTTGTAACATTCCTATTAATGCTTTCATGCATGTGGGAGTGCTATATACTACATCCAAACTTTGGAGGTGAACACCTTAGATATACGTCCCTGCTCTTGCCACTGCTGACTACTTACTCATGACGTGATTGAGAACTACTAAACCTCTTCAGCTTCGACTTTCTCTTCTCTATAAAAATGAGTAAGTCTCTTTAGCTTACAAATTGTTTTGATAATCAAACATAAAGGATAGATACAGCACTACTATCAGACCAGCCACCTAGGAGTCTTTAAAATGTAATATTAATCTGTATAAATATATGACACAGTTTAATGATTACATACTAAGATTTATGTGCCCTACATAATTATATAACAAAAAATTAAGTGGGATTTTTCCTTCTGCCCTGGATTTGGTGCCTGAGGCTCAAAGCTGCAAACAAATTGGTACTGAGCTCCCTGTTTTCTAAAGAGAACTTTCAACAACTCTTGTTTTGACAGCTCCTGCTGGGTCTTACTTTAAGTCACTAGAAATGGCCCTACCACCACCTGCCAAACACAGAAAGCCCACAACCCTCTTCATGCTTAAAAAAGTAGACTGGGAGGAAAAAAAAAAGTTGAGAATGACTAATGTGCTGGAGAATGTGGCGTTTATGATTAGAAAGGAAGTGCTCCTCCACTCCTTTGAAAAGTTAAGTCATGATGTTAGGAAGACAATTCTTAGAGATTGGCATTGTCTGAAAGAAATAAAGGCTCGCATCTGTTTCTTGCTAAATGATTGATGGACTGCAGAATCAATCAAGGTGGAAGCAAAAGAGTGATTGGGGAGAATGACTTGCACCTTTTCAAGGTTAGGGGCTTAAATGTGCACAGAGCATGGGGTCACAATCTCTGGAGATTTCAGAAGATGAGAAACTTGCTTTTGACGATAGGACAAAAAGAAATCACAATGTAATGTGCCTAGGAAGAAGATGGAGCAGCTTCCCACTTTATCTACGTTTCTTTCAGCCTTGAAAGGGCCTTGATAAAGAAATCAGTTATTTCTGATTTCAAAGTGATCAATGCTTTGAGGTAGAAGCAGGTACCCTGGGCTGACCATATGATCAAAGCTAAACTAATGTGTTGGAGGCATGGATTGCTGGTAAGAAATAGAGAGAGATATGACTGCCCTAAGTGGGTTAACAGTAACAGAGTGCTGGATTAATGTTGATCACAGTTGCAGCAAAATGACACATACTCTACAGGTGGAGACCAATCCACTGATAGAGACCACCCACAATGAATGGAATAGGCCAAGCTAGAATGAGATCAAGGATTCTTTCCTGCAACTAACATGTCTGGAAAAGTGGTCCCTTTCTCACCTATTTTTCCTGCCAACATTTAATACCAGAGGCTTTGAAAAGAGGCAGATGCTAGAATAGGATGAAGAGGAAAAATAATGGCCCTTCCTAACCTCAGATCTCTTTGAGCCATGGGATAAGTGTGAGATGAAGACAGTGATAAAATAATAATTAAAATAATATTAATAATTATAATAGTAGCTAACACATATTTCTCTCCCTATGTCAGGCAATGTTCCAAGTGCTCAACATATAGCAAATAATAAGAGTCATAGGATGTAGGTTATTGTATTCTCTCCATTTGATTGTTGAGAAAATGGAGTCCATTTGAATTTGAGTGACTAACCCAAGTAATGACTAAACTAAAAATCCAAAGCTAGTAGTGGTGGTTCTGGAATTCAAATCCATAGAGTCTGGATCCAGTATAAGCAACTTTCAGATAAATTCAGAATTGTAATGTGGACTGAAATCTTAACAATCAAAATTTACACAAATTTTCGGCAAATGATGTGTGAAGAGACTTTGACAGAGCAAGTTTAAAGACACAGATTGCAGGTAAGCAAAATCCTTTCAAGTTTATACCTTGCCAAGCTGAAACTACTCAGTCAAGTCTTAACACACTGTTTTTCAAAGCGTAGCTAAACACATCAACATATATCTAATTGAAGGCAGGTAAAGGATACCCAATACATTTTTTCTAAAAAGTAATGTTTACCAATGTAACAACTACTATAATGTGTAACACTTACACAGTATATGTGAAAATTCTATGAAAATATTAGGGATAAGTATTGATGATAAAAATATTGATTATGATATATTCAATTTATCTTTATTTTCTATGTGTTCACCATAAGCTTTCTTTATTGAAAAACAGAGAGGATAAACATAGATATATCCTCTTAAGAAAACTACTACTCATTCTTTATATTTATGTCATTACAATGGAAACGGTAGATGCTGGATCACAGGGGATGTTTAATATTAGATTGAAGAAGATATTAAAAAGTATAGCACACTGGCTAAAACAAGTCTGCACTGGCACTAGGGATGGTCCTGATGACATGCGAGGTCTTTTCCGTATCTAATTTTGATAATATGATTGATGAGGTGATTTCTCATAAGTGGTGGAAAGAAACAACATCAAAACTAATCACATTATGCTGGCATTTGGAAGTCTAAATAAAAGGTATGTGAACTCATTACAGGAAGATATTTTTTCATTTGAAATTTAAATTTGCCAGCCCAACCATATTTGTCTGGAAGACTTGAGAATTTGTTTGTAGATGAAAATGACCAGAGTTGAGTAATCAGTTCCAACTGATTACAGCGTACAATAGGCAGGCCAGGGACTTCCTGATGGTTACAGATCTGTCTTTAGAAATCTCAAGTTCAGGGAGAAGGATGTGATAACCTCAGTCTCTGTAACTATGTTTCTCTGCCCCTGGAAGGAAAAAATGACCTCCCCAGGTACTAGTGGAATTTCTCTGCAAATTTAGCTTCCCCACTGGTTTGATTTTTCTTTAACATAGGAATATTTATAAGCTTTAAATGAAGAGAATAGTATGCCTTTATTTCATCAACTTTTCAAAGATACAGTCACGGCTGTACAGCAATCTCTACCAAAGGGGAAATTAACTTTAATATAAAAACACACAGCTAGGCGAACTTGGGAAGTCTATCATTTTTCCAATATGCAGTATTGAAGCCCCACAGTTGTACACCCTACACTTAAGCTATCAAGAAATTAGGCTATTTGAAATGTTATAAATATGCAAGCTATACCCATTATCCTAGATGGGCAATACAATTTATGGAAGATATAATAAATAGAGGGAAATTTAGTATGTTGGTTCAATATAGAGTAGGTAATTGAAGTGCAGAATCCAAAGTAAAACCATAAACAATAATTAGATAGTGAAAAAGTGGAGAGTTGACCATGGCCCACATAATAATACAGCTGAGCATCAGCAAAGACAGAAGCTGGCTTGCAGTTGGAAGCAGATTATAAAGGGAATGTATGCTTAATAAACATCTGGAGAAGCCGTGATAATATCTGAAGAATCATCTTCTGGAGACGGGAACTCTCTAATCTTAACCTTACAATCTTAATTTGTGGGGGAACATATGATTACGTAGATGTTATTATGTACATCTGGAGGAGAGTTAATCTGATGCCTCTGTGAGCCTCAGCATTGAGCAAATTGCAATAAAATGTGTAGCATTGCTTAGTACAGCTAGTATCATTGGGAGTTTGCAAGTTAAAAGTTCCCTTCGAGGTTGTTGTACTATTTAGGTTCTTGGGTGCAAATAATAGAAGAAATTCTGTTAGCTTTAAGAAAAAGTACAATCGACTGGAGGAATTTAAGGAGCTTGGAGCTGGAGGGTTGGACTAGGAAACTGAGCAGAGCTTGGCAACAGGAACAGACTGTACAATGTATCAGCACTTCAGCTGCAATATACACGTTCTAACCAGTGTTTAACGTGTGCTTAAGGGGCAATGTACCAGGAGAAAACACCTGAATGGCTGACAGTAATTTATAGATGCACCCTTAGTTGTACCGGGACAGGGAGAGATGAAAAATGGCCCTTGGAACTTTCCTTAGCAACCGTGTGCTTTTGAGTGCCTAAAAAGTGTCACATTTTGAGTGTCACAGTATATAGTAGACACTGTACTACACACTGGAATGCAAAAGTACTAAAGCCTAGGATGTAATTTCTGTCTTTTAGGAATTTTTTTATATACATGAATCACTGCAGGAAGAAAAGAGAGAAAATAACACAAGACAGAAGCTAAAAAGTAGACACCACTACATCCTCATTTGACATATCAGGAAAGAGAAGCACCAACAGGTATAATAACCAACAGCTATAATAACACATATTTCATTACTTGAAAGGAAGGAAGTGAATATCATAAGCAGTGTGCCATGAGGTAAATTAAGGTGACCATAATTTACTGACCAAATTGGAACATTTTTCAAAGTAAAAGAGGGACACTATTAGTACTTATGCCAAGTCAACAAGCTTAAACAGAAGTATCTTTGGCATATCAGAATACAAAAAGCCTGACAAAGACATTGTAGAAAGGATGTTGCTTACTGGGTTTGCACAATTTATTCAAAAACACCTAGAACAGTGCTATCCAAAAGAACTTTCTGCAATGAGGGAAATACTCTATCTGTCCAAAATGTGGCAGCCACTATCCTCATTTGGCTATATGATCTCATGAAAAGTGGCTAGTATGACTAAGGAACTAAGTTTTTTAATTGATTTAATCTTAGTTGAAATTTAAATAGGCACAAGCATCTAGTGGTTACCAGTAAGGATAATATAGAAATAGTTTTAACTTGTGATTTATTGTATTTGTACAGCTGTTTATAACAATACTCCAAGAAGTATTTTAAGACTCTACCAACCACCAATAGATTGGTGGTTGACATAGACTTAAAACTATACACAATTGAAATAAGTGAAAATATAAGTACAGAATATTGCAAATTATACACGGCAAGTCTCTGATATTTATTTCTCTAATTTCACTTCATTAAGAAATGTTGAAACTCTGGATATTCCCCTTGTTTGTTGTGTATGATCATGCAGGGTATTTGGTGCCGTTGCTGTTTTGTTTTAGTTGTTGCTGTTTTTATCCATGACTGATGACTGACCCTCTGCTTTGGATGCCATGCTGTTCTCATTCCAGTTAGTGTAAAATGCTAGCTAATTGTCTTACCCTGCAAATAGCCTCTATCAAAATAATGCTAATGTTCTCAGCTCCTTTCCTTATGTAGCTGCTTCTGTGTCTGCGCTGCTTCTGTTGAGAGAAAGGCGTTTTATATCTCATTTCTTGGCAGAGATATTTCATTGGAACACAACAAGTTGGGTTACCCATTGGGCTAAGGTTTTCGAAACCATTAAACAATTTAATAGCATGGTTGAAAACTGATATGGTTTGACTGTGTCCCCACTCAAATCTCATCTTGAATTGTAGTTCTCATAACCCCCACGTGTTGTGGGAGGACCCGGTGGGACAGAATTGGATTATGATGACAGTTACCCTCATGCTGTTCTCGTGATAGTGAGTTCTCACGAGATCTGATGGTTTTATAAGGGTCTTCCCCCTTCACTCAGCACTCACTTCTGTCACCTGCCACCATGTAATACGTGTCTGTTTCACCTTCTGCCTTGATTTTAAGTTTTCTGAGGCTTTCCTAGCCATGAGGAACTGTGAGTCAATTAAATTCTTTTCTTTATAAATTACTCTGTCTTGGGTATGTCTTCATAACATCATGAGAAAAGACTGATACAAAAATAAAATCTCCAGTGTTAAACAGAATACATTTAAAAGGTAATTTAACTAACTACTAACTAGGTGACCTGGGGCAAATTATTTAACCATCTTAAGTCTCAATTTCTTCATCCACCAAACAAGTAAAAAAAAAAAAAAAAAAAAAAAGTTACTTTCCAGCAAGCTGCAGTGGCTTATGCCTGTAATCCCAGCACTTCGGGAGGCTAAGGTGGGCTGATGTCTTGAGCCCAGGAGTTCCAGACCAGCCTGGGCAACATGGCAAAACCGTGTCTCTACAACAAATACAAAAATTAGCCAGGCATAGTGGTGCATACCTTATAGCCTCAGCTACTTGGGAGGCTAAGGTGGGAGGATGGCTTGAGACCAGGAGGTTTCAGTGTACTGAGGTCTTGCCACTGCACTCTAGCCTGGGGGGCAGAGCCAGACCAGCCTAAAAAAAATTATTTTCCTCATTGATTTATTATGGGGCTATGCATGTAAAACACCAAGCATAGCTTATGATATATAGTAAGCATTAACTCAATCAACTAAATGTTTCTGGGCCCAATCAAGTATACTCAAGTGTACAAGGAGCTGAGACAAGTGTCATGCAGTTTACAGTGTAGTGCACAATTCTTCAAGATAGTAGTACCTGCCTCTGTGGTAGTATGGACTATAATTGGGCAAGTACAGAGTTCTCTAAGAAGATGCTGAGGAGGTGGGGTAGGCTTACCGAAAAAAGCATAAAACACTTCTCAATTTTGCTAGTACAATCCAATCTTGGGAACTTTGTATACAGTCAGGTTCTAGGTGGTCAACACTAACATTCACAATTGAATTTCAATGCTTTGCTGCTTTGTGTTGTCTTTGTTAAGCTTTTTTTTTTTTTTTTTTTTTTTTTTTTTTGAGACGTAGTCTCGCTCTGTCGCCCAGGCTGGAGTGCAGTGGTGTGATCTCGGCTCACTGCAAGCTCTGCCTCCCGGGTTCCCACCATTCTCCTGCCTCAGCTTCCCGAGTAGCTGGGACTACAGGCGCCTGCCACAATGCCCGGCTGACTTTTTTGTATTTTTAGTAGAGACGGGGTTTCACTGTGTGAGCCAGGATGGTCTCGATCTCCTGACCTTCGTGATTCACCCACCTTGGACTCCCAACCTGCTGGGATTACAGGCATGAGCCACCGTGCCCAGCCATGTTTTTTAATTTTTAGTTATTTTCAAGTGTGTGCCCTAATCTAAGGAGCCAAAATTGTGTACTCACAAACTGTACTGTCACTTATTTATGCAGTTAGTCAGCAAGGACTTACTGAGTGTCTAAGGCACACCCAACACTGTGTTCGTTTCCAGACATACATTGGTGAATAAATCAGACAACCCCCTTGTCCTCCATGGTGCTTATAATCTAGTTTGTAGTTGATTGTCTATATTCACTCTTATTATGGACAGCATACTCAGATACTACCTGAAGTTGCACTTTTCATGCATATCATCCTTTTATGTGGGCCAGTATTCACACAGTAGTGAAAGCTAATTTTTTCTTCCAATTCTTGCTCCAATATTGACTTGCAGTTCACACTACACACAAGCCATCACACGCGATAAACAGCATTAAAACAAATTGGTAACCATTAAAATGGGCCAACTCCATTGATCATGGGCTTCAGTATTACAGCAATGGCAAATTGCTATAACGTTTCTAGACACTTTCCCTTTGTGTGCTAGTAACAAACAGTGTGGACCAATTGTCCACAGATCACATGGCAAAAAAACACTGATACAGGCTATAGTACCTCGAAATAAACCTACCATGTTCATAGAGGCTATCATAGAGAAAGAGGAAGAAGAGAAGGAAAGAGTTCTCTCTTTTCTTCAAACTTTCCCGTTTTAATACCCCTTGTACTAGATAGACTGCATATCATTTAGACCTGTTCATGCTGAAATTGTTATGAATGTTCATCTACATTCACAGCAAGTAAAATACTCTATCATTCAGCTCCATTGAACCGTACCCAGAGAATCTAGAGGTAAAACCTGTGTAGCTATTATAGGGTGGGGTTGAGTGAAGAAGTTCTCAACTTGCCCTTGTAAATGACTCACAAAGGAAATTAAACGGGAAATATTTGGCTTTCTAACTGAGAGCAGAGTGAGGGATCAAGGTGATGGTAGCTACTGCGTAATAATTAAGTATACTGAAAAAGAAAATCAGCTAGTCACTTTCCTGGGAAAAGTTAATACTGCCTTTTTAGTACCTATTTTACTCTGAAAGATTATAAACTTCCTCAAGTCAGGTCATGTCCTGTTGGCCACTTTTTATAAAGAAAACGTACATAATAAACTAATTTATATATATATATACACACATATATATATACACACACACACATACACATACAGACACACACACAATAAATGTAATTTTTATCTTAATTTTTTAAATTATAAAACTATGATGAAATGAGTATTTTTATTGATGTTAGGCAGGAGAAGCTCACATTACTAAATTAGAAATATTTGTATATGTCTACTATTTTCCAAATCCAGAAAATTTTCTTGATTTTAGTCTTTATAAAATGATTGCTTTTTTTTTCTAAATTGGAAAGTAAAGAAATGTAGAATCTAAAATTATCCATAATCTCAGCGTCTAAACTCAAACACTAAATTTACTTTGTGATGTATTCGGCTCTATTCTT
Source organism: Macaca thibetana thibetana (assembly GCF_024542745.1). Taxonomy (NCBI): domain Eukaryota; kingdom Metazoa; phylum Chordata; class Mammalia; order Primates; family Cercopithecidae; genus Macaca; species Macaca thibetana. The sequence goes on from NC_065582.1 coordinate 163,747,954, forward strand.
TCAATAACACTGATTTTTGTGCTTGAAATAACTGGGCCTGACTAACGTTTCTAGTTCTCATAGTAATAAGTTTCTGTGGGAAATTAGGATTCAAACACTGCAGCAGAACTTTGAATAGCAAGCCCTTTGTTGATACAACCACTACGAAGTTTGACTCTGTTGGTCTTGTGAATAACACCCTGATATTCACAAAAGAAGAAATTATCTGGAGCTTTTTAGCTCAGCAAGAATCAATTCTTAAGCCATATCTGAATTCCTGTAAATTCAGAATTAGTGAGGTCTGAGTTAATGAGGTTTGATTGTATCCTGAGCTATTGGTAAAATTGCAATGCTGCAGTGACTCCCACTGAAGTTAGATTCATTGCTGTTTCAACAAGGGTTGAAGAGGGCAGATTCTTCCTGGTACCCAACATCAGCGCTTTTTAATTACACTATTATGTGGTATAAGGTGGACCTATAAGATGGCCTACTAGAGGAAGTCAGCACTTTCTCAGTGAGCAGCAGCATATTTTTTTACTTCTCTCTGCAGCCCCCTATTCACTTTCAAATGGATCAGGTTTCCTTTCTTTGGATCTCTAGCTTTTGTCCATTAGAGTTTCCCCCAAAGACTATTTTATCAAACAAGGGAAAACACTTTAGAAAAGACCGTAAGTTCTTTGCAGAGTTATAGCCTGTGCTTTGTTTATGTATAGTGAACACTTACTGAGTTAGCACTCCCTAAAGGAAAATCTGGGGAGATATCAGAAAAATGTTTTCGGTAATTGCTACTTGGTTTGATCTCCTGGTATTTTGTGATGTTTTATGCAGCATTAATGGCATCACCTGAGATTCTAAGGACACAAAAGAACTTCTAAGTCCATTATCAAATGGAAGGAAGTCATTTCAAACCTCTGAGGGAATTAAGTGAGTTGACAGTTAAATGCCATTCTTGGAAGAATGTAACAACAACATGCCTCTAAAAGACTTAACCCATTTTAATTGGCATCTGTTTGTATGCAAGGATATTCCAGATCACATATAACTGTGGGTAAAGACCCAGTACCTCTCTGTCAAGCACATGGAAATTTCTAATCAGGTTATTGTTTTTGGCAAATTAGCCAATTAATTTTCAGTATCCCTCTGCCTATTTGTAATTTATACAATTTTGGAAGCTACCGAAATGCCTTTTAACTTCATTTAGTTTGGCCTGAAGATTATCATTTGGAGTCTCCAAAGGTTGATTATTTTCATTCATGAATACTTGGGACTAAGGGAGTGACAGAGGATACAGTGAGTAGGTAGTTGATATAGTTTGGCTATGTCCCCGCCCCCAAATCTCATCTTGAATTATAGTTCTCATAATCCCCACATGCCATGGAAGGGAACCGGTGGGAGATAATTTAATCATAGGGGTGGTTACCCTCATTCTGATTTCATGACAGTGAGTAGTTTTCATGAGATCTAATGGTTTTATAAGGGGCTTTTCCCCCTTTTGCTTGGCAGTCTTCCTTGCTGCTGCCATGTGATGAAGGATGTGTTTGCTTCCCTTTCCACCATGATTGTAAGTTTCCTGAGGCCTCTGAAGCCATGCTGAACTGTGAGTCAATTAAACAGCTTTCCTTTATTAAGTACCCAGCCTCGAGTATGTCTTTATTAGCAGAATGAGAATCAACTAATACAGTAGTGAACAAGTTTTTTTCACTTACCACCTAGGATAGTGTACCAGTTCCACACACCGGTTTCCTGACTCTTCTCCCAGGCCTGAAACTTGGTCTTACCAATGGATTATAAAAATGCCTGTTTATTTGGTGGAGATACAAGCATATCCCAGTATCTGCAGCCTTCAATACACACTATAACTTAATTTTGTGTATACCAAACAGGGAAAAGTGGAAAGCATTCCCCCCGAAAACTGAAACAAGACAAGGATACCCACTTTCACCACACTATTCAACATTGTACTGGAAGTCCTAGCCAGAGCAATCAGACCAGAGAAAGAAATAAGGGGCGTCTAAATCAGTAAAGAGGAAGTCAAATTGTCACTGTTGCCTGATTATATAATTGCATACCCAGAAAATCCTAAAGACTTAGCCAAAAAAACTTCCAGATCTGATAAATAAATTCACTCACGTTTGAGGATACAAAATCAATGTACATAAATCAGTAGCACTGCTATACATCAGCAATGACCTAGCTGAGAATCAAATCAAGAAGTCAACCTCTGCAGGGTGTGGCGGCTCATGCCTGTAACCTCAGCACTTAGGGAGGCCAAGGCAGGCAGATCACCTGAGGCCAGGAGTTCAAGATCAGCCTGGCCAACATGGCAAAACCCCATCTCTACTAAAAATACAAAAATGAGCTGGGCATGGTGGTAGGGACCTGTAATCCCAGCTACTCAGAAGGCTGAGGCAGGAAAATTGCTCGAACCCATGAGGTTGAGGTTATAGTGAGCCGAGATCATGTCACTACACTCTAGCCTGCATGATGGAGCAAGACTCAGTCAAAATAAATAAATAAACAAACAAACAAACAAACTCAACTCACTTTACAACAGCTCCAAATAATAATAATAATAGTAATAATAATAAAATACTTTGAAATATACCTAACCTAACCAAGGAGGTAAAATATCTCCACAAGGAAAACTGCAAAACATTACTGAAAGAAATCATAGATGACACAAACAAATGGAAGCACATCCCATGCTTATAGATGGGTATAATCAATATTGTAAAAACAACCATACTGCCAAAAGCAATCTACAAATTCAATGCAATTCCCACCAAAATTTCATCATCGTTCTTCACAGAACCAGAGAAAGATTAAAATCATATGGAACCAAAATAGAGCCCACATAGCCAAAGCAATACTAAGCAGAGAAAAACAAATCTCAGGGTATCACATTTCCTGACTTCAAACTATACTACAAAGCTATAGTTACCAAAACAGCATGGTACTAGTATAAAAATGGCCATGAAGACCAATGGAACAGATGAGAGAAATAAAGCCAAATTGTTACAGTTAACTGATCTTTGACAAAGCAAATGAAAACATACAGTGGGGAAATGACACCCTATTCAATAAATGGTGATGGGATAAATGACAAGCCACATTTCGAAGAATGAAGCTGGATCTTCATCTCTTATCTTATAGAAAAATCAACTTAAGATCTATCAAAGACTTAAATCTAAGACTTAAAACCATAAAAACTCTAGAAGATAACATTGGAAAAACTCTTCTAGACATTAGCTTAGGCAAAGAGTTCATGAACAAGAACCTAAAAGCAAATGCAACAAAAACAAAGATAAGTAGATAAACCTACTTAAACTAAAACACTTCTGCATAGCAAAAGAAATAATCAGCAAAGTAAACAGACAACTCATAGAATGGGAGAAAATCTTCACAAACTATGCATTCCACAAAGGACTAATATCCAGAATCTACTAGGAACTCAAAGAAATCAGCAAGCAAAAAAATAAATAATCCCATCAAAAAGTGGGCAAAGGACATGAATAGACAATTCTCAAAATAAGATATCCAAATGGCCAACAAGCATATGAAACAGTGCTCAACATCACTATTTAACAGGGAAATGCAAATCAAAACCACAATGAGATACCACTTTACTCCTGGAAGAATGGTCATAATTTTAAAAATCAAAAAATAACACATGCTGGCATGGATGTGGTGAAAGGGAACACTTTTACACTGCTGGTGGGAATGTAAACGAATACAACCACTATAGAAAACAGTATGAAGATTCCTTAAATAACTAAAAGTAGATTTACCATTTTACCCAGCAATCCCACAACTGGGTATCTACCCAGAGGAAAAGAGGTCAGTATATGAAAAGACACTTGCACATGCATGTTTATAGCAGCACAATCCACAATTGCAAAAATGTGAAACCTTCCTAAATGCCCATCAACCAATCAGTGGACAAGGAAAATGTGATGTATATCATAGAATACTACTCAATCATTTAAAAAAAGTGAAATAGTGACATTTGCATCAACCTGGATGGATTTGTAGACCATTATTCTAAGTGAAGTAACTCAGGAATGGAAAACTAAATGTCATATATACTCACTTACAAGTTGTAGCCAAGCTATGAGAACTCAAAGGCATAAGAATAATATAATGGACTTTGGGGACTCAGGGGGAAGGGTGAGAGGGGTTGAGGGATAATAGGCTACACATTGGGTACAGTGTACACTGCTCAGGTGATGGGTCCACCAAAATCTCAGAAATCACTACTAAATAACTTTTCTATGCAACCAAACACGACTTTCTCCCTAAAAACTATTGAAATTTTTAAAAATCAATGAATCCAATAGTTTTTGGAAAATGTAAATAAGATTGATGGACTGCTAGCTAGACTAATAAAGGAAAGAGAGATCTAAACACAAAATTAGAAATGACAAAGGGGACATTACCAGTGATCCCACAGAAATACAAAAAACTCTCCCTTAAAGACTACCATGCATACCTCTATGCATATAAACTAGAAAACACAGAGGAAATGGAAAAAATTCCTGGAAATATATAACCTTTCAAGATTAAACCAAGGAGAAATTGAATCCCTGAACAGACCAATAATGAGTTCCTAATATGATTCAGTAGCAAAAAACCAACCAACCAGAAAAAGTCCACAAACAGATGGATTCAGTCTAATTCTATCACATGTATAAAGAAGAGTTGGTATCACTCCTACTGAAATTACTCCGAAAAAATTGAGAAAGGATTCATCCCTTAATAATTCTATGAAACCAGCATCATACTGATATCAAAACCTGGCAAAGACAACAAAAAAGCACACTTTAAGCCAATATCCTTGACAAACATAGACACAAATTTATCAACAAAATATTAACAAACTGAATCCAGCAGCACACCAAAAAGTTTGTCCACCATCATCATGTAAGTATATTTTATCCTTGGCATGCAAGGTTGGTTCAACATATGTGAAAATCAATACATGTGATTCAACACATGAACAGAACTAAAAAGAAAACTCGTGATCATCGCAATAGATGAAACAAACAAACAAACAAAAAAACACCTTAGGATAAAATTCAAAATCTCTGCTCAACTTCAAACTCTAATACAAGGCTACAGTTAACAAAACAGCATAGTACTGATAGCAAAACAGACACAGAGACAAATGGAACATGGTAAAGAACCTAGAAATAAGACCACACACCTACAACCATCTTATCTTCAACAAAGGTGATAAAAACAAGCAATGGAGAAAGGATTCCCTATTCAATAAATTTGCTGGAATAACTGACTAGCCATATGCAGAATATTAAAGCCGGACCCCTTCATTACACCATATACAAAAATTAACTAAAGATGGATTAAAGACTTAAATGTAAAATCCAAACCCATAAAAATCCTGGAAGATAATAGCATTCTGGACATAGGAACAGGCAAAGATTTCATGAAAAAGATGTCAAAAGTAATTGTAACAAAAGCAAGAATTGACAAATGGGGTCTGATTAAACTGAAGATGTTCTGCATAGCAATAGAAACTGGCAACAGAGTAAACAGACAATCTGTAGAATGAGAGAATTTTTTTGCAAATTGCATCTGACAAAGGTCTAATATCCAGCAACTATAAGGAATTTAAACAAATTTATTAAAAAAAAATTAGGCAACCCATTAAATAGTGGGCAAAGGATATGAACAGACACTTTTCAAAAGAAGACATACATGTGGCCAACAAGCATAAGGAAAAAAAAACTCAGTATCACTGATCATTAGAGAAATGTAAATCAAATCCACAATGAGATACCATCTAACATCAGTCAGAATGGCGATTATTAAAAAGTCAAAAAAAAAAATAACAGATGCTGGCAAGGTTGCAGAGAAAAAGGAATGCTTCTACACTGTTGGTAGGAGTGTAAATTAATTCAACCATTGTGGAAAATGGTTCCTCAAAGGCCTAATAAGAGAAGTACCATTTGACCCAGCACTCCCATTACTGGGTATATACCTAAAGAATATAAATTTTTCTGTCATACAGACATAGGCACGCGTATGTTAATTGCAGCACTATTCACAATAGCAAAGACATGGAATCAACATAAATGTCCATGAATGGTAGAGCAGGTAAAGAAAATGTGGTACATATACACTATGCAGCCATGAAAAACAAGTCACGTTCTTTGCAGAAACATGGATGGAGCCGGAGGCCAGTATTCTTTGCAAAGTAAACAAATACTGCATGTTCACATTTATAAGTGGGAGCTAAATGATAAGAACATGTGGACATAAAAAGGGGAACAGCAGACATTGGGGACTATCAGAGGGTGAAGTATGGGAGGAGAGAGAGGATCAGGAAAAAAAATGGGTACTCGGCTTAATACCTGGGTGACAAAATAATCTGTACAACAAATCCCCATGACACAAGTTTACCTACATAACAAACCTGTATGTGTACCCCAAACTTAAAAGTTTTTTAAAAAGTAGGTTTCTGGTTTAGGTCTAGCACATTAAAAGTGGCCACAAGACAGTGGTGATTTTTGGCTAAGTGTGTCAGCTAAGGAGATATAATCAGTTGTAAATTTAGCTCGCTACTTCTCAGTAGCCTCAGATTCTCCATCTTAAAATGAGCTGATGAGCTCAGTAGCCTCAGATTCTCCATCTTAAAATGAGCTGATTTCAACCTTTCAATAGACTACCTTAATATGTTTATGTGTTTAAAGTATTTGGAGAAAACACAGACTTAGGTAAGCAATGTATATGTTAGTTAATATTATTATAATTTGACTTCATACCCCGAACTAGAATCAAAAAGTAGAAGTTTCTGGGAATAAATTTCAACTTGCTACAAAAAGCTAATTTAAAAGACAATAGAAAGATGGAAGTAGATGAGCTCCTCATCACTAGGGTATCCAAGGAACATGAATTTTTCTAGACGGAGTCTCACTCTGTTGCTCAGGCTGGAGTGCAGTGGCACAATCTCGGCTCACTGAAACATCTGCCTCCCGGGTTCAGGTGATTCCCCCACCTCAGCCTCGCGAGTAGCTGAGATTACAGGCGCCCACCATCACACCTGGCTAACTTTTGTATTTTTAGTAGAGATGGGGTTTCCCCATGTTGGCCTGGCTGGTCTCAAACTCCTGACCTCAAGTGATCCATCCCACTCGACTTCCCAAAGAGCCGGGATTACAGGTGCGAGCCACCACACCCGGTTACCTTGGTATGGATTCTGAAAGTTCTATTTACTCACTGGATTGCTGTCAGATTAACCTGCTGGAAATTGACTTTTAGTATTGAGATTTTGTGCTTCTTTGTAATGTTTATCAACTATGATCACTGTAATGCTAGCTAGTTCATGAAAATGAGAAAGTAAAGGAGTTAGAATAGTAAGGTGTAGTATAAAGAGACAAAGGTTTAAGGCGGCAGACAATTTGACCTTGTGATGTAGGAACTTGGAAACATTTAAGGGCTTTGAACCTTATGGAGAGAGAAAGAAAGAGAAAGGGAGAAAAAGAGATTCTTGCATATACTGTGTATAACAAGCAATTAGAACCTATGAAGTACTGTGGATGAGGATTGCATTTAATATGAGGAGGAGGAAGTATTTCATACTCCAAAGGCATGGAGTATGAAACCCTGTCCAAGATGACCTAGAATTAAACAGGCAAAAATCAGGACATTGCTTTGCTGGAGGAGCCCAGTCAAATAGGAGAAGCAAGCCCAGGAAAAGAGGAGTTGGGTCTGAAGGTGAAGCTAGTTGCTGCATAAATCTCCCTGAGAACTTCAGAAACAGTTTTGCTTCCCTTTTTTGAGAAACAGCTCTATCTGGGTTTCCTAGCCACAGCAGCAGTAAAAACAACAACAAAAATGCAGGTAAAATAAATAACACCTCCACCCCACATTTCAGCCGTCTCTGGCCACAGTACTATAGAAGCCATCATTCTTAAAGAGTGTCATCTTTTATTTATTAGCAACATGAAACATCCTGGAGGTAACTGAATTATGCGATCAATGTTAATGCTAATCAAAGTGATCAACGTTGAGTGTTCTCTTCTCCACATGGTGTGGCCCTTGCTGCTCCCAAGATGTCAATTGCATGATTTGTACATAGCCCTAATTTGCTGATTACACTGATCTTCTTAGTTCCTGCTACTCTGAGTTCTTACCCCTTTGCTATCTTTGCTTTTAGTTCAGCGTTGATATTAGGGAAATGCCATTAGAAAAAACAAAGTATTCAAAATAAAATACAGCCAGATACATTTTAGAGGTTAAAATAAGTGAATCTTTTGAGTATCCAAGTTGTTAACCATTAGATATTTAATAAATAATCAGACCAAGAGGAAAACTGATTTTAAAAGATATACATTTATTTCACATGTATGTCTCAGTCAAAATTTAACTGGACTCGATAAGTCACATGCCAAGCACAGAAAATTACTTTCTAAAATAAACGCATTTTATTTTATTCATTCTCAGATGAGTAAAAATTCATACATAAATGTGTTAGAATATCAATGCATAATATTCTATTTTTTTTTTTTTTTAGACAGAACAGAGTTTTGGAATCAGAGGAATGATTCAAAGGATGTTAAAAGAGAAGAAAAGCTAATGCACACAATTGGTGTAAATTCTCTCCCATTGCACCAAAACAAGAAGCATATCTACTATTCCCTCTCCTTTACGGTCCCAAGTTAAATGGAACAAAAGAAAAATCTCTCCGGGACACGGTGGCTTACGCTGATAGTATCAATGCTTCGGCAGGCCGAGGCGGGCGGATCACGATGGTCAAGGAGTTCAACCAGCCTGGACAACGTAGTGAAACCCCGTCTCCACTAAAAATACAAAAATTATCCAGGCATTGTGGCGCACGTCTGTAGTCCCAGACTACAGACTGCAGTCCTCCTGCCTCGGGAGGCTGAGGCAGGAGAATCGCTCCAACCCAGGAGGCAGAGGTTGAGGTGAGCCAAGATCACGCTACTGCACTCCAGCCTGGGCAACAGAGCGAGACTCTGCCTCAAAAAAGAAAAGAAAAATCTCTGTCAGTTACTGTGCTGCATGACCTTGGACACTTTATTGCTCGACTCTGAGCACCAGGGCCCTCTTATGGAAAATATCTGTTTCCCAGGTGCTTGTGAGGATAGAACAGTTGGCAAATGGGAACTCCCTTGTGCAATGCGGTGAGAGCACACAGTCAGAGCTCTCGGTAATTGTTCTCTTTTCCCTTTCTATTTATGGCTCCTAGACCTCACTGCTTCACTCCTTGATATTCATAATGTCTTGACTTTAGCAACACAATGATGTGCTTTGGGTTAGGAGGTAAAAGGTTGAGACATATTCCAGGCTCTGCTGCTCACTATGAATGGTTCAGTTTTGGACCTGAGTTTGCTGGTGTATTTGTTTCTTACATTTACACTGTTGATACAGCTGTGAATTGAAAAAAAGCCTCTACCATGATATGCTGTGTTTAAGAAATCACCTTTGTTGTTACTGTTTATATTATAAAGTTATTGCTTGCTTAATATTTTAATTTAGATTTTAAAAAGACAAGCATAGCAGAAACAAAAATTAGTCATAATTCCAGTTTATTATTAACATTTTGATGTCTTTTTTTCTGGCCTCTACCTATGTGCCCATACATGCAACATAGAGATGGATATAGATACACACAAAAATACCACATACATACATATAGATGTTATATGCCTGTATGTGAAAATGGATATACATTTTCAAATATGCATAAATGTACATATACATACATATGTATGTATACACACAAATATTAACATGCAAATATATAAAGTATGTATATGTAAATAGTGGATATGTATATATGACCTAATAGATTGTTTCCACTTTCTGTATTATTAATACTGTTATAACCTACATATTATCATCTTTCATCTCAATTTGTATTGTAATCATAAGGTGGATTTCAAAAAGTAGACTCATGGGTCCTAGGCAGTCTAATATTTAGCTCTTATGGATTCAAAGGGTGCATCTGTCAGGATTCGTTTGGGCTGCTCAGTGGTAATGACATATCAACGGTTTAATATTTTGAATTGAAACTATTTTCTAAGGGTATGGACATTTTAAATGTGTTGCTTTTCAAAAGAGATTTTTACATTTCAATTTGCATGACCAAGCTGAGCTGGGAAAACAAAATCTGCCAGGTTATCCTGGAGCTCTCTGCTTGCAAGCACACGAACCACAAGTTTATCATGGGGGTTTAATCAATAGAATAGAATGTACAAATATTAAATTTTGTAGATTACTCACAAAATTGAAAATATCCCTAAAAAAAGCATTCTTTCTGGTACATTTCCATATCCCAGGCTCACACCAGGCACCCAGAGAACCAAATGGTTCCTTGTGTTCTGTAGTCTCCCACCAGTCCAGCCCTGTGGACCCTACTTCCTGCTGTATGGGGGTCACCGGTCTTGGTTTCTGATGTCAAACACACCCTCGTCTCCATTCCCAACTTACCTTGGTTCTTCAGAATCTACTCCACTCTTATTTGCTGAGCAAAGAACCCCAATTTTTAGGTCTTCTTTGTGAACTGCCACCTTACTTTGCCTCTCCTCTTCTCTAAAGAGGTGAAAATCCAATTCATGCAATGCAAGGCAGCACACCAAACACCTTTATCTTAGCTTCCCTTCACAAGGCTTCACTGACTCTTATCTTAGAGCAGGCTTGTTTTCCAATTAGTGGCTAATAGACAAAACTATCTGGATATCCTCAGAGAAATGTAAAAGGGTACTGCTATTTTTATCTGCAATATATATATGTATATTCCAAAGGCTACATACAAGCCTGCACCAGAGCATTTCAAATTTACCAAACTATTATACAAAGGCTAAAGAGCGAATAAATGAATGAATGGACACATCTTTATTTTTCTATGATCATCTTCCTCAAGTATCCTCACCCAACAGAGGTATAGAGGTTGACCTAACCTACTAATTGTGAATATATCCCTCTTCTTTCTATATAGGTCAGTCTCTGTGCTGTAAATATTTCTTGAAGACATTCTTTTTGCTATTGCCTCCTTACCAAGATGGCAGCTGAAAAGATGAGAAAGTTTTTAGCCTTTTTGTATTGGTAGAGGTGTTCTACCTGGCTTCTGTCTCTTTTTGGTGTGCTTTCCTCAGCAGGGCAGCTGGTTTCTGGGTGAGTGCTATGCAATGCCTTTTGAGATGTACTTCTGGTCCAGTCTCTGGGTTTCCTACTGATAGATATTGCTGCTGTCTGCCTCAGAGGCTCCTGTGGTCCATTTGTTTGGCATGGCCAGAGGTCTTAGCCTCACCTCAGTTATCTGGTTCTGTGGATGCCTCCAGAGAGCAGACTGTGACAAGCAGACTATCCCCGATGTCAGTGCTGCTCGGTTGCCCTCAGTTATGGAGCCACATCACTGCTGTCAGAGCACTTCTCCCTGTTAAGTTTTCCAACCAGTCCATCAATTGTCTTATCATCCTCTGCTCAATTACCCCCCTACACACTTGTCAGGCCCTTTCCACTCAGGAGCTCAGGGTCATGCAGCTCTGAAATGTTAACTTGGGCTTAGCTTATACCATCGTTCTTCAATTTCACTTCTCCATGTTGGAGAGGAGCCGTACAACACAGAACTTCTGTACAGACTATAAAAGAAGAACTCATCAAAGCTCTGTGCCTTTTATCTTTCTTTGTTTATGATGTCCCTTCCCCTCGGTGAGGGAGGTCAAGAGATCTTTCTTTCACTCACTCTTCCTTCTCCTCCCCGCAAATCACCAGACTGGAAGAACCAGCTTTTCTTTTTCTCCTACTGTCTTGCAGTGACTTTTGCCTTGTTATATTTTCCTTTTTCTCTGGAAGACCAAAACCTGAAAACTTACTTTTAATGGTAGATAGGATGAAAAAAGGGAAATAAGCTTATAAGTAATAAATATACATGAATTTGAATTTTAGAAATACTACTTTTTAATTACCTGTTTTATTCATGTTGCTTTCCTGGCATACTAAAAGGAGAGATTAACTTATAAGATGCTCCATGAAGTATTCTATTGAAGTTAGGGGAAGACGAATACCCAGGTCTCATACCAAAATAATGTCACACTTATACGACATTGTCATATGCCCGGTTCTGTTCTAATTGTGCTACGTATATTAATCCACATTCTCAAAACAATCCTACAAAGTAGGCACTATTATTTTCACTACTTTAAAAGTAAGGAAGAAAAAGTATGGAGAAGCTATTTATCTAAGGTCAAACAGCTAGTTAATATAAGAACTAGATTTCAACCCAGACAATTTCCTTGTTCGGAAATTCCAGCAGAGACAAAGCCAAGATTATGCATATATTTAAAAATAATAAGCAATTCACATGGAAAATAAAAGATATGAGGTTTTCATTGAACATGAATTCTATATAAAAAAGCCAATAATAAAAATGTAGCAGATAAAGTAATCACAATGAATCTTAACCACAGTAGCCAGCAGTTAAAACAATCACAATGAACCCTCATCAGCAGAAACTGAAGCAGAGAGTGGAACTCACAAGAAGGAGAAGCTATTCCATATTCTTCACTGGACATAGCATAGCTGTTAGTACTAGGATTTATCCTTGAGACTACACACAATGAGAGATACCAGGAAAACGAGGTCCACTCAGATGAAGGCAACCTAGGTTCACTCAAATGAGGGCAACCCGAGTAAGAAGGGTAATGAAAACCAATTTCAAATCACGTATTGACATATCTGAGGGTATTTAAACTGGAAAAGAGAAAAATCAGGGAAAATGATAGTGATCCCTAAACCCTTATAAATCAGTAAGAAAACAAAAATAGATTTGCTTTGTGCCATGGAAGCTGCAGTTCTCCCACACATCTCCCAGCAGGGACACACTTCTTTTTAGTCATTTGGGAGGTGAATCCCAACTGATGTGTTACTGAAAACAATGAAAGACTACAAGTCTGTGATTGAGACTCACTTGTTATAAATTAGAGATTCCAGTTTGCTCCCATAACATCACTTTTATTAATTCATTCTTTATTGAAAGAGATCCTGGTAAAAGTATATCCACTGGAATGTCACATAAACTCAGTTATACTCAGCAGAGTATTTCTCATATGTAAACCTCTTAAGGTAAAGCTACTGTCTGGGATTTACATGGAGCTGGACTTTAATATTAATATAACAACGTCGGATCTAAGAGTGGAAGGGTTATAACGTAACATGAAAATTAATAATAATTAGATAGATCCTGACACACTGAGGTTGCCTTTTGTTTTTTCAATAATACATTTTTACTGAAAGAAAAAAGAACTTTCTCACACCTTCTCCTGCTTTTAGCTCTAGTATTCACCTTACTCCTTCTTTCTATTTGTTGCATACAGCCCAGCCTTTCCCAAAGTGCAGAAGGCATGTGTGGCATATGGTTTTCACAGACATAGGGAATAGATTTAGTTTGTGGCACATAAAACTCAAATCAAATAAAAAGTATAATCTCAATTTTCTTTCTGTCCTTCTGTCCAAGAGAAATTCTCAGTTTAGTGCTACCCATCTTTAATATTCTTGAATGCTTTCATATCTTACTGTGCTCAAACTTTTTCAGACAACCATACCTAAATAATTGTCGTGTTTTCATTGCATCTTTTATATGGTTACTTTCTATGTAACTGACATTACACTAGTAACAGAAACCTTTCCTTTTGATATAAAGTTATTTGAACAAAAGAGTAAATTAGTGTAAAGAAAACCAGGTAATGGCACAGTTGGTACAGGACATGACCATATTGGAGAAGGTGGTCTGATAATGACTGTGTTACGGGATCTTTGGGGTGTTGATGTTCTGGCTGGAAACCTCTGTGGCCACAGTGCCTTTGTCTGAGTTCTTGTCTTGCATCCGGGAAGAATGAGGTAGGCAGACAAGCGAAGGATGAACAAGATGAAGATGAGCTTTATTGAGTGTTACAACAAGTAAAAGGAGACCCACAGTGGGTAGCTCTCTCTGTAGGCAGGTCATCCATCAGGTGCTCCATTCTCAGCAGAGAAGAGGCCCTGAAGAGGGTAGCTCCTTTGCGCAACTGGTCACCCTGAGGTGTGCTGCTCTCAGTGGACAGGGGGCCTGGAGAGAGTGGCTCCGCTCTGCCAGCAGGGCTTCTCCACAGCTCTCAACAGAGAGGGTGCTCTCTCTGCCCTTAATGTCCTCTGGCTGTCCTCTGCCCTGCTCTGACTGAGCCCAGGGTTTTTACGGACCTCAGAGAGGAGGAAGTGTGTGCCAATTGCTCCATGAGTGGTCATGGGCAGTCAGGAAGAGGCATCATAAGTCACTCTTGCTGTCTGCAGGACTGTCAGCCCATCCCCCAGCCTTCAGACCCTCCTTAACCTGAAGATGGGGCCTTACTGGGGACCCACCCCCCTGCACCTAGGAATCAATCTGCCTCCCACTGCCATTTATAGCCCCTGGGGCTAGGCCCCAACCCCCTCTGAAAGATCGAAGCAGTCACCTGGAGCAGAGAGAGGCCAGTCAGCGGCAGCAGACCCCCCTGAGCCTGCAGGGTGTGGGGAAGAAGGGGGTCCTTCCTGGGGCCCCCGAGGGTGCAGACTGCAGAGGCACCCAGGTCTTGTCCCTAGGGAAGCTCCGGCCCCAACTCTGAAAGGGCGGGGCTCTCATTGGCTCCATGAAGTGTGCGGCCCCAGCCCCTCCTCCCTGCTGCAGCCATTATGATGGCAGCAGCCACCACTATCAACTGGACTTTAGGAAACACTGGACAGTCTTTCTAAAACCATCTACCTTCAATATGCTAATACTGGGATGGGGAGCTGAGCTTACTGTTTGCTCTAGTTTGAGGGAGTCCCCCAGAATTCATGGGTTGGAAATTCAGTTCCAAATGTGGCAGTGTTGGGAGATTGGGCCTTTAAGAGGTAAGTCAGTCAGAGAAATTAATGCTGCTCTGGCAGCACTTGGCTAATTCTCATGGGAGTGACTGAGACCTTGCTCTTGCTCTCATGAGACTGAATCAGCTACTGAAAAAGTAGCTTATTATAAAGTAAGGTCACCCCTCTGTTTTGCCCCTTTTGCAACTTCCACTTCCTTTTCTGCTATTCTGCCTCATTATAATGTGGTACAAAAGCCCTCACCAAAAGCTGCCACCATGCTGTTGGACTTCACAGCTCCAAAACCATGAGCAAAGTAAACTTCTTTTCTTTATACATTATCTAGTCTCGGGTATTCTGTGATAGCAACAGAAAACAGATCAAGATGCTCTAATTATTCACTTATACCTCTATTCTTAATTAGATGATCTTTTTTCCTGCCTCATTTATACAAAGTTTCTTATGACACTTCCAAATAATCAATAACTATTCCTATTAGAGAACATGGCCTGGTGTATTTAATTGCCTGTTAACCAGTCTATCTATTCCTCGAGAATGTCAAAAGCATACATCTTGACTTGCTATTCTTGTGAAATGTGTGTAGTATACACTAGATTGTCAGAAACTTTGACAATAAATGAATAAAACTGCCCATAAATAGAATCATGATTTTCATACCCCATCTAAGCACTCACATACATTTTTCTCTTGTCTTATATGCAATATTCTGCTACTTATTTTACACTTTGACACCTTCATGCAACAAGACATATAATATTCTGCTTTTAGATTATACACTTGTGTAATGTACTTATACTTCCAAAATGTTTAGGTTTTCTGTGTCAGTTTTCTGTGTTATTAGTGCTCAAGATTTTAGAGGCCAAAGTAGGAACTATGTGAAACTTTCCTTCCCATCAAGAAAAATGTTCTAACAAACTAATCATATCATGAGTGCATTCAACTGTGTGCATTTACTCCTTAATAAAATGACCAATTATGGTGAGACTTAAACAAGTTCTACACTTTGACATTGCTTTCTAATAAGTAAATAACTATACTATGTGTTTGTTTTAAAGCTCAGAGACTGAACCGTAAAATTGAGGAAATTCATTTAGAGGTAAATTATTGAAAATACCATTTAAAGAATAAAAGAAAAATAGTATTCTAAAATTTGTGACATACTGTACTTACTTCCCAACTTTCAACTGTGCTTAATACTTATTTGGTTTATGCTTGATTTATGAAATGCAATATTTCCAATCTTAGGGAAGACAAGAGTTTTTAATACTTCTGACATTCTGCCATTTCTCATGCCATGTTCTCGAACTTGGGGCCTGAATGCTTGGTTTATTAAGACTGCTTCTAAAGCTGAACACTTTTTAATTATACATTTCCTACCACTTTGTTGGAAAAGTGTTCTACCTCCCCAAGTAAAAATGATTCCCACTGCTCATCCACAAAGTCATGGGAGTGTTGAAATCTCACTTCTTTCTCAGTTCTGAGCATCTAAAATTTATCTAGGGTGACAAAACCATCACAAGCTTAGCAGCTGGTCTGCCAGAGTATCCCTTCTCAGAATGGCATATTATTCCCTATTCATTGTTCCAGATGTGGTAATTCATCTTTTAATAAACGTTTCCTGTGTTTTCGAAGCCTTTTCTTCCTCTTCTCCAACCCTCACTTGTTTTATTTCTTCTTATATGTTCTGAGATAAGAAAGAGCATATTTCTCTTGAGAAACAATCCAAGCATGAGGATAGTAAAGCAGTAGCTTTCAAGTACTGAGAGAAAAAACTGTCAACCTGGAATTTTATATCTAGTGAAAATGTTCTTAACAAACAAAGGCAAGATTTCTGGTTTTAACTCCAACTAGAAAGATCGGAAGTCATCACTTTTGTTCTTACAATAAGAAAAAAGCCGAACAAACTAAAAATCAACAACTTTTCTGAGAGCCATCAGAGGATTAAGGTGACAGAGTAAAGTGCCATAACAAAAACTGGAGAGACAGGAGAATCTAGAAAATCACAGCCCCAAACCACCTAACCTATAACAGAAGCTACTGGAGCCAGAAAGTGGTGGGAACACTTGAAAGGCAATTGTGAGTAACTGCTGAAGGCTGTGGCCTGCACTGATGATGAGAAGCTACTAGAAGCTGCAGCCTAAGATCCCTGCCCTCGATGCACATTTTAATGGACTTTGCCTCCAGAAAATTAATAAGGTTCTCAAGATCCAAAAGACATTCCCTCCAGTTTCAATTAGGGTGAGAAAAATGTAGCCATTTCAAATACACCCAGAACATTCTTCGTAACAAAGTCTTGCTCTTCAAGAAAACCTAGTTTTACCAGGGCCTTGCCTACCGGGAGAAAGGCAATTAGTCAACTCCATCCTTCTCTAGCTTTCCTGACTCACACTAAGGGGGGCGGTGGGGGAAGGCTAAGAAACTCTTCTGAATGTCACAACTCAGAAATTCAGTCCAACAAAAAGTTAAAGTTTTAATTATAAGATTATAGAATGCTTTTCTTCCCTCAGTCCTTACCACATCAACATAACTTCAGTATAATAACAGTAGATTATTATGACAGAAAGCACTGCAAGACACGGACTCGATTTAGGTGTTCTTAGGGAAATCCAAAGACAACAGGAAAAATAAACAAAGATAAATAGGGACACTGAAGAAAACTGAAGCTTTTTACATGTAAATATACTGTAAATATTAAACATAGCCTAGTCCCTAGCAATATCAACGTAAAACCTCACACTAAAAGTCTTTTTATCTCAGTTCTTATCATGCAGTACATCATGTCCAGAGTTCAACTACAAGTACAAGACTAGCTAAAATCAAGGGAAAACCCCAATCTGTGAGGAGACAAAATGAGTATCAGGACAAGGATAAGAGTCACAGACTTTCAAAATATCACACAGAAAATGTAAAACAACCATGATAAACATCTTAGATTCATTAATTTAAAAAGTACAGCCAAGTGCGGTGGCTCACGCCTGTAATCCCAACACTTTGGGAGGCCGAGGTGGGCGGATCACGAGATCAGGAGATCGAGACCATCCTGACTAACACAGCGAAACCCCGTCTCTACTAAAAATACAAAAAATTACCCAGTCGTGGTGGCAGGTGCCTGTAGTCCCAGCTACTTGGGAGGTTGAGGCAGGAGAATGGCGTGAACCTGGGAGGGGGAGCTTGCAGTGAGCCGAGATCATGCCACTGCACTCCAGCCTGGGCGACAGAGTGAGACTTCGACTCAAAAAAAAAAAAAAAAAAAAAAAAAGAAAGTACAAAACATGCAAGTATAGGTGGTAAGCAGAGAGATGAAAACTTGATAAAAATATCAAAAATGAATGATACAACTAAAGGATATTTTGACAGAAGTGAAAGCTACCTTGAATGGGCTCATCAGAAAACTAGACATAGCTGAGGAAGGAATCAATAAGCTTGATGATATGGAATGAAAACTTCCTAACTAAAATAGAAAGTAAAAAAAGAATTTAAAAAATCCAGAATACACAAGGACTGTGGGACAATTACAAAAATTGTTACATCTGCATAATTAAAATGAGAAGAGGAGATAAAAGAGAGAAAGGAACAGAAAAATTATTTGAATTAAAGATGGTTGAGAACTTTTCAGATTAATGAAACACACCAAACAACACATACAGGAAACTCAAAAAGCACTGAGTACTGTAAGTGGGGGAAAAAAATAGGTAACAATAACAAAAAGCCCTACACCTTGGCAAATCTTATTCAACCTGCAGAAAATCAACGATAAAATCTTGAAAGCAGCCAGAGGTGTGGGGGTGAATAAATGCCTTAGCTCTAGAGGTGCAAGGATAAGAACTGCAGTAGAGGCCGGGCGCGGTGGCTCAAGCCTGTAATCCCAGCACTTTGGGAGGCCGAGATGGGCGGATCATGAGGTCAGGAGATCGAGACCATCCTGGCTAATACGGTGAAACCCCGTCTCTACTAAAAAAAAAAAATACAAAAAACTAGCCGGCCGAAGTGGCGGGTGCCTGTAGTCCCAGCTACTCGGGAGGCTGAGGCAGGAGAATGGCGTGAACCCGGGAGGCGGAGCTTGCAGTGAGCTGAGATCCGGCCACTGCACTCCAGCCTGGGTGACAGAGCAAGACTCCGTCTCAAAAAAAAAAAAAAAAAAAAAAAAAAAGAACTGCAGTAGACCTCTTATCAGAAACTATGCAGACAAGAAGAGAGTGGAGCGAAATATTTAAAGTATAGAAATAAAAACAAAACCACCAAGCTAGAATTCTATAATCAGTGAAATTATTCTTCAAAAGTGAAGTAGAAATAAAGAGTTCCTCAGACAACAAAATATGAAGAAATCTACTGTCAGAAGAACTGTCTTGTAAAATGTTGTCAATAAATCTTCAAAGGAAAGGAAAGGAAACTAAAATAGGTAAGAAATTAACATCCACATAAAGAAAGTAGTGAATGCATACATGCAGGTTTATTGTTTTAATTAATTGATTGCATTGATATTTGTTTGTTCAAAGAAATAATGTATTTAGTGATGATAAAAGATGGTTAGGTAAAATGAATTACAGCAATTTTATAAGGAACAAAAGAAAGGAGAAATTTGAGATACTCTTTTACAAGGTAATTGCGCTACCCCTGAAGCAGTATGGGTTGGTTTGTTTGTTTGAGATGGCATCTCACTCTGTCGTCCAAACTGAAGTGCAGTGGTGTGATCTCGGCTCACTGCAACCTCCACCTCCTGGGTTCAAGCGAAACTCCTGCCTCAGCCCCACAAGTAGTTGGGATTACAACCATGCGCCACCACACCTGGATAATTTTTTGTATTTTTAGTGGAGACAGGTTGGTCAGGCTTGAATTCAATTTTAATAACAGAAAGCTTGAAAATTCCAAAATATATGGAGTTTAAATAACACCGTTCTAAATAACACCTGGGTCAAATAAAAACAGCAAAAAACAAACAAACAAACAAAAAACAATGGAAATATTAAAATAATCCTGACTATGTGAAATAAAAAGACAACTTATTAAAATTTGTGCAATATAGCAAAAATGGTGCTATGAAACTCTGCACCGCAGTGCATATCCTTCTGCACCAATAGAAAAAACTGTATTGCCCTGACTGCATATATTATGAAATAATATTACAAAATAATATATTATTATTATTCATTTTATAATTATTAGTTGTATACCGGAATTATGAATTATATAATATTCATAACATAAAATATTAGAAAATAAGAAAGGAATCAGAGCAATTTAATCCTAATAAAAACAGATGAAAATACATAGTAAAAATTAGAATAGAAATCAATGAAATTAAAATCAGAAAATCCACAAAGTCTGCAAACCCAAATGCTGGTTTTCAAAAAGATCAATCAATTTGACAAAATTTCTGGCTAAGCTAACCAAAAAAATAAAAAAGGGAAGGCACAAATTACTAATATTATACATTAAAAAATGCATCATCACTACAGATCCAATGGACATTAATAGGATAACAAAGGAATATTATGAGTAACTCTAGGCCCACTGATTAAATAACTTAGATAAAACACACCAATTCTATGAAAGACACAAACTCCAAAAAATTCACAAAATGAGAATAGATAATCTGAATAGCTTTATAATTATTAAATAAATTGAAAAGATAATAATTTTTTTTAAAGACAGTGCCAGACCAAGCTGCTTACACTGGTGAATTCTACCAAACATTTAAGAATGTTTATTAATGTTTAAAGAATATCAGTTCTTTACCATCTCTTTTAGATAATAGAGATAGACATTTCCTAACTAATCCTATGATGACCGCATTATACTAATTCTAAAACCAGGTTAAGACATCCAAAAACAGGAAAACTACTTGCCAATATCTCTTATGAATCAAAATAAAATATCTTCAACAATACATTAGCAAGTTGAATGCAACAGTGTACAATAAGAATTATACAAAATAACCAAGTGGCATTTATTCCATATATGCAAAGCTAGCTCCACATTTGAAAATCAATTTACCAATAGGCTAAAGAACAAAAATCACATAATCATACCAATGGATGCAGAAAATGCACTGGGCAAAATCCAACATATATTTATGGCAAAAAAAAAAAAAAAAAAATCAGAAAACTGGAGGTGAACTTCCTCACCTTGATAAAGAACATCTACAAAATAACCAGAGATAGCATCATACTTAATGGCGAGTACCTGTATATTTTTCTTCTAAGAGTAAGAACAAAGAATGAATGTCCCCTCTCCCCAGTCTTATTAAATATTTTACTGGAGGTCCTACCTAGTACAGTAAGACAAGGAATGGTCATAAAGATATACAGATCATCAATGAAAAAATAAAACTGTCTTTTTAGAAAGATGACCAGATTATTTATGTAGAACATCCCAATGAATCAACAAGAAAACAGAACTCTGAATTAATTGTAGCAAAGTCACAGAATACAAGGTAAATATGAAAAATGCTTCCTTTATGCCATCAATGAACAATTTGAATTTAAAATTAAAACATATTACTATTTACATCAATATCAAAAAATGAAACATTTAGGTACATATCTCAAAAATATGTACAGGATGTATATATGGAAAACTAAAATACCTGAAAAAATAAATTTTAAAATGATGTAAATTAGTAAATATACCATGTTCATGGAATATTGTTCAGATGTCCATTCTTCCAAATTGATCTATAGATTCAACACAACCCAGTCAACATTTCAGCAAACTATTTAGTGAATATTGATCAACTGATTCTCAAGTTTGTGTGATATGATAAAAGACCTGGAGTAACCAACACAATTGTGAAGAAAAAGAACAGAATAGAGGATTGATATTACTACTCAACTTCAGACTTATTATCTTCAGACATACCAGCTTCAGCTGCAGTGATAAGAACAGCATGATACTGACAAAATAATAGACACATAGATCAAGGGAACAAAATAAAGATCCCAGAATTAGACATACCTACCTATAATCAACTTTTCTTTGATAATGGAACAAAGGCAATACAATGGAGAAAAGACAATCTTTTAACAAATAGTGCTAGATGTTCATACCACAAAAAATCAAGAATTTGATAACTTGTACCTTTTACAAAAATTAACTCAAAACTGGTTCTAGATCTAAATGTAAAATTCAAACCCCTAAAACTTCTAGAAAAATATAAAATGTGTGTAAACTTGTGTTTCCTAATAGGTTTTATATATAACCAAAAGTATGCTCCATGATACAAAGAATTGGTAAGTTGAACTTTATTAAAAATTTAAAAATTCTTCTCTGCAAATATCAGTGTAAAGAGAATGAAAAGACAAGCCATAGACTGAGAGAAAATTATGGCAAAATGCATAGCTGATAGGGGCCTTATGTTCAAAATATACAAAGAACTGTGACTTTCAACAATAATAAAACAACTATTTAAAAACAGGCAAAATATCTGAACAGATGCTTCACCAGAGATGTACAGATAAGGATATCAAAAAAAAAGTTTAAAACCTTTTTCATTTTAGAATTGCAAATTAATACAATGAGATAGCACTATAAATCTATTAAAATGGCTAAAATCCAAACATCTGACAACATCAAATGCTGATACTTGAGGATGCAGCACAACAGAAACTCTTAGTCATTAGCGATAGGAATGCAAAATAGTGCAACAATTTTAAAATTAGTTTCACAGTTTCCTTGCTCTGTCAGCTAAAAGGGGCAAAATAGAAATTACACCTCAGCAGCAATGACCATATCTAGCACCTAGATACTACTTTCTGATACTATTCTCCAATAAAATAAACCAGAGGTTTTTGAAAAACAGCCAATTCTTTTTTCTGTTTTTTTTTTTTTTTGAGACGGAGTCTCGCTGTGTGGCCCAGGCTGAGTGCAGTAACCGGATCTCAGCTCACTGCAAGCTCCGCCTCCCGGGTTTACGCCATTCTCCTGCCTCAGCCTCCCGAGTAGCTGGGACTACAGGCACCCGCCACCTCGCCCAGCTAGTTTTTTGTACTTTTTAGTAGAGACGGGGTTTCACTGGGTTAGCCAGGATGGTCTGGATTTCCTGACCTCGTGATCCGCCCGTCTCGGCCTCCCAAAGTGCTGGGATTACAGGCTTGAGCCACCGCGCCCGGCCGAAAAACAGCCAATTCTTGGACTGGAGCAGAAAATGTACAAGATGAGCTTGGAGCATTGTGTAATGGTAGAAAGTAAAAAATGTTTTAAAAACTGGATGGTGATATGTCATATGAGCACAGTAGCCATTTGAAAGAGTTCCCAATGGCCAAATCTGGAACAATTTGAGCAACAAATTAAAGTGGTATTGGATTATATGCCAAAATATAAAATATCAATATATTCATATTATTATAAATTATTAAATAAATGAGGAAAAAGAGACGCATCTCCAATGAAGAATAATAAGTGAATTATGTAGAGATTCCACTTTAAAGGAGATGGAACATGACTTCCACTCTTAAGTGTAGACTGTACACAGTGACTTTTCTTTCCAAAGATTACAATTTGATAAAACAAAAGAATTACAGTAAGGGAACCTGAAAATCATCAACGGTGATAAGAATTTATGTTAATAATAAGCTTTATATGTAATGAAAATGGCACTTTATCTCTATGAACTTCCTTTTAAAAAGTCAATTCCAGTGTAATCATGAGAAAAGCTTCACGCAAATCCCAATTGAAGAAAATTGTCAATGTCTCGAAAACCAAGATAAGTGTGAGAAACCATCACAACCAAGAGGAGTCTACGGAGACATGGCAATGAAACATAATGTGGCATCCTCGATGGGATCCTGGAACAGGAAAATGATATTAGGTAAAAATGAAGGAAATCGGAATAAACTGTGAACAATAGTATACCAGTATTGGCTTATGAACTGTGACAAATATACTATGCAAATGCCCATATTAATAATAGAGGAAACTGTGTGTGCGGGGTGGGTGGGGAGCGGGAGAGATAAATGTATAGAAAATTTCTGTACTATCCACTCAAGTTTTTCTGTAAACCTAAATCTGTTTTAAAAATAAAGTTTATCAAGAACACAAAAAATAAAGATGAAGTAAAGACATATTAAGGAATACACACAGTAAAAGAAGTTATCACTCTAGACCTGCACCATCAGAAATAATAAAGGAAGTTCTCAGGCAGAAGAATAATGATACTAGGCAGAAATATGGATCTATAAAAGAAGCAAAATACCTGGGAAGGAGTTAAAATTTCAGTAAATATAAAATATATTATTCCTTATATTTAGTATCTTTAAATGATGTGACTGTCTACAGCTACAATAGTACCAAGGTATTGTGGTACTTACATGTAGAATTAAAATATTTGACCAAAAATTAGCACAGAGTGTAGAAGGAAGTCAATGAACTATTCTGTTTGTTATACTTTACATAAAGTGACATAATATTATCGGACAACAGTGACAAGTTAAAGATATATATGTGTGTATATATAATATATATAAAACATTATGGTAACTAATATAACATAATTATAATTAATAAATTAAAAATAGAAAGTAAAAATAAGAAACAAAAACCAGATAGTATAAATAGAAAAAAAATTGCAAGATAGTATATTTAAATGTAAGCATATACATCAATTACATTAAATGCAAATATATAAATGCTAAGATAAAAAGCAATAATATATGCTACCTACAATGAGATCAATGACAAATAAAATTAAAGGAAAAATATGTCACACAACTCTAATCGAAAGAAAACTGAAGTGGCTATATCACCATCAGACAAACTAGACTTGAGAAAAGGAATACTACATTACATTAAAATAATGGGATAAGTTTATCAGGAAAATATAATAATGCAAAAATATATTTGCTATAGAATTACAAGAAATATATTTAATTCCACAATTAATGATGGAGAATTTAACACTGAAAAGCACTTCTATTAAAAAACCCATCTAACATGTAAATGCTGAAAGACTGATTCCTCCCTAAGATGAGGGATAATACAAGTACGTCCGCCTTCACTGCTTTTATTTAACATTGTACCAGAAGTTCTGGCAAAGACTGTAAGGCAGGACAAAGAAACAAATACTAACACAAGAAAAATGTTTAAAAACTATGTGCATTCACAGATAACAATCACCTACAGAAAAAAATCACAACATAGCTAACAAAAAAGGCTCATGAGGAAATGAGTGACTTTAGCAAGATAACAGAATACAAAGTTATTAGAAACAAAAGCAACTGTATTTCTAGCAGTGTTCAACGGGAAATTTAAATTTTTAAAATACTTCCTATAATAACATCAAAAACATTAGAAAATTTAACCAAGTATGTGCAGAGTCTCTACGCTGAAAACCATAAAATATTACTGAGAAATATAAAAAACCTAAGTAAATTTTAAAAATACTGTATTCCAAAAATTAGCTGGACGTGGTAGTATGTGCCTGTAATCCCAGCTACTTGGGAGGCTGAGGCAGGAGAATCGCTTGAACCCAGGGGCAGAGGTTACAGTGAGCTGAGATCGTGCCACTTCACTCCAGCCTGGGCAAAAGAGCAAGACTCCCTCTCAAAAGAAAAAAAAATAATAATAATACTGTATTCATGGGTCAGACGACTAAATATTAATGTGATGGTTAATATTAGGTGTCAACTTGAGTGGATTGAAGGATGCCTAAATAGTTGGTAATGTATTATTTCTTGGTGTGCCTGTGAGGGTGTTGCCAGAGGCAATTGAAATTTGAGTAAGTGGACTGGGAGAAAAAGACCCACCCTCAATGTGGTGGGCAGCATTCAATTGGCTGCCAGCATGGCTAGAACAAAGCAGGTGGAAGGTGGGATAAGCTGGCTTGCTTAGTCTTCCAGGTTTCATCTTTCTCCTGTTCTGGATGCTTCCTGCCCTTGAATATCAGACTCCAGATTCTTCCTCCTTTGGACTCGGCCTTACACCAGTGGTTTGCTGGGGGCTCTCAGGCTTTTGGCTACAGACCAAAGACTTCACTGTCAGCTTCCCTACCTTTGAGGCTTCCGGACTCAGACTGAGCCACTACTGGCTTCCTTCCTCTTCACCTTTCAGATGGCCTATTGTGAGACTTCACCTTGTAATCGTATGAGTCAATTCTCATTATTAAACTCCCTTTCATGTATACATAGATCCTATTAGTTCTGTCCCTCTGAAGAACCCTAATACAAAAAAAATGTCAATTCCTGCCAAATTGATGCATAGATTCAAGGCAATCTCAATCCAAATTATTAGGTGTTTGTTTTACTTTTAGAAATTGAGAAGAAGATTCCAAAATTTAGATAGGAATTAAAAGAAAATAAAAAGAGAATTCTCATTACCCGATTTCAAGATTTTAAGATCAAGATAGAGTAAGAAAAAAATCTTTATTCATGAATAACATAACTGACTATGCAGAAAATCACAGAAGGCAAATATGCACATAAAATATGTTTAAATATCTTTAGTCATTGTAGAAATACAAATAAACAATGAGATGTCACTATCATGTGCTAAAATGACTAAAATTAAAAAGACTGACAATATTAAATGCTGGTGATATGGAAGTCTAGAACTTTTCATACTTATCTTGTGAAATGCAAAATAGTATACCTCTCTAGAAAAGTTTGACAAATATTTATAAAGTTATGTGTATATATATACATACATATATATATATATTGATTATATAATCTAGTAATTCTACTTGCTGTGTTTTAAATATGTCCCCCAAAGTTCATGTATTGGAAACTTAATTCCCAGTGCAACAGTGTTAAGAGTTCGAACCTTTAAGAGGTAATTTGGTCATAAGGGGCCTGCCCCCATCAATGGATTAATAGGATTATAGCAGGAGTAGATTAGTTCTCATGGGAGTGGGTTCTCTTACCTGTTCTCTTGCCTTCCCACCTTTATCCCTAGGAAGACACAGCAGCAAGGCCCTCACCAGATGTGGGCCCCTCTATCTTGGACTTCCCAGCCTCCAGAGCTATAAATGTCTTTTCTTTATAAGTTACCCAGTCTGCGGTAATCGTTATAGCAACACAAAATGGTCTAAGACACTGTTTTTGTATATTCAGCAAAGAGAACCAAAAAGCTATCTTCACACAAAGACATGTACACAAATGTTATACCAATTTTATTCATACTAACTAAACGTCAGGAATAATGCAAATATGTATCTTATAAATAATAAACAATATATAATATATCCACATAAGGAAATAGTACCCAGCAATAAAAAATAATAAACTAGTGATATATGCAACAATATGAATGAATTTTGAAAGCGTCATATATTGCATTGAAGCTATATACTATTTGACAGGACATTCTAATAAAGAAAGATAAATATACAGGGAAAGTTATCAGAAGAGTCGACATCAAGGCCTGGAAACTGACAGAGAGGCAAAAGAGCAAGAGAAATATGATGAACTGAAAAAAAATTCCATTTTTATTCTGATAATTATATAACTATATTTGTTTGAACTCATCAAACTGTACACTTAAAAGACTAATTTGTTTATACATCAATAATACTTACTTAAAAATAAATTAACTGAGAAAACAATAAAAACGATCATTCCCTTATTCCTGACTTCAGGGACAATGATTCTCATGTTTTACAATTAGACATAATGTTTGCTGTCAGTTTGAAATAGCTAGCCTTCATCATCTTGGGGATTTATTCTTGATCTCCAATTCCTAATTGACTAACACTTTTTATCAATAATTGATGTTGAATTAGTTTAAAGCACTTTTTCAGTGTCTCTCAAGATAAGATTTTCTTTTTTCTCCTTTGATCGATTATTGTGATGAATTATTATTTGGTTTCCTAATATTGAATTGTTAGTGCATTCCTGGAATAAAAACCTATTTGGTCAGTGTGTGCTAGCATTTAATAAGGAGCTACATCTGTTTTGCTAATATTTTGCAGCTGTGGTTCTAAAGATGTTTAATCTCTTTTTTTAAATGTTCCATTTTTCTTATGTTTTGGCATAGGATTTTGCTTTATTCATAATTGAAATTTGGAAGGTTTCCATAAATTTTTATAATATGAACTAGTTAAATTCACATCAGTTTCAAAACACAACATAAATTATTTGGTGAGAATGACCTTTTGATAATTATTTCTTTGATATTATTTTCTATTTATTTGATATTTATGAAATTATTTTAAGCTTCATCATAAAGCATTAATTTTAACAAAAAATTCCTTCTGGAAAATTGTTCAGTTCATTGATATTTTAAAAAGTATAAAGAATTTAAGTCATCTTTACAAACATGTTCTCTACATTTGATGTTGCATTCCTTTTGTTTCATAATGTAACATAGATACTTTTTAAAAATTTTTCTGTAATATCAGTAGCTCACAAAATTCAATAAAATTTGGAATAGCCTGGAAAATTTTTCAACATGAATTGGTCTTAGCATAATCCCTCAGAACTAATGAAATAACTTTTTTTTTTTTTTTTGAGATGGAGTCTTGCTCTGTCTCCCAGGCTAGAGTGCAGTGGGGCAATCTTGGCTCACTGCAACCTCCGCCTCCCAGGTTCAAGCAATTCTCCTGCCTTAGCCTCTCGAGTAGCTGGGACTACAGGCGCTCACCACCACACCCAGCTAATTTTTGTACTTTTAGTAGACATGGGGTTCTACCATGTTGGTCAAGCTGGCCTGGATCTCCTGACCTTGTGATCCACCTGCCTTGGCCTCCCAAAGTGTTGGGATTACAGGCGTGAGCCACCGTGACCCACCCAGCATTTCTTATATGAAAAGAAAAATAAATGTTGCATTTGATCTTTCGTCTTCCATTTTTATTTAATTTCTCTTCTGAGTGCGGGTTGAACATCTCAAATCCAAAAATATGAAATCCAAAATGCTCAAAAATCCAAAAGTTTTGAGCGCTAATGTGACAATCAAAGGAAATGCTCATTGGAGTATTTTGGATTTCAGATTTTTAGGTTTGGGATGCTAACCCATGCAAATATTCCAAAATCCAAAAATCCAGAATCTGTAACCATTTTTTTTTTTTTTTGCATTTTTAGTAGAGACAGGGTTTCACCGTGTTAGCCAGGATGGCCTCAATCTCCTGATGTCATGATCCGCCTGCCTCGGCCTCCCAAAGTGCGGGGATTATGGGCGTGAGCCCCAGCCCGAAACACTTCTAATCCCAAACATTTCAAATAAGGGATACTCAACTTGCATTCTTTTTCTTTTTCCACCCCTGATCTACTACTTTTTAACTATTTTTTAATGCTACTTTGGAATTTGAAAATCATGCTTTTATTCCGTATTTTTCCCTTAATCAACTTTAAAATATTTGGAAAAAGAAGCAGTGCTCTTATCTTTTACAAAATTACATATATTAAAATGACACATGTTAATTAATCTTTTTTCTGCATGGGATACTTGTTTCTTCTCCCTCATTTATTTACACGTTCAATTTGATACCCATGCGGGATCATACATATTTATTTTATAATCTAATATTATTTAATTTTATTTGTTGCCATTATTCCCGGTTTGGCTATTGGGAGTTCTTTGAGTGTCTCTGTATCCTTTGACAGGAGTCCATCAGAGTAGAATTTTGTTTTTTTGGGTTTTTTTCCCCTCATCATTTCCTTACCATTAGCAATACAAGATGCTCCAAGCCCCAGGCCTAGATCAGATTTAAGGAGCCTTGGCTCCTTTTGTTTAAGAACGGTACTCAGAACCAAGACCTGAGCTCTAGATGTACTTGTTAACATACTAGGATGTTTTTACTTCTAGATTGATGAAGTAAGAAAACATACACATGTATACCAACCTGTGTATATGTACATCTATAAATACTTCTTCTATGTAACCATACATAGGTATGTAAAGTTATACATGAGTTTATACTGATGTCTACAACTCTTATCTATTAAAATATGGATTATTCTAGGCTCCTCCCTTTGCTTATGGGTAAATCCTGACTTCCCACCTGGTTCCCACTATCCACCATCCGCTTACTTAATTGTTCAATTCTTGTATACATGTATAGCAGTACAATAATTTTAAACTAATTGTTCTGTATGAAGCAACATTTTCCACTAAATTCCCATACTTAATATGCACTGTTTTTGCCTATAATTTTACAAATCCCAATCATTTCTACTTAAATCAGCATGTTATCCTTCATCCTTTGTGGTGATGTTGCTTCCCAGCATTTGTAATACAGTGAGATTGATTTGTCACATTCCACGTTCCATCCTGGGATTTCCCAATAACATATATTTTTAATAATAAATTGCATACATTATATGGATAATCTGCTTGCAAGAAAGTGGATAATCTGCTTGCATAAGGCCCTACATCTTGACTGTGGACTGCACATAGTGACTTCCTTCAAGAGAGTATATTGTTCAATGAGGAGAAGAAAACTTTACAGTGGGGAAACATGACACAAACACCATGTTAGCCAGGTGATCAACTTACAAAAGATGTTAATAATAGAGGAAATTGTGCAGGATATATGGAAACTCTCTGTACTATCTTTACAATTTCTCTGCAAATATAAAGTTAAAACTTTATTGTAAAAACTGTTTATATCTAATCCCTATCTCTTGATAAGTAAAACAAACTTTTATTATCTACTTTTTTCCTTTAATATTTTAGATCATGATGATGATTTGTTGTTGTTGTTGTTTTATTCAAATTTTAAGTTCCAAGGAATATGTGCAGGATGTGCAGTTTTACTGCAAAGCTAAAAGTGTGCTATGGTGGTCTGCTGCACAAATCAACCCATCACCTTGTATTAAGCCCAGTATCCATTACCTATTCTTCCTGATGCCCCAGTGTGTATTGTTTCCACCATGTGTCCATGTGTGCTCATCATTGAGCTCCCACTTATAAGTGAGAACATTAGGTGTTTGGTTTTCTGTTCCTGCGTTAGTTTGCTGAGGATAATGGCTTCCAGCTAAATCCATGTCCCCACAAAGGACATGATCTCATTCCTTTTTATGGCTGCATAGTATTTCATGGTGTATATATACCATATTTTCTTTATCCACTTTATCATTGATGGGCATTTGGATTAATTCCATGTCTTTGCTATTGTGAATAGTGCTGCAATGAACATATGCGTGCATGTATCTTCATAATAGAATGATTTATATTCCACTGGGTATACACCCAGTAATGGGATTGCTGGGTAGAATGGTATTTCTACTTCTAGATCTTTCAGTAATTGCCACACTGTCTTCCACAATGGTTGAAGTAATTTACACTCCCACCAACAGTGTAAAAGCATTTCTTTTTCTCCGCAGCCTTGCCAGCATCTGTTGTTTCTTGACTTTTTAATAATCACCATTCTGATTGGTGTGAAATGGTATCTCATTGTAGTTTTGATTTGCGTTTCTCTAGTGATCAGTGACATCGAGCTTTTTTTCATGTTTCTTGGCCACATGAATATCTTCTTTTGAGAAGTGTCTGTCCATATCTTTTGCCCACCTTTTAATAAAGTTTTATTCTTGTAAATTTGTATACGTTCCTTACAGATGCTGAATATTAGACCTTTGTCAGATGGATAGATTGCAAAATTTTTCTCCCGTTCTGCAGATTGTCTGTTCAGTCTGATGATAGTTTCCTTTGCTGTGTGGAAGCTCTTTAGTTGAATTTGATCCCATTTGTCAATTTTTGCTTTTGTTGCAATTGCTTTTGGCGTTTTTGTCATGAAGTGTTTACCCATGCCTATGTCCTGAATAGTATTGCCTAGACTTTCTCTAGGGCTTTTACAGTTTTGAGTTTTACATTTAAGTATTTAATCCATCTTGAGTTAAATTTTGTATAAAATGTAAGGAAGGGGTCCAGTTTCAATTTTCTGCATATGGCTAGCCAGTTCTGTCAGCATCATTTATTAAATAGGGATTCCTTTCCCCATTGCTGCATTTTGTCAGGTTTGTCGAAGATCAGATGATTTTAGGTGTATGTTCTTATTTCTGAGTCCTTTATTCTGTTTTATTGGTGTGTTTGCTTTTTTACCCATACCATGCTGTTTTAATTACTCTACAGAACTCTCCACCCCAAAAGAACAGAATATACATTCTTCTCATCACCTCATGGCACTTACTACAAAATTAATCACATAATTGGAAATAAAACACTCCTCCCTCAGCAAATGCAAATGAACTGAAATCATGACAGTCTCTCAGATCACAGCACAATCAAATTAGAACTCAAGATTAAGAAACTCACTCAAAACCACACAACTACATGAAAATTGAACAACCTGCTCCTGAATGATTCCTGGGTAAACAATGAAATTAAGACAGAAATCAAGAAGTTATTGGAAACTAATGAGAACAAAGAGAACATACCAGAATATCTGAAATGCAGCTAAAGCAGTGTTAAGAGGGAAATTTATAGCACTAAATGCCCACATCGGAAAGCTAGAAAGATCTCAAGTCAACAATTTAACATCACAACTAAAAGAACTAGAGAACAAAGAGCAAACAAACCCAAAAACTACCAGAAAACAAGAAATAACCAAGATCAGAGCAGAACTGAAGGAATAGAGACACAAAAAATCCCTTTAAAAAATCAACAAATCTGCCAGTGGGGTGGCTCACACCTGTAATCCCAACACTTTGGGAGGCCGACGTAGGCGGATCACGAAGTCAGGAATTCGAGACTGGCCTCACCAACGTGGTGAAACCTCATCTCTACTAAAAATACAAAAATTAGCCAGGCGTAGTGGCATGCGCCTGTAATCCCAGCTATTTGGGAGGCAGAAGCAGGAGAACAATTTGAACCCAGGAAGTGGAGGTTGCAGTGAGCAGAGACTGTGCCACAGCCCTCCAGTCTGTGAGACAGAGTGACACTCTGTATAAAATAAAATAAAATAAAATAAAATAAATAATAAATCCAGGAGCTTTTTAAAAAAAAAATTAAGAAAATAGACTGATATCCAGACTAATAAAGAATAAAACAGAGAAGAATCAAATAGACACAATCAGAAATGATAAGGGTATAGCACACTGACCCCACAGAATTACAAAGAACCATTAGAAAATATTATAAACACTTCTATGCACATCAACTAGAAAATCTAGGAGAACGGATAAATTCCTGGACACATACACTCTTTCAAGACTGAACCAGGGAGAAATTGAATTCCTGAACAGATCAATAAATAGTTATGGAACTGAGGCAGTAATAAATAGCTTACTAACCAAAAAAAACCCAGGACCAGACAGATTTACAGCTGAATTCTAGCAGAGGTATAAAGAAGAACTGGTACCATTTCTACTGAAACTATTTCCCCCCCAAAAAAAAAATTGAAAAGGAGGGACTCCTCCTCAACTCATAAGGCCAGCCTCATCCTGATACCAGTACCTGAGAGAGGCACAGCAAAACAAAAGAAAACCTCAGGCCAATATCTCTGATGAACATCGTGTAAAAATCCTCAATAAAGTACTGGCAAACCAAATCAAACACTGCAAATAGCACATCAAAAAGCTTGTCCACCACGGTCAAGTTGGCTTCTTCCCTGGGATGCAAGGTTAGTTCAACATACATAAATTGATACATGTAATTCACCACATAAACAGAACTAAAGACAAAAACCACATGATTATCTCAGTAGATTCAGAAAAGGCTTAAGATAAAATTTAACATCCCTTCATGTTAAAAACTCTCAATAAACTAGGTATTAAAGGAACATACCTCAAAATAATAAGAGCCATATATGACAAACCCACAGTCAATATTATCCTTAATGGGCAAAAACTAGAAGCATTTCCCCTTGGAAACTGGCACAAGACAAGGATGCCCTCTCTCACCACTCATATTCAATATAGTATTGGAAGTTCTGGTCAGGGCAATCAGGCAAGAGAAATAAATGAAGGGTATTCATTTAGGAAGAAAGCCAATTATGATTATTATTTAAAATTTTGAAGTATCTGAGTTGCTTTTTTAAAAAAATGTATTTTTATATTTGCAGTTTAAAACTCATACTTGGAAAACTATTTTATTGGTTTATTGTTCACTGATGTTTAGCTAATCATATTTCTTGAGGAAGCTGGTTCATTTCTTAAAACAATGGATTATTTACCATAAATAGAATTGAAAGACAAAATTGACAAAGTCAACATTTTAAAATTTTACCATGTTAAAGGTTCTAAAACTGATCTCTATTTGTTAAAATAGGAGCTTTTGAAGTGCATTAAAAGGACCGAAGATATACTAAGTCCAAAACAGAAGTTTCTTCTTGCTGTATTCTGAAACGCTTGAAAAAAAGTGAAAAAAGAATGTCATTTTAATTATGTAATTCAACTGAATTATTGCTGTGATAGTATAGCATCTAAAATTGCCTCATGTATGCCAATGGTGGTCTCATTTATTGAGACAAGGGATATAAGAAGGTGACAATTTTATAGTGAAGACAGACAAATTCATTGTTACACATTTTAAGTTTGAATTTAATTTAAATTCATTAACTTCATTGGAAAAAATGAATTCATGTTGAGAGGTGCAGTAAACAATTAGATATACCTGTCTGGCATTATACAAATTTCCCAGGTTGCAGAATTGTTTAAAAAATGAATCTTTAGAAATGGCATTTGGAACTTAGAGAAAATTTATATTAAGAAGGAAGGAAAATTTAGAGGGGAAAAACCAACAGACATCAATATTAAGTGTGAAGGAATGATGACAAGGTATGAATAGCCACAACACTAAGAAGAGGTACAAGAGACTGTGGTGCTACATGAACAGGGAGGGAGAATTTCAATGAGAGAGTAAGCAGCAGTGTCAAAGCATGAAGCATGAAGCATGAGTGAGGTCAATGGGTAGGACAGTGTATTAGTCCATTCTCACACTGTTATAAAGAAATACCCAAGACTAGATAATTTACAAAGGAAAGAAATCTAACTGACTCACAGTTCTCCATTGCTGGGAGAACTCAGGAAACTTAGTCATGACAGAAGATGAAGGAGAAGCAAAGGCACATCTTACATGGCAGCAAGGGTATGAAAGAAATTGCCAAACACTTTTAAAACCATCAGCTCTTGTGAGAAATCACTCACTATCACGAGAACAGCAGGTGGGAAATGAGTCCTATGATCCAATCACCTCCCAACAAGTGCCTCCCTCAACATGTGGGGTTTATGGGGATTATAATTCAAGGTGAGATTTGGGTGGGGACACAGAGCCAAACAATATCAGACAGTTAGCACTTATTGATCAACTTTTAGAAGCTTTTTATAAAATGCCTAATTTATTCCTCTAAAAATCCTGCTTAGATAAAATTATCCTTGCCCCTTTGCAGAAGGAAAAACTGGAGCTAAGTAGACTAAGAAAAACTGCCAGTGGCCGTAAGGCTAAGAAGCTGAAAAATTGAAAATGAAACCCAAACTCTAGTGTGAGGATCCAAAGTTCACACTTTCTTCCTTTCTCTGTGCCAAATGAATGCCACAAATAAGAGTCTTTAAAAAAAAAAAAAAAAAAAAAAAAAGCTATACTCTAATGCTGATGGAAGTGCTCATATTTTCAGAAAATTGAAAAAAGTTATTGGAAGTGAGAACATTGAAATTATGAGAGTAAATTACTTTGTTGAAAAGGAAGACAAGTCCAAAATTCAAGGAAGTTGAGTAAAAGAAAAGCAAACAAAGTGAGAACCCTTGGAATAGGTTAAAAATCCTAGAGAAAGAATTGGTAGAGAAGAGACTGAAGACACAGAAGAGGGACAAAGGATGGAGAACAGTCCCTGAGATGGTAGGAGAAAGAAAGAGACTGGGATTCATTTGCCTTCAGAAAGGAATTGCTTTTCACTGAAAATGGAGGGAATAACTAAGAGGATACGTGGCCATGCATGCTGTTTTACATGAGAGAGTCAGAAGTTGAGCATTTCCCTACACAATGTCAATTAGTGTTGCTTTTCCTTGTAGCTTAGAGGAGAGTTAAGTGGATGAGTATTTAACCTAGAATATAATAAATGTATGACATGTTGATGAAATTAGAAGAGGAATTAGCATGGATATTCTTACTTGCAGTTCTGAAGGCTTACTGAAAGTTGGAGAACATAAATATATGCATGGGAATAGACAGGAGATAGAGTTGCAGAGTGGATTTGAAAATAAAAGTAGGTGGAAAGAACATTTAGCAAAAGAGTACAGTAAGGGATATATCAAAGGATGCTAAGGAAGCAGGTAAATAAAATGAAGAGTGGGTATTAGGTGTTATAGACAAAAGAACAATTGTAGCTATTTACAAAACTGGTGTTCCATAGATCACTAGGCGTTTTAAATCGTTCACGTAAATTTAGTAAAAGCCATTACAAAATCTTGGTTATTCGGAATAAGTGTATTTGTAATTCTTCAGTAAAGAGACATTTCAACTTTCATTAACCCTACACACCATTTTATCTTTGATATGGTTGGACCGTGTCCCCACCAAAATCTCATCTCGAATTATAATTCCCACAGGGGCCCGGTGGGACGTGATTGAATCATGGGGCCAGATTCCTCCTTGCTGTTCTCATGATAGTGAATGAGTTTCTTGTGAGACCTGGCTGTTTGAGGCACTCCGCCTCTTGCTCTCTCTCCCTTATGCTCTGCCATGGTCAGATGTGCCTGCTTCCCCTTTGCTTTCTGCCATGATTGTAAGTTTCCTGAGGCCTCACAGTCATGCTTCCTGTGAAGTTGACAGCACTGTGAATCAATTACACTTCTTTTCTTCATAAATTACCCAGTCTCAGGTAGTTACAGCAGTGTGAAAATGCACTAATAAAATCTTCCTCTGTGCCTCTCCTGTGAACATGCTAAAACACTAACGTTCCTTGTAATAACATCATTTGGCAACTGATGCTATAAAGGAAGTAGAGAAGACTGGCATAAGCAGATAGAAGTCAAAGAATGAGTATTCTTTTATTTAGAGCTGATGCATAAATACAAGGTATAGGGCAGATAGAGTATGGATATGATTAGGCAGCAGAACTAGACCGTAGCTGAGGACACTTGAGTTGAAAAGGTCAATAGCAAATTGGGTAGATTGCTGGGTGGCTAATTCATATGGTTGCAGAAGTGACCAACAGTCATGCCAGAATTTGATGAGAGAATAATGACCAACTGTTCAAGTAATAGTCAAATGTCAGCATTAATTTTGAGGTTAGTATATGAGAACACATCATAGAAGTAGGAAATGTATAGCTGGTCCTTTGGAATTTGTGAGACATGAAAGTTAATGGATGCAATAATTTAGTAGCCTCTTAGCAATAATGAAAAAAATTACTCTTGTCTTTGGAATCTGCTCTGGGGATGATGGGAGTATAAGTCATCTCTGGGAAGGCAGCAGGGGAAGAGATGGCACAAGTGGGAGGATCCAAGTTTTGTTTTGTTGATATTGCTTTTTTTTTTCTTTTTCCTTTTTCGAGTACAAGATGTGTTATGGATTGAATTGTATCCCGTCAAAAAATCACATATTGAAGTCCAATACTTCACAAAAACACAAAGACGCACAAGAGAGAAGATGATATGAAGAGGTACAGGGAGAAGATGGCCATCTAAAAGCCAAGGAGAGAAGCCTAGAACAGATCCTTCCTTCACAGCCCTCAGAAGAAACCAACTCTGCCAACATCTTGATTTTGAACTTCTGGTCTCCAGAGCTGTGAGATAATAAATTGTGTTGTGTATGCCATTCAATATGTGGTGCTTTGGCACAGCAGCCCTAGAAAAACAAATACGGATTGTATTAGTCTGTCTTCATGCTGCTAATAAAGATATGCTGAGACTAGGTAATTTATAAAGAAAAGAGGTTTAATTGACTCCCAGTTCCACATGGCTGGGGAGGCCTCACAATCATGGCAGAAGGCAAAGGAGGAGCAAAGTCACATCTTACATGTGTAGGGGACCTGCCCTTTATAATACCCTCAGCTCTTGTGAGACTTATTCACTACCATGAGAACAGCATGGGAAAGACCCGCCCCACGATTTAATTACCTGCCATCAGCCCCCTCTTATAACAAGTGGGAATTATGGAAGCTACAACTCAAGATAAGATTTGCGTGGGGACATGACCAAATTATATGACAGATGCATTCAGTCCAAAGGTTGAGGATGAATGGAAAATCGCTAGTTTTTATTTTATTTTTTAACCTTTATTCTACTTTTTAATTCAAGAATTAGGCTTTTCTAAGAACATAGTAATAAGGTCTAGGAGAGAGAAGAAATCGGGAGCTGCCTTTTTTTCTCTAGTAGAAAGCTGATGCCTTAGAGAATCAAGGTGCTAGGTGAGTTAGTCATTGTTGTTTCATTATTATTAAGAGCAAAGAATTTATCTCAGACTGCTCTTTTCCTTTAATCAATGTGCTCTCAAATGTCACAACATCATAGAGAGGCACAGATGACCTGAATGCTCTAATACAATCTGCTCTCATATTTTAATATCCCTTGATGAAAGCAAATCTTTGGCAAAGAAGCTCTCCTTTTGCTTTTCAGAAGAAGGGTGGGAAATGCCTCTGCTTTGTAGGAGACATTCTGTTCACATCTTTTTCCTTGCTGAATTTACTTGCTCACTAAGGCACTTACTACGTAAAGATCCATATTTGGTGGGAATAAGTTTTTCATTGCACATGACACCTTGAATGGTAATGCAGGAGCCTGTGTTACTCTGATGTGCACAGAACTTGAAATTTTAGTGAATCAGTCCACTGGGGGTTGGATTTTTTTCTATATGCTCTAAAATATTTCTGTTTCTAGAAGACAGCAGGAGGAAGAACTGCTGTTTGAGTGTCAGGTGTTGTATGAATTTTTTTAATATATATAAAAATGAATACTGTGCAGACTGAGGTGGCTTCTTTTCCATCTGTCAGCACATTCTTTACAACCAGGCATAAACCTTATTATCACACTCAGTGTGTTACTGCAAAAATTATCCCAGCCCTCAGAACAGTCTCTCTACAGCTTTGAGTAAAATTCAAACTTCAGTGCAGTTAATGTAAAAACAAGCAACCTAGTAAAGAAAGGGGGAGGAAGCAATCGACACTTTTTTTTTCTTTCACAGAAAATGTACTACAGCTCCTTCATTTTATCATATGTACAAGGGTAAATATTTTTCATTGAGTAAAATAGTTCCTGATGACACATTTGGCCTTGATAAAATTTTCCACTGTATTCACATATATTAACCTTTGATGAAAAGACCACAAGAAGTAAAAGGCATGAGATGAATATGGAATAAATTTCAGGGATTTCCTTTTTTTTATATTAACCTTTGAGTTCTGAACTGTTGTAGTCATGTGTTTGGGGGTCTATTTGGATAGAGACATTACTGCCACCCTGTTCATATTTATGGGCCTGACCTTTGTATTATAGTAGCCCGCTTGGAAGCACAGTTATTTTTAATTGCTTTATGTGTCCATGGAGACTATTCTTTCCTCCGTCAGTTATATACGGAACCCTGGCACATATGTTTGTTCAATGAATCTTTCAATGACTGGATATTTATAACCACATCTGAATATAAGAGGAGGAAATGTTGCAGTTGGGGTGGTGCGTGTGTTGTGTGTTTGTTTGAAAATGTGTTTTATTGTCAATGTTGCCATATACTTAATGAGGTGACAGGAAGAATTAAAAGTGACAGATTGTTTTGGCTGCACTGGGGCCATCTGAGATATAGTCTCCTATAATGCAGCTCAATAAACCCAGCCTGTGTGAAGCCCTCAGAGTATGATTCATGGTTGCAGCAGGGCTACTCATAGAGGTTTAACGAGAGATGGTCACGGGGCAGGCAGCAGGAGCCTGAAATTGCTGTGGGAAGACAATGAAAAGTGCTGTGCACCAAAACCTCGCCTGAAATTTGCAAGCGTGCCTCCATCACCAGTATTACAAATGGCATTATTCTATTCGTGCCTGATTAGGAGCTCGATAGAATGACTGCCAAAAAGATGCATCTCAGGACAACTTACTTGGAAAAGAGGGCTGCTCCATCCTTTCTGCCTAAATAAAGCAATGACTGTGAAGTTTCTTCATGAAATGTACTGCAAGATATTCACTGATGGTAAAAATAGCTTGAGGCAGTGTTTGTCAAAATGTGGCCCCAGAACCAGTACCCTCAGCACCTCCTGCAGCTTGTTAGGGAGGCAACCTCTCTGCCCTATGCCAGACATGTTGAATAAGAATTTTTAGAGTCAGAGAGGGAAAGAAAGAAAGGAATTCATGTTTTAATAAGCTTTCCAGATAGCTATTCTGCACACCAAAGCTGTATCCTTTATTGGACAATACAGGTGACTATAAGAAACAAGAGGGAAAAAAGTAATTATACTTATCAGAGACTTAATTAATTGCATCTAAATAAAACTACAGCTCATGAGAACCAGGAAGTGGATTTTTGAAGACAATCTGCTCTCACTGTACCATACATTAGCTTGGACCTTCAGCAAGTCACTTAAACTATCCAAGATTCAGCCCCACTCCCATTGTTAAAATGAGGAAAAGAATCGTAACTACACTGTGGAATTTATGAGACTTAAATGATGTATTTTATCATACTTTGTACAAAAGTAAAATGTAGGCAAATATTAGTTGTACTTAATATTCAGTTGTCCTTATTGTGTACTCCATTTGAAGGCAGATCACAATTTAACAAGTTTACAACAGGACTTAGATAATAACAGCTATTCATTATTTATTAAATTCTCGTTGTGTGCCAGACACTGAGTTAAGCACAGTACAAACATCATCCATTTATTTAACTCATTTAATTCTCAATACAACAATATTAAGTAGGTTGTAAAATTGCATCACCACCATTTTTTGAAGGAGCTGAGTGGATGAAAGAAGTCAAGCAATTTGTGGAAGGACACATAGCTTGTAAATAGCATCCCTGTGAGTCACATTCAGAGCTGTCTGACTTGGGGTGCTTTTTTTTTTTTTTTTTTTTGAGATGGAGTCTCGCTCTGTTGCCCAGGCTGGAGTGCAGTGGCACAATCTCGGCTCGCTGCAAGCTCCAACTCCCGGGTTCATGCCATTCTTCTTCCTCAACCTCCCGAGTAGCTGGGACTGCAAGTGCTCAACACCATGCCTGGCTAAGTTTTTTGTATTTTTAGTAGAGATGGGGTTTCACTGTGTTAGCCAGGATGGTCTTGATCTCCTGACCTCGTGATCCACATCCATCCCAATCCAATCCCAAAGTGTTGGGCTTACAGGTGTAAGCCACCACACCAGGCCTTTTTGTGCTTTTTTTTTTTTTTTTTTTGAGACG
The DNA here is from genome assembly GCF_024542745.1 of Macaca thibetana thibetana. NCBI lineage: Eukaryota > Metazoa > Chordata > Mammalia > Primates > Cercopithecidae > Macaca > Macaca thibetana. Next base: position 163,788,979 of record NC_065582.1, read on the forward strand.
GAGTCTGGCTCTGTCGCCCGGGCTGGAGTGCAGTGGCCGGATCTCAGCTCACTGCAAGCTCCGCCCCCCGGGTTCACGCCATTCTCCTGCCTCAGCCTCCCGAGTAGCTGGGACTACAGGCGCCCGCCGCCTCGCCCGGCTAGTTTTTTGTATTTTTTAGTAGAGACGGGGTTTCACCGTGTTCGCCAGGATGGTCTCGATCTCCTGACCTAGTGATCCGCCCGTCTCGGCCTCCCAAAGTGCTGGGATTACAGGCTTGAGCCACCGCGCCCGGCCTTTTTTTTTTTTTTTTTTTTTTTTTTTTTTGAGACGGAGTCTCGCTCTGTCGCCCAGACTGGAGTGCAGTGGCGCGATCTCGGCTCACTGCAAGCTCCGCCTCCCGGGTTCACGCCATTCTCCTGCCTCAGCCTCCGGAGTAGCTGGGACTACAGGCGCCCGCCACCACGCCCGGCTAATTTCTTTTTGTATTTTTAGTAGAGACGGGGTTTCACCGTGTTAGCCAGGATGGTCTCGATCTCCTGACCTCGTGATCCGCCCGCCTCGGCCTCCCAAAGTGCTGGGATTACAGGCTTGAGCCACCGCGCCCGGCCTTGTGCTTTCTTAACACAAAAACAATTCCTTCTCTAGGCAAAGAAAACAATTTTTATAGTGTTCCTCGGCATCATAATTTTATCCCTTGGTCTATAGTACTATGACTGCTAAGCAATAGTGATTAGAATTATGCCCATGAGTTAGAGAAAGGTGCCTTGATATTAAATAATAATAATAACTATGGCTTAAATGTATATGTCTCCCTAAAATGAATATGTTGGAACCTAAGACCTAATGTGATACTATCAAGAGGTGAGACCTTTAGAAGGTGATTATTTCATGGGATTAGCAACCTCACAGAAAGGCCAAAAGGAACTACTAGGTCCATTTTTGTGCTTCCATCCCTTCTGCCATGTGAAGACACAGCACTGACCCTCTCTGGAGGACAGTGGTAAAAGTACCATCTTGGAAGCACAGACTGAGCCTTCATCATACACCAAAATCATTGATACCTTGAGCTTGGCCTTCTCAGCTTTCAGAATTGTGAGAAATAAATTTCTGTTCTTTATAAATGACACAATTTCAGTTATTATAGCAGCTGATATGGCTTGGCTCTGTGTCCCCACCCAAATCTCACTTTGAATTATAATAATCCCCATGTGGCAAGGGTAGGACCAGGTGGAGACAACTGAATCATGGTGGCAGTTTCCACCATGCTGTTCTTATGATAGTAAGTCTTCACGAGATGTGATGGTTTTACAAGGGACTTTCCCATTCACTCGGCAATCATTCTCTCTCCTGTTGCTCTGTGGAGAGGTGTCTTTCACCATGATTTTAAGTTTCCTGAGGCCTCTCCAGCCATGGAGAACTGTGACTCAGTTAAGCCTCTTTTCTTTATCAATTTCCCAGTCTTAGGTATTTCTTCATGGCACTGTGACAACAGACTAATACCCCAGCACTAATATGAGACAATACAAAAAGTTAAAAGTATGGGCACCATTCTCTAAGTAATAAAATGGAAAAAAGTAATTTAAAGTATTTAAAAATTGTAATAGCAACAGTGGGAACCAATGAGGATTTCCTTATGGCCTCACAGTTAAATTAGCACCCTGTTCTAAAGTACCCTAGCTATTCAGGTTCTCACTGTCTTGTATAACTAATATTATATAACACATCTTATTGCTGGAGCTCCCAAGAAACTATTGTGCAATTCCTGATGTTGCTAGTTTGACTCATCAAATATATAGGCATAAAATGAAAGATCAAGAAATACCTAAATTAGAGATATTTCAGATGGCAGGAGCTTAACTATCCTTATGCCAAGTTTCCAAACCTTAACAGTGTAAATCATTTTTCTATTTTGTTTGATTTCTCATGCCAGGGGAAACAAGGGTTTGGTGTGTTTAAAGTGACTTTGTACCCTTGCATCAACACAGCTTGTAAGTTCCAGTGTTCGCACCACCTCCATCTCTTCCATTGTGTGTGTGTGTGTGTGTGTGTGTGTGTGTGTGTTATGTGTTAGGGAGAGAAGAGGGGCTGGTGTCTCTCTCTCACTTTGCTTTTCTTAAGAAGTCTGCCCAGGCATTGCTACTAAGTGGTTTCTTTGTAGACTAGATACAGGAAAAAAAAATTAAAGAAGGCAAAGAGACAGGAGAGAAACAGAACAGCAGAAAGGCACAATAACAACCACTGTCCTGGAAAAAGAGTTATTGTGCCACACAATGGTCTGACCATTTCAATGCGCAGGGCAGAATAGAGCACACCGAACATTCCTTCGTTCGTATCCTGAAATGTGAAAGGGTTGTCCTAGTTTCAGTCATTTTCTTTTATTCTTCCACTCAAAGAGAGCTAATGAAACAAAAAGCCAAGGCTATACAACCACTGCTCCCTTAGCAGGCTGTTGAGGAAGTGGCATTTCCATCCTTATTTCTATTCTCATGTTGTTCCTGAGTCCAAGTAAGCATTTCTCCCGGTGAGACAAACTCTCAGGGATGTCAGGCTCATCTCCTACATGGTCTCAGACTTTTTCTAAGGTGCAAATGAATGCCACACAATCAGCTGGTCCATAATGATGGAACATTAATATAATGGGAGCCAAGAGTTACCTAAGGTATCATAAATACACTTTTCGTTTTAGAAACTGATGGTATAACCTTTCCATGCTTGTTCTCTTTCTCTTGACTATTTGATAGGTTAGATACAATATAAGTCATTACTGAGTAACTTAATTAATAAATGAGAGGCAACTTTATGGTGGAATAGACATTTAAAGCCCTGTGAACTAGGGAAATGTATTTAACCTTTCTAAGCTTCAATTTCTTAATATGTGATCAGAATAATAAAGTCTAATTAACAGGGAGGCTTTTAAAGATTAAATTACATGAAATATGAAACTATTTCTTTTCTTACTAATTTGGGCAACAAACATTTATGTATTTGCTATGTCCCAATACTATGTGCAAGGCATGGATTTATTAAAACGAAAACCTCAAAGACCTTATAGTCTAAAACTAAAACAAAATTCTAGAATACAGATTCTCCATGAACTGGCTTGATATAATTATATTTTTAGTTTTACATTATCTCCAAAGAAAACAGCATTAAAAAAATATATACATGCAGACAACAAACCACAGAAGTATTTTGTCACAGTTAGAAAGGACAAATATCATAGTAGAGTGGCTGATGATATCTTAAAATGTTTTTACTCACTACTGCTTTCAAATTACATCAGTGGACTTGGTGCTCGACTTTCTTAATGCTTTAGAAAATAAACAGGCATATATTTTATAATTGTACATATTTGCTTTTTATGCATTCAAAAGTGAATGGGGTTATGGGTTTTAGCAAATTGCTAAAGGGGTTTATAGTATGACAGGTTTAATAATCATGGCTGTAGAAGAAGAGATATCAAAGTAAATCAACAATTGCAGAGGGCCAGTGCAGTGGCTCACGCCTGTAATCCCAGCATTTTGGGAGTCCAGGGCAGGTGGATCACTTGAGGCCAGGAGTCCAAGACCAGCCAAGCCAACATGGCAAAACCCTGTCTCTACTAAAAATACAAAAATCAGCCAGGTGTGTATTTTTGTATTTTTACAAATACATGCCTGTAATCCCAGCTACTTGGGAGGCTGAGGCAGTAGAATCGCTTAAACCCAAAGGCAGAGGCTGCAGTGAGCCGAGATTGAGCCGCTGCATGCCAGCCTGGGGGACAGAGCAAGACCCTGTCTCAAAGATAAATAAATAAAATTATAAAATAAAAGTAAATCAGCAATTCCAATACATTATTATTATCACAGCAGTATAGTTAATGACATGTAGGGATATAATGGGATCCTAGCCCAAGTCAATGTGAGTGTGGTGGTGGTGGTGGTGTGTGTGTGTGTGTGTGTGTGTGTGTGCATGTGTGGTGGGGGTTTTGGAGAGGACAGCCCTAGGTGGTTGGTCTTGGAAGAATTCAAAGAGAAATTTCTTTAGCTAAGGCTTAAATAGAAGATTAGAGTTAGCCAGACCAAAAATAGAGATCCAGGTGAAGGGTAAGATATGGAGAAGAGAGATGAACTTTGCACGGCCTATGCAAAGGCAGGGATGTGTGAGAAGCTGGATATGCCTGGGAATCCATATGGCCTGGGAGAATTCGGAAGATAAGACCAGGGAAATAAACAATCACCAGACCAGGAAAAGGTTTGGATGCCTTTCTAAGGAGTTTTATCATTTTCCTCGATGTGGTGCAGAGCCACTGAAGTATTTTTAGCAGAAGGATGTGTTTTAGAAAGATTGCTCTGCCTGCATTGTGGAAGATCAGGGTGTAGCAACTGCAGGGGTGGTGGGAGTCGGTGAGAGAGGAATGAGATAAATTAGGAGCCCGTGGTAGTAACCCAGGCAAGAAATGAAGAGGGCCTGAATCATGGCAGAGGTGGAGTGTGAAATTACTTTGTGAAGTGTAAAATGCTACTATGATGTTAAGAGAAGAAAGGAAAGAAGGAAGAAAGGAAAGGAAGAAAACAGGGAGGGAGAAAGAGAATGAAGATGAGTAAGGGAGGAGAGGAAGTCAGAGAGGAATAATAGCCTTCAGCTAAATAGACATTAGAAGTCAAAGTGTTTCACTAAATTTGACAACAACTGTTAGTCTACCCGGGAGTGCAATAGGATTACTAGTAACCCAGGTCTCAGTCAATTCTCCAGATGACTGCTGATTGGCTCGAATGAAAGCTAATCAGAACCCCTCTTCAATGGTTCAGTTGCTATATAAATAGTCATAGCTAAGGTGAGCTCAAAACAAAAACAAAACAAAACAAAAAAAACAACTGTTGCCAAACACACAACCTCCCAAAGGCAACGGGAAAGACAGCACTTTTTTTTTTTTTTTTTTTTTTTTTTTTTTTTTGACAATTAGCAGTAGCTAGGTTTGTTCACACATTCCTGGAGACTGACCAAACATGCATGCGCACGCGCGCGCGCACACACACACACACACACACACACACACACATCCCTAGCGTTTTGCATTTAAGAGACATAATATAGGTTGTATTTCACATTGGATTCAGTATGAGAGAGTTGTAGGAGCACATCTAAAGGAATAATTTGATTCAGAAGAAGGAAATCAATACACACCTGTTCTAACTTGCAAAATGTGGATTAAAAAAAATGCTGGCAGTGCGCGGTGGCTCACGCCTGTAATCCCAGCACTATGGGAGGCTGAGGCGGGCAGATTACGAGGTCAGGAGATCGAGACCATCCTGGCTAACATGGTGAAACCCCATCTCTACTAAAAATACAAAAAAATTAGCAGGGCATGGGGGCGGGACCCTGTAGTCCCAGCTACTTGGGAGGTTGAGGCAGGAGAATAGCGTGAACCCGGGAGGCGGAGCTTGCAGTGAGCCAAAATCGCACCACTGCACTCTAGCCTGGGCGACAGAGTGAGACTCCGTCTGAAAAAAAAAAAAAAAAAAAAAAAAAAAAAGGACAGAAAAAGAAAAAAAGTGCTAAAAGCAATCATGCAAAGTAATATTTGAGGATTGCTTCAGGAAAATCAAACTGTTTTTACTGAGCTCAATTGTCAGATTCCTTTAGTTCTTTTTTCTTTTCTTACATTTTCTTTGGTATTAATTATTGGTGTGAAACAGGAATTACCTATTAGACACCATTAAAGTTATTTCTAAGAACTTTGAGCTTATTGAAATCTATTCTTTTGTCTGACTCTCTTCCAAACAAATGATATTCTGCTTTCATCTTGATGAATTCCTGAATAATTGAATAATTTTCCAGAAGAGAGCAGGTCTGATTTTAGAAATACCCAAAGTCAAAAATGCTAAAAAGAGTCCCCATTCCAAAGATGGTTATGCAAATGAATGAAGTTACATGTAATTCCAAAAGAGATCTTAATTTAAACAAAGCTCCCCATTCCACTCCAAAGATTCTATTCAAAGTTCACAATTCAGCCAATCCAAATCCACTTTTCAACGGATTAGCTTTTATATAAGGGAAAGGCGGAAGGAAGATAGATTATGCCAAATAAAACAGGAAAAGGAAAGGAAATTGTTATTATGAAAGTTAGTAAATGCAAAGTTCACATCAGAAAGGCATTAATTTTTTTTAAAAAAGATGTCAACATAGAGAGCTGGTTAAGGATAAAGCATATATAAAGGGTGCTATGTCCCTACTAAGTAGATTAATATTTAAATCCATGTTTTAAACAATTTTGGTGGTACTTCTAAAGCTAAAGCCTCCTACATTCTCATTCCCAAGATTTTGGATGCAAAAAAAAAAAAATGTATGCAAGTTCAATATATGAAACCCTTTCCATTTTGAGTAACTGGGTTTGCGTGAACATCTGCCAGCCAACAGAAAGAAAAGCTCCGATTTTATACAGTTTTTATAGAGCCAGAAGCATTTTCCAACACATTCCAAAAGCCCGTAATGATGTTTCACCCAGTTCCTCCTGAAGGTTGGTACATAATTAATGAGGTGGTGGAAGTTCTCTAGAATTAGTTTTCATCTAAATAAAGGTGCCCGATGTTTATCTGTACCCTTTGTACTCATTGTTGCCTTGAATATACCAAGCTTCCTGTTGGTACAGGGAACTATCGATTTGCTGACTAATCTTTTTATCTGATCATTATAGATTGTAACTCTCAGTCTATAACCTTTACACACACTGCTATTGTGGTTAAATAAAACACAATACAAAATAATTAACACGTTCCCGTATCGATATTTCTCTTCCAGGCAAGAGCAGAGAAGTACGACTTCGATTTGACAACTGGACATTCGTATTTTTAGAGAAAAGTATAAATAGAAGATGAATAGATAAATATACAATCTTTAGTTTCCTAATATAAATTACTCAGGAAGAAATAGTATGTAGCCTTGGGGAAATCAACAGCTTCTTCAATTGGATTGCTTCTGTCACTGTATGGACACAGTCTTGTTTGATGTCCTCCTACCATTTGTCTTGTATGGAGTCTTTTATCTAAATCCAAAGTAATGCAGCCATCAGGGCTGCAATTCAATAATGGCTCCACAGGAGCTGTCATCCACAGTTTGCTATTCATCTTGTAAAAGGCTTTGAGTTTTCAAAGTACCAACTAAGGTTGGCATTTCAATGCCGTGAACAGATCGCTTAAAGTTCTTTTGTGTTCACAAGAAAGGAAGTGAAATAGAGAATGGGGGAGATTAAATGGCCAACCTACTACTCTATCTGACTACCTAGGGGTAACCCCAAGCTTCCCAAGGGAGCAAAGACATTAGTTGATCTGACCCACTCGGTAATGAGACATTGCAATGAATGGGGGACACATTGAGTGGTGTTTACTTCACACTGAGTTCCACTGCTATAATTAAGAGGTAACAAATTCATAAAAATTGAGCAGGAAAAAAAGTTTAAAAAAAATGATGAGGAAGAGAATTCCTTGGGACATTTTTAGAAACAAAGGATCTTAGAAATAAGTATTTTTAAGGAGTTTAGAGATGAATGAACTGAAGTTGATGGGATGTATTAATAAGCTCACATTTCATGCATGGCTGTGTGAACAGGCTGGACTAAAACTACTATCATTGGATCTGATTGTTGAGCTCTTTTTCTGGAGGTGTGGATACTTTCCGGTTCCATTCAGACTCATTTCCTAGTCCTTCTGTGACCATGATATGCATGGTGAGAACAGTAGTCTAAGAAATGGTGGGGGAAAGGTGTCTGGCACAGGGAAGAGATCATATCAAATGCAACTTTGTCAGATTTATGAAATTCAACTATTTCGTGATCCCTAAAGGTATAGAGACAGGTGGAGACACTTCTGACCGAAGCCACCCAACCGCCACACAAATTTATTATGACTCTGGTCCTTAGCTTGCACTTTTGGAATGAGGAGGTTCGCTGAGAGGAGCTATAACATAAGTTTTTAAAAGTTCAGAGTGGTAGTGGAAACCCAGATTATAAACCCAGCTCTCATTCTGATTAGCTATATAATCTTGGGCAAGTCATTCAGTTTCTGGGCTTTAATTTTCTTATCAAAGTAATGAGGGATTTAGAATGAAACATTTCAAACATACTTTTCTTCTCAAACATGTTATGGTTCTGTGAATGTAATACGTGATGGCTATATTATCTGTGCAGGTCATAAGTTAATCTGTTCATTCATGCATCATCAAAATATCAACAACTATTTATCAAGTTCTTTGTATTTGTTAAGTCCTGTGTTAGTGGCTAAGAATAGGTTGTAAAACCATATTTTGTCCCTGCCGTCATCCAACTTGCAGTCTAGTGAGGGAGACAAACATTTTATCAATAATGACACCAGTCATAAATATACAATTGTGATAAATGCTAAAACTAACAAATGCATGGTGCTGTGAAAGCTTAACAGGTGAAATTAACCTGGTGAAAGTGGTATTGGAGAGTTCTCTAAGGATGTAATAGCTAAACAGAGATCAGAAGACTGGTGAAATGATTTTCTTCACCATCTGAATCAGCCTAACCTTCACCCTCAAAAAAAATGAAGCATCATTGAGATTTTAAACACAATGTAGCATAATCAGATCTGCTTCTGTCTCAGTTTAGAAAGACCATTCTGCCAAAAGTGAAGAGAAAGAGTTGAAGGAGAGCAAAACTAGAGGTAAAATTAATCTTCTTCATGAGACAAGTAAAATTAATTTGCAGTGGAAATGTAAGGAGATAAAATAGTGCTTGAACTTGCAATATCAAGAATTAGGGCAGGACACAAGTGTGTCCTGTGTGTGACTGCTCCTTCAAGTCTAGCTCTCAGGGACAAGCCCTAAATTTAAAAGTATCATTTCCTTGAAGTTTATGACCAAATTATAAAGTTGTGTGTCAATTTACAAATACTTATTTAAAGAAACATGCATTAACCTTAGAGATTTTTTTTATCCTTTTCCTACTCATGCATTATTTAATGATGGGTTGCCATGGGAGCAGATGTGAATATCTGTGGCACTAATAAATAATTCTGGTGGATTCTAAAGCTGAATCATTAGTTTATTATGGTTGGGCCAAAATGAGCATCCCATTACATTTTGCCAATCCTGAAGTACTGTCTATAAACTGTTAAATGTTATTTTGTAAGCATGCTTCTCAGGAAGGTCACGGGCAAGTCCTGACTGCTCATTTTAAAAGCTGTTCATAGCGTGTGACATATTACTAAAAAGGAAGAATTTCCAAGCAGATGTAAAATATTTCCTCACAGTAACTTCTAGTTGTTCTGTCACATCTACTGTTAAAGCAGAGACAATAACTTATTCTGGTTCGAAAATTTCTTTCCAATTTTATTACAATTCTTTTCACCAATACACTCCTTTTTTCCAAATTGACCTTCTCAGCTTTCCAAACTAAGTTTCATGTGATTCCATAGCCATGTTTTATACCAACTCATGCCTGCATGCTTCATCCGTCTCATACTCTACTATTCAATTCCTGTCATTCTTCAGGCTCGTGTTCATTGTGTTCCTCCTCAAGGAAGATGCTCAATTGTCTTCGTAGTCCTATTAAAATCGCCCCTCTAAATTTCTGCAGGTTTTATTAGCTATAATATTATTTATCTTTACAAGTTTATAACTGCATTATTCTAAATATGTATATATGTTCAATTATATGTATTTGGAATATATATGTATACACACACACATCTTTCCAAGTAGAATGAGAGATTCTTGAAGAAATAGGAGAAGAGTTATTTGCTTTTCATTTCTTTATTCTTACATCTGAAAAAGACTCACCTAAAAGAATGGACAATGGATATTTGACAATATTTTTTAAATAATAGACAAACAGTTAAAGTAGTACCTATTAAAGAACGTTTTAAATTCTTCCAAGATTAGATAAAATATCTTCAATATAAAGACCAACATTATAATTATGATATTGCCAAATAAATTGGTTGATTTGGGTTTGTTTCTAAAGAATGTCAAAGTTTTTTCTAGCACAAGTGTTCCTAAAATCAAGAGTTAATACAGAGATCAGGGAAATAAAAATAGAATACTAATTATAACATCTGGCCCAAAATACCTCTACTGCTACTCAGAGCTTTCATGTAATAAACACAGCCTTTGTTAAAATTAATGTTTCGGACCATTATTAGAGGACTTCATGGGATTAGCTAGATATTAATAAAACTATAGAGACAGTCATACTCAATCTCCTCAGAACCCATCAAATTATAGTTTCTATGACTTCCCTTGAAAGCTCCAAGACAAAGAATATGAAACCTCAAATTCATTGAATGTTTGGAAAATTACCGTAAACCTTAAATAGTACATGGAAGAAGATATCAGTGTTATGGGTGGGTATTTGTTCTCAGAGCTCCCAAGATGGTGGCTGGCCACTTCCAAGACGGTGGCAGGCTGCTTTCAAGATGGGGCAAGCCTTTTGTTCCCTGACCTGAGGTTCTTGGCCGGATTCCAAGGAATGGAACCTTGGGCCATGCGGTGAGTGTTATAGTTCTGTTAGAAGCTATGAGTCAGGGAAGAGAACTGTGGAACCTGGCAACTAATGTTCAGCTCAATTAGGATGAACCCGGGCACTTAGCCGTGCAGGAACAATGGCGAGCCTTTAGCCTGATCGGGAGCGACAAAGGGCACACCTCGCTGGATCAGAAGCACAGTGGACACCCTGCCAGATCCAGAGGGGTGGAAGTAAATGGCAGGTCTGGGACGGCAGCGAACAGCGGTGGTGGACAGCAAGTGAAAGCTCAGCTCCAGCCGTCACAAACACGGACCAGAAGAGTGTGCAGTTTCAAGATTTAATAGAGTGAAAACAGAGCTTCCATGCAATGGGAGAGGACCCGGAGGGGGTTGCTGCTCCCTGCTCGAATGCCTGGGTTTATATCTTGATCATTGTCCCCCCACCTCATGCTCTCAGGCGATATAGGATTTGACTATTTCTTTACCTCCTGTTGTAGCCTAATTTGTAGTTTAGTGAGTCGTCTTTACTACCTGATTGGTTGGGTGTGAGCTGTGTTACAAGCCCCCTGTTTAAAGGTAGTTGCAGTCAGCTTTCCCAGCTAGGCTTAGGAATTCTTAGTCCACCTAGGAAATCCAGCTCATCCTGTCTCTCATCAGCAGAGCTATATGGGTCTTACCTTGGGCAACAAGACCCTGCTGATCTAGTTCCTGCCTTCATCTTCCTATCTTCCAAAACTCAGCTTGGCTCCAGCCTCCCCGGGTTTTTTTTTTTTCCCGCTAGACTTTAAGCATGCAGAATTTATGCACACCTGGTTATTTACTCTGCTTTGAATGTTCTTTGCAGAGATCCTTGCATGGCTTTTTTCTTATTCGTAGTTTAACTGAAACATCACCGACTCGGACTGGCCTTCTCTGACCACTCAATCTGATGTAAGATTCTTCCCCATCAATCTCAGTTGCTATTATCAAGATTTGTTTTCTTCATAGTATGGTGTATCGTATGTGCATACATATATGTGTGTGTGTGTGCATGCATGTAAAACATGCCCTTATCTGGTCCAGTGCAATCACTCATGCATTCTTTTCTCTGGAGTATAAAATCCCATGGCCATCTAAAACATTTCTGCTTTGGCCCATCTACCAAGAAAGCAGTGGCTAATTCATTTCAGGTCTTCCAAATTTCCAAGATGGAAGTCAGACATCATTAATTAAAGTTTCTTCAAAATGCAAGTGTCTCACATTTGGCTCATACTAGTCCACTTAAGCTCCTCTCTCTTGACTTGCGATGAAAGATAAAATAACCCTACCTCTCACCCCTTGCGTGGGGCTTTGACTCAAAGTCCCCAAAGACACCTTCCTCCCAGTTTCTTTATTCCTGTGCTGCTTTTGCGCACTCTGAGTGAGTTGGAGTAAAGAGTGTGCTGTTGTTCTCTGGACACTATTGTAAGTTCTATTTGGTGCTCTGTCTCACATCTCTCTTTGTTACCTCATATGTGGCACTTTAGATCTTAATTATCATCTCTATTTAACAAATTTAGCATCCTTGTATCTTTTTAACAAATATATTTTATTCCTTAGGGAAAAAAAACCTCTTCCTCAGATCTCTTGTTTTGTATTGGGAAGCTCCAAGCAACAGGAGTAAAGCTGGATAAAGACAAAGAGGTTTAGAAAAGACATGGAAAGGGAAAGAAAAAAAAAAAGAAAGCAAAGGATAACAACAAAAACCCTGAATTTATCATCTCCAAAGGAAACACAGGGCCACTGTTAATTTTAGGAGAGAAGGTATATACCAGCTCAATGAATTAGGTCATCAGTTCGCAAACATTTTGATGTTGGAATTCATTTAAAAACTCTTAAAAAATAACAACGAACTCAAAAGGCTTATCTTTATTTGGATTGTAACTTCTGGAAAACTGTGCAATTAATTCATGAGAAAGAGCAAAAAAGGTAAATAATTCTTAGTATAATTCTTAGTATTATTATGAAAATAGTGTTATCTCATTGTCCTCTTCAAAGGTATTTAGGGACCTATAGGTTGATTTGGGTTTTTCCAAATCATATATTCCAGACTATATTCTAAGAACTGCTAAACGAGGTGGTCAGTAACTAGTTTTAATTTTAGGAGAGAGCTTACCAAAATACAAATTTGTGCTATAGCTACTCACTGGCAAATTTTCATCTCAGGCAACTGCTTAGCAGTGTAAACCTTTCTAGAACTCTCAGTTTACAAGCTAGAATAAAGAATCAAACTGATTTAAAAAAAAAAAACAACTTTAATTTGATTTAACATAAATCTTAATCAATTTGTCTTCCCTATTATACCTGATTCATTGGTTCTGAAGGAAAATAATAAACATAACTGTTTCTACATTTATATTGGCATATAATCTATGCTTATTGATAAACCACAAAAACAAAACATTGATTTACTTTCTTGTTTTCTGCTTTGAGTAAGGTCTGAATAGACTTGCAACATAAACTTTAAATTTAGACTCCGTCCAATAGCATTAGGGGATATCTCCTCGAAGGTAAAAATATAATAGCTCTGTCTTACTCACAGTTCTGGAATTTTCTACCTTCCCTTCAGAAAGGAAGCCTGGTCGAATTCACAAAACACCCCAGGGGACATTCCAAGTATCAATACCTCTGCCCTGAAGGATTTATTAAGATAGTATTTAGAAATTATCCTCCAATAATCATTCTTTCCCATTTTGTAGTTAAATTGTCACCTATAGACTTTTAAAATAAGAATGCTTTTCCTGAGGGAAGGTTATAGGAAAAAGGGAGTGACTTTCTCATATTTAAATCTCAAAGTGCTTAGATTGTTTTCTAAATTTTTTTCAGAATAAAATGATGTAATTACGGAAAGCATCAAAGAGCAAGCGTTGTTTTTTGGTTGAATAACTTTTAACTTAATATTTTTGTTCCTTTGAGAGTTTCAATGTAATTACTGTAAAGGTCAACAAACATGAAAGTTTCCAATTTTTTTTTCTAATTTTACAATATATGTTTTTTATGAAAACCTTTTAAAATAGAAAATGCATACAGAAGTAAATTGTTAAAAATTCTTAATCCTGTCTTTTGGAGATAAGATACTGGAATTATGTTTTATTTAAAATATTAAATTAAGTTGCAATATTAACTTTTTTTATTCTTTTTGGCTCTATTTAATTTTTTTTGTTTAATCTGGCTATTGTGTTTATAATTTAAATTATTCCATGATTCATTTCTAAAATGTGGGATATGATGATGTTTCTCTTCAAATAATCCGATCAATCTTTTATTCTTTAATTCATAGTGCCCCCCTTCTTTTTTTCCTTTTGGACTTTGTTAGATGCCCAGGCATGCCACAGTACCAAGCGTCATCAGTAGCAGCTCACATTCCTTATTTGGAAAGAGGACAAACTTTCTAGCTCATTACAGACACCCCCTTCCTCTTCACTTTCTTCTACATGCCCACCCTATCTAAAAAAAAATCAAATGTTTAGCCAACTGGGATTAGTTTAGATTGTACAATTAGTTAGATTCCCCGACCAATGGGGAAATGGTACAGGGGCAGGACTCGCGTCAGGAATAAATGCTCTCATGCCCCTTTGTTCAGGTGTGCTTTCATGGCAACTGGCCAAGGAAGTACCCCTCTGCGCAGAAGTAAAATTGCTTTGCTAAGAATCCTTTGTTCGAGCATTCAGTGTTCTTAGGATTTTTGAGCATTATTCCTAACAAAGGTTTAGTTTGCTGTTGCTGGATTTTTTGTTTCGAATACACTAAATCATTTTTAAAACATCTTTATTCTTTATGTTTTGAATTATTTTTTAAGGTCTCCATTTTAAGCAACTTGATTTCATATCTATCTAACAATTTAATTAAAGTTCTTGAGTACCTAATATTGGTTTTTTGTAGTGTATGATGACTCTCATTCCTAGTGGATTCTTAGTGAATTTTACAATTTTTGATTAGGAATTCATCTTCAGAAATATTTGCAGAAATCCTGTATGGCCTGAGTGAAGGGTCTCTTACTAGAGTTGTTTTGTGATTACAGAGATATTACTACCTATCCTGAAACCACTATTTATATTTAATGCAACAGTCACTGCTAAAAGAATACTTAACTGAATACCAAGGCACTGTTCTAATCACCAGAGGCTACAATAGTGAACACACCAGATAAAACACCTGCCTTCCAGGATCAAGTTCACACATAACAATATTAACCTTAAATGTAAATGGACTAAATGCTCCAATTAAAAGACACAGACTGGCAAACTGGATAAAGAGTCAAGACCCAGCAGTGTACTGTATTCAGGAGACCCATCTCACATGCAGAGACATACATAGGCTCAAAATAAAGGGATGGAGGAAGATCTACCAAGCAAATGGAGAACAAAAAAAAGCAGGGGCTGCAATACCAGTCTCTGATAAAACAGACTTTAAACCATCAAAGATCAAAAAAGACAAAGAAGGCCATTACATAATGGTAAAGGGATTAATTCAACAGGAAATGCTAACTATCCTAAATATATATGCACCCAATACAGGAGCACCCAGATTCATAAAGCAAGTCCTTAGAGACTTACAAAGAGACTTAGACTCCCATACGATAATAATGGGAGACTTCAACACCCCACTGTCAACATTAGACAGATCAACGAGACAGAAAGTTAACAAGGATATCCAGGAATTGAACTCATCTCTGCAGCAAGCAGACCTAATAGACATCTACAGAACTCTCCACCCTAAATCAACAGAATATACATTCTTCTCAGCACCACATCGCACTTATTCAAAAATTGACCACCTAATTGGAAGTAAAGCACTCCTCAGCAAATGTACAAGAACAGAAATTATAACAAACTGTCTCTCAGACCACAGTGCATCAAACTAGAACTCAGGACTAAGAAACTCAATCAAAACTGCTCAACTACATGGAAACTGAATAACCTGCTCCTGAATGACTACTGGGTACATAACAAAATGAAGGCAGAAATAAAGATGTTTTTTGAAACCAATGAGAACAAAGATACAACATACCAGAATCTCTGGGACACATTTAAAGCAGTGTGTAGAGGGAAATTTATAGCACTAAATGCCCACAAGAGAAAGCTGGAAAGAGCTAAAATTGACACTCTAACATCACAATTAAAAGAACTAGAGAAGCAAGAGCAAACACATTCAAAAGCTAGCAGAAGGCAAGAAATAACTAAGATCAGAGCAGAACTGAAGGAGATAGAGACACAAAAAACCCTCCAAAAATCAATGAATCCAGGAGTTGGTTTTTTGAAAAGATCAACAAAATTGGTAGACTGCTAGCAAGACTAATAAAGAAGAAAAGAGAGAGGAATCAAATAGATGCAATAAAAAATGATAAAGGGGATATCACCACCGACCCCACAGAAATATAAACTACCACCAGAGAATACTATAAACACCTCTACTCAAATAAACTAGAAAATCTAGAAGAAATGGATAATTTCCTGGACACTTACACTCTCCCAAGACTAAACCAGGAAGAAGCTGAATCCCAGAATAGAACAATAGCAGGCTCTGAAATTGAGGCAATAATTAATAGCCTACCAACCAAAAAAAGTCCAGGACCAGATGGATTCACAGCTGAATTCTACCAGAGTTACAAGGAGGAGCTGGTACCATTCCTTCTGAAACTATTCCAATCAATAGAAAAAGAAGGAATCCTCCCTAACTCATTTTATGAGGCCAACATCATCCTGATACCAAAGCCTGGCAGAGACACAACAAAAAAAAAAAAAGAGAATTTTAGACCAGTATCCCTGATGAACATCGATGCAAAAATCCTCAATAAAATACTGGCAAACCGGATCCAGCAGCACATCAAAAAGCTTATCCACCATGATCAAGTGGGCTTCATCCCTGGGATGCAAGGCTGGTTCAACATATGAAAATCAATAAACGTAATCCAGCATATAAACAGAACCAAAGACAAAAACCACATGATTATCTCAATAGATGCAGAAAAGGCTTTTGACAAAATTCAACAGCCCTTCATGCTAAAAACGCTCAATAAATTTGGTATTGATGGAACGTACCTCAAAATAATAAGAGCTATTTATGACAAACCCACAGCCAATATCATACTGAATGGGCAAAAACTGGAAAAATTCCCTTTGAAAACTGGCACAAGACAGGGATGCCCTCTCTCACCACTCCTATTCAACATAGTGTTGGAAGTTCTGGCTAGGGCAATTAGGCAAGAGAAAGAAATCAAGGGTATTCAGTTAGGAAAAGAAGAAGGCAAATTGTCCCTGTTGGCAGATGGCATGATTTTATATTTAGAAAACCCCATTGTCTCAGCCCCAAATCTCCTTAAGCTGATAAGCAACTTCAGCAAAGTCTCAGGATACAAAATTAATGTGCACAAATCACAAGCATTCTTATACACCAGTAACAGACAAACAGAGAGCCAAATCAGGAATGAACTTCCATTCACAATTGCTTCAAAGAGAATAAAATACCTAGGAATCCAACTTACAAGGGATATAAAGGACCTCTTCAAGGAGAACTACAAACCACTGCTCAGTGAAATAAAAGAGGACACAAACAAATGGAAGAACATACCATGCTCATGGATAGGAAGAATCAATATCGTGAAAATGGCCATACTGCCCAAGATAACTTATAGATTCAATGCCATCCCCATCAAGCTACCAATGAGTTTCTTCACAGAATTGGAAAAAACTGCTTTAAAGTTCATATGGAACCAAAAAAGAGCCCGCATTGCCAAGACAATCCTAAGTCAAAAGAACAAAGCTGGAGGCATCATGCTACCTGACTTCAAACTATACTACAAGGCTTCAGTAACCAAAACAGCATGGTACTGGTACCAAAACAGAGATATAGACCAATGGAACAGAACAGAGTCCTCAGAAATAATACCACACATCTACAGCCATCTGATCTTTGACAAACCTGACAAAAACAAGAAATGGGGAAAGGATTCCCTATTTAATAAATGGTGCTGGGAAAATTGGCTAGCCATAAGTAGAAAGCTGAAACTGGATCCTTTCCTTACTCCTTATATGAAAATATATTCAAGATGGATTAGAGACTTAAATATTAGACCTAATACCATAAAAACCCTAGAAGAAAACCTAGGTAATACCATTCAGGACATAGGCATGGGCAAAGACTTCATGTCTAAAACACCAAAAGCAATGGCAACAAAAGCCAAAATTGACAAATGGGATCTAATTAAACTAAAGAGCTTCTGCACAGCAAAAGAAACTACCATCAGAGTGAACAGGCAACCTACAGAATGGGAGAAAATTTTTGCAATCTACTCGTCTGACAAAGGGCTAATATCCAGAACCTACAAAGAACTCAAACAAATTTACAAGAAAAAAACAAACAACCCCATCAAAAAGTGGGCAAAGGATATGAACAGACATTTCTCAAAAGAAGACATTCATACAGCCAACAGACACATGAAAAAATGCTCATCATCGCTGGCCATCAGAGAAATGCAAATCAAAACTACAGTGAGATACCAAATCATACCAGTTAGAATGGCAATCATTAAAAAGTCAGGAAACAACAGGTGCTGGAGAGGATGTAGAGAAATAGGAACACTTTTACACTGTTGGTGGGATTGTAAACTAGTTCAACTATAAAACAGTATGGCGATTCCTCAAGCATCTAGAACTAGAAGTACCATATGACCCAGCCATCCCATTACTGGGTATATACCCAAAGGATTATAAATCATGCTGCTATAAAGACACATGCACACGTATGTTTATTGCGGCACCATTCACAACAGCAAAGACTTGGAATCAACCCAAATGTCCATCAGTGACAGACTGGATTAAGAAAATGTGGCACATATACACCATGGAATACTATGCAGCCATAAAAAAGGATGAGTTTGTGTCCTTTGTAGGGACGTGGATGCAGTTGGAAACCATCATTCTCAGCAAACTATCACAAGAACAGAAAACCACACACCACATGTTCTCACTCATAGGTGGGAACTGAACAATGAGATCACTTGGACTCGGGAAGGGGAACATCACACACCGGGGCCTATCATGGGGATGGGGGAGCGGGGAGGGATTGCATTGGGAGTTATACCTGATGTAAATGACGAGTTGATGGGTGCTGATGAGTTGATGGGTACAGCCCACCAACATGGTACAAGTATACATATGTAACAAACCTGCACGTTATGCACATGTACCCTAGAACTTAAAGTATAATAATAAAAAATTAAAAATTAAAAAAAAAAAGTACATCTAAGGAGGCTGAGGCAGGAGAATCGGTTGAACCCGGGAGGCAGAGGTTGCAGTGAGCCAAGATTGCACCACTGCACTCCACCCTGGGTGACAGAAGGACACTCCATCTCAAAAAATAAAAAATAAAGGTACAAAAAAAAAAAAAAATACGTTATTTAACTAAAGATTTCTCTAAAATGATATCACCCAATCACACCCAGAAGAAACCAATTTTAAGTGTTTTCGTTTAATACATATACTCTTCTAAGATTGCATATAGAGGGATATGATGGAACAGATACTTACTGGCAGCTAAGTCTTATCTGTGCACTAATGTTTTGATTATCTGCATATAGGTCCATCTTGCCCACTAGAAGACCCCGTATCCTTGATAATGAGGAAGGTGCCTTATTTCCCTTTTCACTTCCAATGTCAAGCATGGTAGCTGGCCTATAACAAATGCTTAATAAATGTGCGTTTAAAAAAGAAAAAAAAAAAAAACACACCTGCCTTCACATTACTTATATTCTATGTTGGGGAGGCAGAGACAATAAACAAGATATATAGTACAATAGAGATAAATGCTACTAAAGGAATAAAGAAAGGAAGACCTGAAAATCTGGGATTGGAAATTGATACGTGGACAAAGAGTCAAACTCTGTAAAATATTTGAAGAAATGTATTCCGAGCCAAATACAAGTGGCCATGGCCCCTTACACAGTCCTCAGGAAGTCTTAAGAACATGTTCAAGGTGGTTGGGGTGCAGCTTGATTTTACACACTTTAGGGAGGCATGAGACATTAATCAAATACATTTAAGAAATACATTTAGTCCAGAAAGGCAGGACAATTTGAAGAGGGCAGGGGAGTTTGAGGGGCTTCCGGGCTATAGGTAAATTTAAATATTTTCTGATTGACAATTGGTTGAGTTTTTCTAAAGACCTTGGATCAAAAAAAGGAATGTCTGAGTTAAGAGGTTGTGGAGACCAAAGTTTTATTATGCACAGGAAGCCTCCAGGTAGTAGGCTTCAGAGAGAATAGGTTGTAAAATGTTTCCAATCAGACTTAAAGTCAGTGCTGGTGTTAATGCTGGAGAGGTGTAATGAGGCAAGTCAGACCCCCCACTTCCCTTCATGGCCTGAACCAGTCCTTCAGGTTACATTTTAAAAAAACCCTGGCTGAGGAGGAAATCCATTCAGATGGCTGGGGAGCCTTAGAATTTTATTTTTAGTGTACAGATATATTGGAAAGAATTCTGCGAGTTTGGAGAATCTTCTACTTCCTGAGTAGCATAAAGCCAGACTTGTTTAATGGTAAGCCCATAGATCAACATTTTCAGGGAGACATTTTCCCATCTGGAATCCAGGCTAACCCATGTTTTTTGTTATTTCCTTTTGCTAGTAGATGATTTTCTTAAACAATAGATTACCCTTTAAGGATCTTATTTTTAACTGAATGGGAAGGGAGCTCTGTTTTGTGAATTAAAATGGCCATGACCACAGGCCTCTACTCCTGCCCATCCAAGTCCATGAAACAAAAAGCCTCTTCGTTCCCAGCACTAGCCAATCCCTTACAGGGCACAAACATCAACTTAGCCCTGATGAGTCTTCACGTTTTGGGTTTGCTCCAAATTTTTGATGCAACACATTTATTCTGCCAGAAACAGGCTAAAGATAAAGGTGACTCAAGACATTTTTCTGGGCCCAAGGAGGAAATCATTGTACTCCTTTGCCTGTGGAAAAGAGGTCTGAAAGGCTAGGTTGTGGTGAGTCAAAGTTTTCATGCAAAGGTAGGGGCCTGGATCCTCATTATCTTCAGCAGCCAAAACTCTCCCTGAGTAGAAGAAATCTCAGAAGCATTTTAATGGCAGATGGGAAGATGAGTGGAACGTGACCTCCTTGTCTTGGACAGGAAGGAGACAATTTCTCACAATGTCCCACACCAACTCTAGGCAGCTGCAGTGGAGTAGAAGTAACAGAAGGGCTTATATTGGCAGCAGGGATGTCTGAGATGCAGTCTGGCAGTGAGTCTCCCATGGCCTCTGTAGGGAGTTGGGGATATCCTAAAAGTTCCCGCATGTCCAGGGTGGAAGCAACGACAATTAAAATTGAAAGCCGGTGGATCGCCTATGGGCTTGCTCTCATGTGGTTTCGGATGAACTACTCAAGCCTCATGCCAGATTAACAATGAAATGAACAATGTGATTGTATCGTGGAGAACCCACAGTATCAGTCAGAGCTGGAGCCCAGCCAGCAGGGGCAGACAGTCAGCTCCTCACTGATCTTTACTACTGCAAGGAAAACAGATGGCCAACTTCACCAGCAGCAGACCCAGTCCAGAGGCAACCACCACCAAAACCACCCCTCCCTGGTTGGCCAGTATAAGAGGTCAGACCTGCGGACAGAACTTAGGGCAGAAGACGAAACTGGAGAATCTTGAAATACAGGCTTCATTTAGACGGAAGCCCTCAAATTCACAAAGTTGGTAAGACTTAGGTTTAGTCATTAGGAGAAATAAGGCCTCAAGAACAAGGTTTCTTTTCATTAAAGGGGAAATAAATAGAAGTAAACCTTGATACTGACATTTACAGAATACTGTGACAGGAAGTGTTATACTTGCTACATGAGAATAGAATATGCTTGTTCGGGACCAAGCCACTGATGGTAAAATAGTGCTTAATGTGGGCAGACTTGAATCCAAGGCAGCAAAGTTCAAGCTTTTCATTTGCCCTGAAGGAGGTTGTTTCCCTGAACCCTCTTGCAGGACTCACAGCAGGGTTGCCTCGTTTACTTAGCCTCATGCTCTCAACTCCTCATGGGAGGGAGCGTGCAAGCAGACTAGGTGGGAACTGGATCGCACTGGACCCGGCAGTCTGCTTCAGCCCCAGCAGGAACAAACCCCGTGGAAGCAGCCAGGTGGGGGTTCCTGCAACCCCCGAAGTCCCAGAGGGCAAGTTACAGTGTTCTTTTAGCTCTGCCATCCACGGATGGCTTAAACATTAACAGCTCAGTGGGCCCTTTGCCTCTTCACATAAGGCGGCTGCCCTCCACCAGCGAGGGCAAAGGGCCGGTGTGACAGCCTTTTGTATCCCCACCTGTGGCTCCGGAGCTCTTGTCCAGCATCCAGGAAAAACGAGGTCGCACAAAGGAATCGAAGGACAGTAAATGCGGGGGATTTCATTGCTCATGAAAGTAGTTCTTAGTGGGAAGGACAGCCGAAAAGGAGATGGGGGAACTAGGTAGTTTTCCCCTGACATCTGGCTGTCTCTGGCTGGAATGTTCAAAGTTATACCGTCAAGCTGCTCCTCTGACATCAGGCCACTTCTCTCAGACATCCAGACATAGCCCCAATGTCCAGCTGCTTCTCCCCTAGGCCAGCTGAGTCTGGGGTCCTTAAAGGTACAGAATGAGGTGGGGCACGGCCATGGGTGGTTTAGGAAAAGGCAACATTTCACTGGGGAAACAGTAATAGAAGTTCTCACTTTGGGCTGTGGGTTTAGTGCTTTTTGGCTTGAAGGTGGGGTTTCGTCAGGGACCCGCCCTTTTCTGACTGGAATTTCTCTGCCCCTTGTCCCTACCAGCACCATAGTACTTACCACTTTCAAATGTACTATGTTACATTTTGTTTATGTATTTTTAATTGTCACTTTCTTTTACTCCCACCCCAAGGGTAAGCTCTATGAAAGCAGGGAGTTTTATTTGGTTTATTGTTATTAGCAGGGAGTTGTATTCTAGTGTCTGGCACATACTAAATGCTCAATAAATGTTTGTTGAAAGAATAATTTGACAAATGAATTAATCCGAATCTTCAGGAAACTCTTTAAAGTGCAAATATCATCCTTCTGCCCCAAAGTATTTCTGGAGCAGACCCTGAGTCTGGGATTATTAACAAGCTCCCCCGATGATTCTGATGCACTTTGAAGTTCAAGAATCATTGTGTGGCCGGGCGCGGTGGCTCAAGCCTGTAATCCCAGCACTTTGGGAGGCCGAGACGGGCGGATCACGAGGTCAGGAAATCCAGACCATCCTGGCTAACACGGTGAAACCCCGTCTCTATTAAGAAATACAAAAAACTAGCCGGGCGAGGTGGCGGGCGCCTGTAGTCCCAGCTACTTGGGAGGCTGAGGCAGGAGAATGGCGTGAACCCGGGAGGCGGAGCTTGCCGTGAGCTGAGATCCGGCCACTGCACTCCAGCCTGGGTGACAGAGCGAGACTCCGTCTCAAAAAAAAAAAAAAAAAAAGAATCATTGTGTGAGTTGGTGGACAGG